>NW_027185876.1:22589523-22610025 GCF_028583685.1 Petaurus breviceps papuanus
ATACTCAGTTATCTCAGTGCAAAAGGTGGGAATAGATGAAGACAGTGAGAAATACATTGGAAAACACCAATCAGGAATAAGGATTGAGAGGTGTCAAAGACTTTTAAAATAGACAAAAGATTCGTGTTTCTACATCATTAATGACTTCAAGAAAATAAATGGAAGGTGGAAGATATGATGAACACAAAACATCACAAAACATGAAACTGAATATACATTTTAAACAGACAAGAAATGACTCATTATTGATGTGGTAGTTATTCTTCATTCTGCTGTGTAGGTACAATCAGGCCACCTACTTCAAGAAAATAAAAATGGTACAGAACTAGAAGTATGAAAATAAATGTGCAATTAAAACAGTTGCATTACTAAACAGACAACTTATTGATGATGAAAATAGGACAGGGGTAAAATAAAAAACATATAATTTTGCTCTTCAGTTTTGGGGTTTTTTTTTTTTGCTTTTTGGAAGGGGGAAGGCAGGGCAATTGGGGTTAAGTGACTTGCCCAAGGCCACATGGCTAGTAAATATTAAGTGTTTGAGGCCAGATTTGAACTCAGGTCCTCCTGACTTCATGGCCAGTGTTCTATTCACTGTGCCACCTAGCTGCCTTGGCTCTTCAGTTTTACTGATGTAAATCAATGACCATAACAATGACCAAAACAATGACCATAACATAGCACAGTAGATAGCATGTTGGACCTAGAGTCAGGAAGACCTGAGTTCTAATGCTACCTCAGACAACTTATTGGCTGTATGACCCCCAGCAAATTACTTAACCTATCTGTGCTTCAGTTTCCTCATCTGTAAAAATAGGGATAGCACCTATCACACGGCACTGTTGTGAGGATCAAATGTTTGAACATGTGTAAGGCATTTGGCAAATCCTGAAGCACTAAACAAATGCTAGCTATTATTATTATTATGACTAGTACTACCAAAAAAATCCCAAAAAGCATCATATTCAGCAACTGCCAAGTGAAGAGATGCAGCAGCCAATAAGAACAATAAACACAAACATTAATAAAGAACAGTGAGAAGGATGACAAAAGATTAAGGGCTGGATCATCTCACTAAACTGAAAGAAGCAGTGGCAAAACTGGTTCAAAGAAATCTCGACAAGAGATTCAAGTAAGCCAAATCGTCCTGAGAGCATTAAAGATGACAATGGAATGAGGGCAACAAATAAAGGAAAAAATGGACATTTATATGAAGATTTTTATAACCAAGGTTTTTCATCATCAAGGACAGCAGATCTCCCATGCTTTAACCATTAACATCGTGGATACATTTATAGAAGAGGTAGAGATGGCACTAAAGAGAACATTGTCAAAGCAGCCAGGCTAGACCAAGAATGTACAGAAGAGACCTATGCTGGGTACAACACAATTGTATGGGCATAAAAAGGACTCGATGTATGACAAAAAAAGGTAACTGTGATCATGTCCAAAGTATCAAACTCTATATAAAAATGTGATGACCACACTCTATACATACCATCAATGGCATTCTCAGGAAGATTGATGAGAAACAGGCATGCTTTCACATAGGATATTACCCAGTGGATGATATCCCTACCAGTACACAACTGACTGAAAAATTTAGAAAGCACAAGAGCTTGTTGTTCACTGATTTTTTAAAAACAAAACAACACCACAATTTTTATGAAGGAAGGCAAAACACCACTTTACAGGCTCCATACCAACAAAAACACAGCTGTGGCATAATCAATGAAGAGCTGGGCTCGAGACCAATAAGATCTTGGTTCAAGTCCCACTTCTAACTAACACTGATTGGGGGTGTCAATGAAATCACAGGTCTAATCTCTATCCCATACCTAAAAAGGCATAACAACAGAGATAACCTGGATTAATAACTGCTAATATCAAATGAGGCATAAAACATAGAGATTTTTGCTTGCCAAACGTGTTCGCTTCTGTTCTAGAGAAGAAGTCCAGCGCTAAATTCAAGTTGAGGAGTGATTCTCTATAGACAGTTAGATCCTCCATATGTTCTTGTTTGGGAATGACATGGTGCTGGTTACATTAAGTTCTGGAACACTGCAGAGCCTCCTGGAAGACACCCATAAGCACTCAAGAGAGTTTGGCCTAATCATCCAAACAGGAAAAACCCAATGAATTAAAAGTGCTTCTGTATATACGTATTAACTATGCAATTCACCAATCAATCAACAAATATTTATTATGTACTAGGCAATGCTATGTGGTGACCAATTGTTTTCAGTTGTGTCAGACTCTTTGTGACAATGGTACACAAAAATAAAAATGAAGCAAACCTTGCCTCTAAGAGCTTACATTCTATCAGGGGAACAGAATACATACAAAATAAATACGAGATAATTTTTGGGGAGAGGATACTAGTTATTGGGGGATCTTGAAAGACTTAATGTATAAGACAGCACTCAAGCCGAGTTTTGAAGGAAACAATGGACTCCTAAAAAGGTGGGAGTGAAAAGGGAGTCATTCCTAGCATGAAGGACAAGCAGGGCAATGTCACAGAGACGGAAAATGAAGTATTGTGTGTGAGGAACAGCAAAATTACAGGTTTGGCTCGACCAAAGAGTGTGGGTAGAGGGCTTTAAAGAGTAAACAGAAGAGTTAGTATGTGATCCTAAAGGCAATAGGAAGCCACTGGAGTTAACTGAAGGGAAGAATGATATAGTCAAGCTTGTACTTTTAAGAAAATTATTTCAGTAGCTCTATGGATTACATAAAATGAGTGGGAAAATGGAGAGATTTGAGGCAAAGGCTAATTAAGAGGCTACTGCAATTATCCAGGCAAGGATAGCGGTCATGAGTAAAGAGAAGGGGAGAGATATGAGAAGTGTGATGGAAATAGAAATTATAAGACCTGGCAACTGACTAATGTGAGATGAGAGTAAGGAGTCAAGGATAATGCTAGAGTTACAAACAACCTGCAAATAGACTGGAAGGATAGTGGTACCCTATATATAGATAAGGAAGTATGAAAGCAGAATAAGGTGGATTTTATAGGTGAAATTAATAATATTAATAATATTATTATTTTATTTATATTATATTATATTTACATAAATATAAATAAATATAAAATATTTCATAGATATATTTCTATTGTATATTGTTTATAGAAAAATAATAATTTTATAGGTGAAATTAATATTTCAAACCCAATGATATATCTGTCCTATATGTTTAATAGACAGCTGAAGATGCCCTGCCTGAACTTCAAATGAAAGACAAGGGGGAAACATACATACAGATATATATATATATATATGTGTGTGTGTGTGTGTATAGATATATAAATATCTATATACACACACACACATATATGTGGGGGGATGTGGGTGTGGGTATAGAGAGAAAGGTATGTATGTTTACACACTAGACAGACAAGTGGACAGATAGATATGGAGTATAAAGAGAATTAAACTCATGGGAGGTGATACAGTCACAGAGAAAGAGGGAAGAAAGTAGAAAAAGAAGAGGCCACAACAGATCCTTGGGGTATACCCACAGTTACAGAGTATGATAAGGATCATGAACCAGTAAAGGAAACTAAAAAAGAACAATCAGATAGCCAGGAGGCTTGACAACAGTTATAAGTGTTAAAGAGAGGTCAAGAAGGCTAAGGGCTGAGAAATGGCCATCCTGTTTGGCAGGCAATTCAGAAATAAGTGGTAATTGTTGGAAGGAATAATTTGAGTTGAGAGATGAAGTCAGAAAATCAATATTGTAAGGCTATAAATTACATATTATGTGTGCACATATACATGTATGTGTATATACAGATATATAGGTACACATGTATGTACACATATATGTAGACTATGTGTATATGTGTGTATTTATGGGATAGACACAACACATGGACGATGAGTTGTGCTCAAAACGGGAAGAGGAAGAGAGTGTGTTGGATTGCTTTGGGAAATTATAAAACTCCTTTAATGATCCCAAACTCCATCTAGAATGAAAGGTCATATAGAAATAAAAAAATTCTAATGGTGGTGTAGTATGGATGCAAGTCATAGAACACTAAAGTCTCTGAAAAATTAAAACAGTATCACTTAAGAAGGCAATGGAGGGTAAAAGTAGGCTACAATACATAAAAAACAGAATACAATGTCATAAGAGATGTCATCAATGACAAATAAGGATGTCATCAGAGAAATGCATGATTGAAAAACATAGGCTAGTCATAACAAGAACAAGAGGTAAGCACTGGAAAGCCCATGTGCTCCACTAATAGCCTCAAAATGTCATGAGAATCAAGGAGTACTACCAGAATACTAGTTATACTCCCATTATGGGACCTTATGGGAGGACACAAACGAGTCATACACAATAACTAGTCATGAGTGGACTGTGATCGGCATTGCTTGGTTGCAACCATATGGATGAAATCACAGATCCACTGAAGGAGCTGAATAGCAGCCAAAAGTTGATATTTGTGCCTGAATAACCCAACTATAGCTATAAAATAGAGAAATGAAGAGAAACAGTGTCGCACAGCAGAAGGAATGTAAGAATAGGAGAGAAAAGAATCAGGTTTTAGTCCTTAACCTTTCAGACAGCTAAATGACTTTGAGCAAATCATCTCACCTCTCTGAGTCTCAATTATTTATTAAAATTAAAGAGTTGCATGAAATTCTCTCTACAACATCCATTCCAACTCCAAAATTTCAGGATTCTCTAATTTGATTTATACAAGTTGATATTCTAATTCTCCATTAATAGCTGAGCTCAAAGTACTCTAGTATAATAAAGAAGAAAAACTTTCTGTGAAGGAAATAAAAAGTAAATGGAGAAAATCCTACCCAAATTCAAAGACACAAAAGATAATACCAATATATGCAGAATTTTTTTCTTATTGTAGGCTGCATACTATAAGTTTATTAATAAAAGGTTTTTTCCACTACCCTCTTTCTCCTTGCTGAACTGAACCAGCAATTCCTACTCCAGAAGACTGACAGATGTGATAGCTGGGCTTGTACTACCGTTATCCCCAGGAGCTCTCTTTGGACCGACATTTTCCATATGCCGTTGAGCATCCCTATGCTACAGCTGGAACAAGACTAGCATCCATATGAGACTAAGAACTGGAGTGAGGGCTTTTCAGCCCTTTGAGTGCTTCACTTATAATACTTGAAAATATTCAAAACATAAAATATACTGGGGAAAGATATTTAAAAGTATAATCTAAGTTCTTGAAAAAATAAATTTAGAATATACCATATTGAAAATGTGTAACATAAAAAAAATTCCCTTGGTCCTGAAATCAAATCGTCAATCTTGTCAAAATGTCCAAAGATTAGAGAACTCTATACATTAAAGACATGTACATGAAAGGGTAAAGGAAATACAGTCTTAGTTGTTCATCCTTAAGACGGAGCCATCCACCATCTGAATTTCACTAGCTTCAAAGAGTTATACAATTTGGTTATATATTTACTATATTTTATAAATCCTAAGTGAAAGCCATAAATAATGATTATCATGTAATTATAAGTTCTAAATGTCATTCTAACACTAAAACAGTATTTTAAAATCACTCTGGGGGGGCGGCCAGGTGGCTCAGCGAGTAAGAGCACCGGCTCCAGTGTCGGGATGACCTGGATCAAATCCGGGCTCAGATACTCAGCACCACACCCAGAAATAACTGGCCGTGTAACCTTGAGCAAGTTACTTAACCCCGATTGCTTAAAATAAATAAATAAATAAAGTCACTCTGAGTAACAATCTCAATTTGTTACATTTACAAAATGAGACCTTGCTCTACTGCCAATGTCTTTCTTATTCATGTTCTCACCTCTCTCTTTAGTTTTTCTTTCCTCAGTTCTATCTGTTTTTGTCGCTCTTTCTGTCGAGGTGAAAGACAGTAAGTTGAGTTTATTGGTGATATGTTTGCAGATTGTACTCTTCGGCTAGATTTTCCACTCCCTTTGCTTTTTCGTGTGTTAACTGCTGAGCTCGGACGGTATTTGGGATTGGGTGGAGGTTGGGGAAAATAAACCAGTGGTTCGCCTGTGGATGTGTGAGCAATAACATGTGACTTTACTAGAAGGTCTTCTTTTTTAATCCCAATCATCCCATTGGTAGTTGAGTTGGAAGATCGAGGTGATAACTGCTGACTTTCAATCTCAGTAATGTTAACATTAATGGGGGGCAAAAAGCCCTGACTCTCAATGTCTTGTAAACTCATAAGCTCAAATTTCCCATCTCTCTCCACTAGTATCTTTCCATCCTTATAGTCTTCACTACTGCCATTAGTCAGTGAAAGGAGTACACTCTCTGGTCTGAGGTCACCAGAAATACGTAGCTGTGACAATTTCCCAGACACATCTCTCTCATTTTCATAATCATTTCTGTAACTTTCCATATCTTCCAGTGGGGGCACTTCCAGATCTACTAACTTGTCCTTGAATTTAAGTTTTCTTTCTCTCTTTTCATTGACAGGCTCTTGAGTCTCCAGAATCTTGTTGGCTGTTATAATCTTTTCCATAATGTATCGCTTTACTTCCTCATCTTCATCCTCATCAAGATCCTTTTGGCTTTCCATCTTGCTCTCCTGGAATGAGTTTTCACTGTCTGAATCAGATACAGGATCCAAAGGTTGAATACTAGGTACAGAGATGAAGTTATTTCGCCTCGGTGACATCTCGTCCTTTGATACTTTGTCATGGTCAGGAAGCTGTTTTGTATCCTCTCCTCCTTTATTGTCCTCATTAGGTTCTTGGTTAATAACTTCTTCCTTTTCACTAGACATCTAAAAAGAAAGATTTTTTTTTTCAGTCAGACGATTCAGAATTGAGGTTCCCCAAATCAAATGTAAATTTATTCACTTGTATGATTCAACCCAGCAAGAAATTTTTATACAATTTTCTACTGGAGGAAGTGTTTTGACTTTTTTGACATTTTAGATGTGACACTATTGACAATTTAGATGTGACACTCTATGGTGTATAATTACATAATAAAATATCTTGTAATAAACATTACATATACATATATATGAAAAACTCTTTTAAGATTTTTACTGAATTTTACTTTGGAATTATAAAAGGTTTCACTTAAAGACTGCATTAATATGCTTTCATACATATATATGCATATTATACATATATGTATGTATTTGTTCTGCTGAATAAAGGGGCTAACTGTATAGTTGTCATTTTTACTTGGGAATTTCCTGTTTGTATATTTCTTTCCATTTACAGGTTAAATAAATACAGATTTAAAAAATATTTCCTCCACATGATTCTCCCCTTCAAAATAAAAAGGAAATCTTAAAAAATAATTAAAATTTAACCTCCATGAATACAAAACTTTTTAATTTTTCCCTTTTGTTCCCAGACCTAAGACAGTATAGGGCATGTAGTAGGTGCTTAATGAGAATAGATTTTAATTGAAACCTATGGAGGAAGAGCAAATGCTAAGTGAACTGTGCTCACCAGTGCATTTCTGAGTCAAGTATTTGATTACTTCTATAGTCATCTTCTCTCTGAGTGTTTGAAGTTCACACTGACTACATATTCCCTATTCCATCATCTTCAAATAATCAGAGCTGTTCTCTATAGTTCCCCTCCCCCTAAATCCATTCCCCTTTTAGGTAACTTCCACACATGGTTCCTATCTTTCTTCTCCGCTTTTCTATGTTGATTATCCATGAGGCTCCTTGGTCTCAAGAGTTCTTTCCTCTTTAGACTCTATCTAAAATCCACATTATATATAAACCACTGGCTTAATCTCATGATCACAGAGTATTTCTTGTCTCCAACCACACCTCCTTATATGTAATTTCTTCCACCACCACCCCCAATACTCAGCAAATGTACAGTCTGTCCTTAATAGGACATGTCAATATTTAACTCTGCCTTCCCTCCCCTTCACATATATATATATACATATATATATATAATTATTTTTCTCCTATACACATTTAGCATCCTAGCCAACACAATTAACTACTTCAAATTGCCTATCCTCTAGACTTCCCTTATTTTCCAAAATGTCAGCCCTTCTAGTCCCCAACATTAAATCTCCCCTACAATCTGCTTTCTTAACTCCTGCAACCTGGCTACACAGATCTTTCAAAGAAAAGATCATAATTAAATAAACCTGGAACACTATTTTTGATACCATCCCATTAATATCTGGTCCCTAGCTTTATAATCCTTATTTGTCCTTCACTACCATTTCTCCAGAAGCTACTTCAGACCTCCTACAGTCCCTAGTCCCATCAATCACTTTATTTCACTGAGATCAAGAGCATTTGGCATGGAGTCCACTCCCCTCTTCATCTCAATATATCCCTTTTCCCCCACTGGTCTCACAGGAAACAATGTTCTCTGAAGCTAACTCCCTTCATCTCTGCTTGAATATAATCCCTCTTCACATTCCAAAAAATCCTTCAATCCTGATGCTCTGCTTTGCTTTGCTAACATCTTCAGCCTTTCTTTCCACTGGCTCTTTCTTTTGTAATCACTATATAGACTATTCTCCTAGATCTGCTTTTCACTCCACATCATTATTAGTTCATACAAGTCTTACCATTTTTCTCTGAATATTATTTCTTATTTCACAGTGATATTTCATTGCATTCATATGGCAGAATTTATTAAGCTATTCTCAATCAATGGGTAGCAAATTTGTGGTCAGTTTTTGGCTACCACGATGTTCTTATTAAAATATATATATACATACACACATATATACACATATATGTGTGTGTGAATATATTATGTATATATATATACATACATCTACATATCTATATCCTTTACTTGTCTTTAATTCTCACCTCCCTCATAAGTACATTCCCAGTAATGAGATTGCTTGCGAAGACAGACATGAACTTTTCGCATGTAAACTTGTCCAAAATAATTCATAATCTTCCCCTCAAAAACATCTCTCTTCTAAAAGTCCACATTTTTGTTATGTGTACCACCATCCCTGAAGTCACTCAGGTTTACAATCTAGGAGTCATCTTTAACTCCTCACATTTGTGAATAGACATGTGACTTTTCTCAGATCATTCTACATTACTTCCCAGAACTGGACCAATTCACAGTCCACCAATGGTTTATTAATGTACCTGTCTTGACAAAGCTTTGACAACTTTGACTATTGCCAATTTTTATCATCTTTGAAAATTTGCCATGTCTAAGATGAGAAACTGAAGTTTTTTATTTGCATTTCTTTTATTACTAGTGATTTGGAATAATCTTTCATATGTAATCTTTTGTCATTTTTCATCAAATTCATTTGAGCCACCTTTTTTTGACAACTATTAGGGAATGATTATTGGTCTTACATATTTCATTATTGTATATTGGAGTTCAGACTTGTATTTGAGATATCTGATGTAAAGATTTTCCCCTAATAAAAATCTCCCTTCTTATCATAGCTACATTGAATTTGTCCATGTAAAAGCTTTAAAATTTTATGTTGTTGAAATGCCTGTTTAACCTTTATGACCACATCTGTTCCTTATTTGGTTAAGAATTCTCCTCCTAGGAGGACCAGTATGTACAAAAATATTTATAGCAGCTCTTTTTGTGGTGGCAAAGAATTGGAAATCAAGGGGATGTCCATCAATTGGTGAATGGCTAAACAAGTTGTGGTATATGAATGGAATGGAATACTATTGTGCTATAAGAAATGAGGAGTAGACGGACTTCATAATAACCTGAAGAGATTTATATAAACTGATTCTGAGTGAAGACAGAAGAACCAGGAGAACTTTGTACACAATTACAGACACATTGTATGTGTGACTACTACCTTTGATAGACTGGGCTCCTCTGAGCAATAAAAGGTTAGAAGACAACTACAAAAGACTCAAGATGGAAAGGTATTTCCACATCCAGAGAAAGAACTACAGAGTCTGAATGCAGATTGAAGCAAACTCCTTGCTCTCTCAGTTTTGCGTTTTGTTTTTTGTTCCTTCTTTCTCATTGTTCACTCCATTGGTTATAACCCTTCTTTACAACTTAACTAACGTTTAATGTGAAGGTATTTGTAGAACCTACATGCCATGGCAGAGGGGGGAGGAAAGGAAAGGTGAGAAAATTTGGAACTCAAGGGATTGTGGAACTGAATGTTGTAAATTAAAAATAAATAAATATTTAAAAAAGAATTCTCCTCCTGGTCATAGTTGTAAAAGGTACCTCTCTCCTCCACCATTCTAGTTTAAATTTTTAAAGAGGTGACCTTTTATAATTAGGTCCCCAGTTCTTTTGGAAATTTGCTATAGCATATTGCAGAATCTGTGATCCAAATCTATTTTCTGCTAAACACCTTTCCAGTTTTCTGAGTAGTTCCTGTCAAATAGAGAGTCTATCTCCCAACAGATTATTGTTGATTACCTGAACATTAAAGCTACTGTTTCAGATTCTTACTTATCCAAACTGTTGCACTTATCTACCTTACTATTTTTGAACCAAACGTTGTTAGGTTTTTGGTATGATTATTCTTTCATCATGCAGTTTTATATCTGGAAATGTTATCCCTACTATTTTTTTCATTATTTCTCTTAACATCCTAGGTTTTTTTTTCCTTCCAAATGGTTTGTTATTACTTTGTCTAGTAGGAAAAGTAACTCCTTAGTAGTTTGACTGGTATAGGCACTTTGGGGGCCCTTTTCTCTTTTCTACATCTCTCTCCCTCTTTGTTACATCTTCAATTTCCATTGGTTCAATAATCATTTCTAAGAATATAGCTCCCAAATCCATATTATCTAAGCCCCGAGCTCTCTCCTGAGTTCCAATACTACATAACCAACTCCCTACTGCACATTTTTAACTGGATGTACCATTGGCATCTCAATTTCAACATGTCCAAAACAATTCATAATCTTTCCCTCAAAAAACCTCTCTTCTAAAAGCCCACATTTTTGTCATGGGTACCACCATCCTTGAAGTCACTAAAGTTTACAACCTAGGAGTCATCTTTAACTCCTCACACATACTCCTATATCCATCAATTAATTGTCAAGATTTAATTCTACCTCAACAACCTCTCAAGCATCTGTACCTTTCTCTCTATTTCTATCCACATGCTCCTAATTCAGGCTCTCAACACTCTTACCTGAACTACATTAAAAACCTAGAGAACTGGTCTCCTTGCCTCGAGTGTTCCCTTCACCTCACCATAGTTTACCCAACTACCAAAGTGATTTTCAAAAAGCAGAGGTGTGCTTGTTTTCTCTCTTGTTCAATTAACTTCAATGGCTCCCTAGTCTCTAGAATCACATATAAACTCCTGTTTGGCATACAAAGTTCTTTACAGCCTGACCCCAACCTACCTTTTCAGCACTGTTATACATACTCCCTTTTCCTATACTCTGAAGTCCAGCCACACTGCTGTTCTTGCTGGTCCTCACACATGACCCCATCCCCCAGCTCTCTGCCTTAGCTTGGTTGTCTCCCAAGTCTAAAATGCATTTCCCACCTCCCTTCTGCCTCGTTTGCTCCAGTGCTCAGTCCAAGTACTGCCTCCTGTAAGAAGCCTGTCCTGATCCCCACCTGGTACCATCTTTTCTCAGAAAACTACCTTGTTTTTATTCTATATATATTTTCTACATATTAACATACATCCATGTTGTTGCCCCAGACAGAATGTCAGCTCCTACATTTGTCTTTGCATTTCCACACCTGGCACATGTGTAGGCACTCAGTAAATAAGTGCTTGTTGACTGACTGACCATCATAAGCCAAAGAAGTCTCTCATTTTGAGGAGTGTGGTGTAGCAGGAAGAAGGATGGGCCTGGATTCCACAATGACCTGGGTGTGAATCTTGTACCACGTTCCCCACTTATAAGTGATGTGGCCGTGACTATGTAACTTAATCTCCTTAAACCTTAGTTTCCTCATCTGTAAAATGGAATTAATGACGCTCTCACTCTTGGCTTTCCTGGCTCCTCAGTCTTCCACAGAAGGCTTTTCCCAGCCCCTCTTCTCCATCCCCCCTCCCCCAACTGGTGCCTTCCCTTTGAGATTACTTACCATTATACTGTATATATCTTGAGTACGCTGTGTACTTCTTAGATTTACTTTGTTATTCGTATGTTGCATACCCCATTAGAGTGTGAACTCCTTGACTAAGGAACTGAGCTTTTGTGTTTCTTATCCCAAGCACTCAGCACAGAGGCTGGCACATAGTCCCTAACAAATGCTTGATGGCTAATTGGAAGCCATTTTATATCCGCCACCTTCTATTCTTCACTCCCAACTTCTCCTTAACCCTTCCCATCCCCTCGCCCAAATCAAGTTTGTCATCACCAGTCCCTTAGAACTGTTCTCCAAGGTTAACTCCTATTAAATACATGGATTTTTCTCCACTCACACCTTCTCTCTAAAACACCTTTCTGCTCATTGATGATGTCCAGCTGCATCACTAGTTGATTTCACAGTGATAACAGACCAGATTTTCTTTTTTTTAATAGTATCTTATTTTTTCCAATTACATGTTAAGACAAATTTTAACATTCATCTTAAAAAAATTTTGAGTTCTAAATTTTCTCCCTCCCTCCTTTTCCCCTTCCCTAAGACAGTAAGTGGGGTGGCCAGGTAGCACAGTGAGTAAGAGCACCAGCTCCAGTGTTGGGATAACCTGGGGATCAAATCCGCACTCAGATACTTAGCACCACACCCAGAAATAACTGGCTGTGTAACCTTGAGCAAGTTACTTAACCCGGATTGCTTTGAAAAAAAAAAAGACAGTAAGCAATTTGATATAGGTTATGTATGTATGTTATGTATGAAAAACGTATTAGTCATCTTGTGAAAAAAAACACCTTTGTTTGTTTATAAATTATACATGTTAATACCAGGATTTTTGCTGCATGTAATAACTTAAGCACCCACCTTTATAATAACAATTTATTTTAAAATTTACAAAGAATTCCCCGCACAACAACCCTATGAGACAGGTAGTCCAAGTATTATCCTCATTTTACAGATGAAATAACTGAGACTCAAGAGAAGTTAAATTTCTTGCCAACAATAAGAGCTTGGAATCACATACAGATATTCTGGCTCCAAGTTCAGGGCTTATGCCATTATACCAAGTCAAGTCAACAAGCATTTATTAAGCATCTATTATCATGCAGTCTTCTCATGTGGTTTCATTTTTTAGAAGGATATCATTTCATGACCTAAGTTATATCCAAATCCATGTTGTATACAAGATCCACTGTATTATAGGTTGTTTTTTTTTTTGAGAATGCAGGGCAATTGGGGCTAAGTGACTTGCCCAAGGTCATACAGCTAGTAAGTGTTAAGTATCTAAGGTCGAATTTGAACTCAGGTCCTCCTGACTCCAGGGCCGGTACTCTTATTCACTGTGCCACCTAGTTGCCCCCACATGTTTCTTTTTGACAGACAGTTAAGTTTCAATTCAATGACTTATTCAAAAACCATTTCTTTTTCAATGTGTGTAAAACATTGTGCTAGGTGCTGAGAGAAAGAAAGAAAATTAAGAAGTAGTACAGATATAGTAGCATATTTTTTAAAAAAGATTGTTGTCTATAGTAAATACCTCAATCATGCCCACATGGTTATTTTCTTCTTCGTTAATTAACCACTCAAGGTCCTTTTCAAAGTCATCTTCATATTCTCCACTTTCTACCAAATCAGCATCTTTCTTTTCATTCATTTTCTCTTCATTAAAGAATATTGCTATAAGATAGAAAAGACATGATAATATGTCTTAAAAAAATAAAAAATCTATAATTTCTAAAGGAGGTAATACTGAATATAACATATGTTGAATTTACTAAAAAACAAAAAATTAGTTAAAGTTTGTAAATCAAAGGATATTTAAGTGATGAAAGAACTTCCTGAACCCTATTCAGAATTCCTTCTGATAAACACACAAACACATGGACCTATAATTATCATGCCAAGAAATGCAAAAGCAAATACAGGCACACCTTGTTTTATGGTACTTCACATATGATGCATTTTTTTACAAATTGAAGGTTTGTGGCAAGCAAGTCCTTCAGTGCCGTTTTCCAACACCATGTGCTCATATTGTGTTTCTATGACACATTTTGGTAATGTGACATTATTTCAAATAATATTTCAATATTTCAAACTTCTTCACTATTATTATATCTGTTATGGTGATCTGTGATCAGTGATAGATGTTATTACTGCAATTGTTTCAGGGTGCCACAAACCCTATCTGCATATGATGGTAAAATTTTGTTGTTGTTATTATTTACATGTTGTCTCCCCTTGCTGGACTGGAAGGTTCTTAAAACCAGGGACTATTTAAATGTTTCTCTAGTGCTTCACAAAGATCCTTGTACATAGTTAAGAGCCTATAAATGCTTCTTGTCTGACTTTCCAGAATCTGGTAAATTACTAGATGTTCTAATATCTTTCAAATCTACCTTCCCTCTATGCCTACTGCTATGATTTGAATAAATCCCTTCATTGACATGTGGATAGACTACTTTTAAATAATAACTTCACATTATTAGAGAATCTGAGAATTGGAAGGTCATCTGATTTAATCCACATTGGGACAAGAATTCCTTGTACACTTTATGTAACAGCCAGCCAGTATGGTGGCAAACGTAATCAATAAATGTGTGTGTTCTGACTGTTCCACCAACCAGCCATTTCCATCCCTCTCCTTCTCCTCATGTCTCTCTATTTCCTGAGACACAACAATATTGAAATTAGGTCAATTAATAAATATATAATGATCTCTATGAAATCAAATGAAAGGAGCAGTCAATAGATGTGGCATACTTCAGTGTTGTCTTATTTTGAAGAATTGCCATGACCATCTCAGCCTTCAACAACCATCACCCTGATCAATGAGCAGGCCACCAACACTGAGGCAAGACCCTCCACCAGGAAAACAATTATGACTCACTGAAGGCTCAGATGATAGCACTTTTTTTTTTAGCAATAAAGTATTTTTAATTAACGTCTATGCATTGTTCTTTAGCCATTATTGTACAATTAACAGGCTATAGTATAGTGTATTATAACTTGTATACGCACTGGGAAACAAAAAAATTCATCTGACAAAAGTATCACTTTATTACAATGTTCTAGAACTGAACTCGCAATATTCTCTAAGGTATTCCTGTATCAGAAAAAGCCCTGAAATTTTGAAGGTGGAATTCTCAGTCCCTTTTCCCTATCCCTCCTCTAATTTTTGAATTCAAGGAGTTAGGCAGAGGCAATTTCCTTTTTGAGTTCTAGTCACTGATAAGAGGATAGGGGATTGGAAAGTAACAGTGGGGAAATCCCCACTCAGAGTCCCAAGAATTCCTTTCTGTTTCGAAGGGTTCTTATAGCAAAGAAAGAGATCCTGGATCCTGCAATCATGGCAACAGAACTGCTTTGGCAAGGTGTTTCTCTGTCAAACACCTTGCTAGTTGCTAGGGGTTCTGGCTAGGGGTTCTGACTCTAGGTTTTCTCAAACACACAACTGATTCATTCTTTCCTCTCAACAAAGACAATTGATTATACAATGGAAAAAAATTGCAGAATCTCAGAGTTGTGAAAGAGCTTGGAAAGTCCACCTCTGTCAACCCAGACATATAAAATTATACTCTATAAGATGTATCCAACAAGTATATATGCATTTTTTCAATTGAAGAAATCTAATAAATAAAACCCACTCCCTCCCCAGACAGCCATTTCTGCTTCTGGATAGCTTTAATTAATAGGAAATTTTTCTTTACCTCTGAGAAAATCAAATGTTGATTTTATATTTTATATTTGATTCATTTATGTAATTGATTCTATTCTGCAACTGCCTGAGTCATGTTTCTTTGTCTGAGTTCGGTTCAGAAGTCCAGAAGTTCAGTTTTCTTCTCTGAGTTAAGTTTAAAAGTTATATTTATGTTATTAATCACTTTAATGGAAAGAAAACTGTTATCTATATACCATTGGCTGCCCTTGTACAATTAGAAAAAAATTTATTATCCTTGAAAGGTACAGGTGGATTTTAGGGAATCTGGTTTGCAATCTCTACAACACTGGCTGTTTCAAGAAAGTTTGGTCCGGTGTTGCTGTGACACTAAGTAGCCATGCAGGTGGACACCACCAATGAGTTTTCCCTAGCAACAAGATGGAAAGAGGCATTGTTGCTAGCCCTGTATTGCTGACTTCCATCCAACCATATTGTTTCCCATCCTCTATATGCTCCAGAATTTGTAACCAATTTTATTGTTTTCCATCTGTGATGCTTCCTGTTCTTTGTTTCCTAGTACTTCCCCAAATTAGATAAAGATTCATATGCTCTACCTAGTAGTCTTTTAACCTTCTGAGGAGCTGAGAGAACCATTTTATTGGTAATTGCTAGCCTTACCAATAAACTGAACATGCTTGGAACTTTGTGCTTCAGTTTACCTTAATTTCAGTTGCAGCACATTAAATCTTAAATTTGCCTCTTTGCACCTTTCCTCCATTGTTCCTAGTTCTGACCTCTGGAGCCAAGAACAGTAGTTCAATTACATCTTCCACACAGCAACCTTTTAAATTCTTAAGGTCAATTACCATGGCCCTCTAAAATTTTCTCTTTTTCTAATAAACACTCCAAGTTCCTTCAACAAATTTTCATAAGGTATGACCTCAAGGTCTTTCATCAGCATTGTTTCTCTCTCTTTGGAGTTTTTTAGTGACTTTCCTAAAACATAGTATCCCGAACAGAACAGATGTGGTCTACTCATTACAGAATATAGGATTGTCCCCAATCTAGGTCTGTACCCTATCTCTCCCATAGCAACCTAAAGATTTCATTCTCTTTTTTGATTGCCATATTAATCATACTGTTGACTCATTAAGCTTGCAGTCCATTAAAATCCCCAAATCTTTTTTAGACAAATGGCTGACTCTCAAGTCATGTATTTGACTTCTTTAAAAAAAAATCAAAGCATTAAGACTTTGCCGTTTATTTATATTCAATTTCACCTTATTAGATTTCACCCAATGTTCTTTTATGTCAGAAATCTTTCTGGAGAGGCAGCATGGGGTAATAGAAAGAGCCCTGAATTTGAAGTAAGGAGGGCCTGGATTAAAAAAAAATACTCCAGACAATAACTATATGATTCTGAGCAATCTGAGCCTCATTTCCTGGTCTGTAATATGGGGATAATTACAGTATCTCCCATGCAAGACTTTTCTGATGATATGGTTATGGAAAGTCCTCTGTGTAAATTGTAAAGCACTATATAAATATAACCAGCAGGTGTTGCTATGGAACAAAGTTTAATTGGGCACTTTTTTTTTTTTTTACTCTATCCTCCTAATAGGAAAGGGAAAGGAGAGATTCTTACCAAACTACTCTTTCTCAACCCACTGAAGAGCTCCAGGGCAAAGTCTCCTCTTAGTCCACACCGTTATTCCACACACACCCCCTCCCCCCACTCAGATTTGGGAAATTTCACGGTTGATACATCCACTCCTGCATATCGTTATAGCAAAGATTTCTATTTTAAATCTAAGAGTACATGGTCCCAGATGACATGGACATCTCTCTTCTCTATTTTAGGAGCATATAAAGATTATTATTAATAAAAACATAACCATAAGATCTTTTCACATATACATAGAATCCCTGCAGGTCAAGAGAGAAAATCTTGGTCACCAGAACAAGAGTCTAATCATTCTGACCTTTTTAAAATTCTATTTGCCCCAATTATTCACTGGCATCCTCAGTTTTGGCTTCCCTGACATAGAATTAACATACAGATACATCACCAAAAAGTTATGGTCAAGTAGTTTGTATGTCAAGGAAAAATGTTTTCAAGGATGCTAAACAAAATTTTTAAAAAGACAAAGAACAGAGAAACTGAGGAGCCCAGAGAGGAAGAGGGAAGCTGAAATGTTGCACAGGGACCTGCAATCTCCTGGAGAAAAATATTTATCCACACTGCTCTTAGAACTTTCTTTCAGATCAGAGGCTGTCACAGAAACCATGCCCCTTTGCAATCACCATTGCTATTTATCCCACTTGTCCCTGGGTAGCAATCTCTTGCTCTGAGGGATGCCACCACAACCACAATCTCTTCCAAAACAGAGTCAAAAGCTACTTTCTCCCAGTCAAAGAGCACAACCTACCAAGAAAGTCAGTCTCTCCCAGAGTTGGAAAAAGTTTCTGTCTATCCAAAAGTTCTGTTCCCAGGATTCCCAGTTAGGATGTGAACCCTTCTCCTTCCTTACCCACAGAACATCAGTCCAAATATGTCTGAATATCTGATAATACAAATAGGAACTTTTGTTCTTCCAATAGTTGTTACTTCAATTCCTATTATTTTGTATCCTGACTCTAATCTGTAAGCTATCATCTACCAGCTTTTTGTGTCATCTGCACACTGAACAAACAAACATGTTACCTATGTCTTTATCCAAGTCACTAATCAAAAAAGACAGGGAGACAACCTCCCAAGTTGAAAATGAGTCACTGATGACTATTCCTTTGTTACAGCCATTCAACCAGCTAATTGTGCCCTAATCTGGTCAACACTTGTGTGAAAGACTCTTGCTTCTCATCTCAATAATAGAACTAAAAAGGAGATACACTGCTAAACAACCAAGAAGTCTCTCTAACCTTTATAACCATATAGCTGTCTATAACTGTTGAATCAGTGTTTATCAAAGAATCTCCCAAAGTTAGAAGGGACCTCAGACTAACCTTCCTGAAAATTCCCTCTATTATCAGTCGTGTCAAACTCAATTAAAAACAGATCTCTGTGGGCTGCATATTCACTTAGAAAACACAAATTAACATTATGTTTTGTTGTACTTTTTTATTTTTGTTAAACATTTCCCAATTAATTTTAATTGGGCTTAGATTGCACTTGGGAATTTTGGAGGGGTTGTATGACTCCTTGGTCATGAGTTTTATGCCTCCACTATGCATCATTTCCACAAAATAGTCAGTAGATCTTTGCTTGAAGACTTCTAGTGAAGGAAAACCCACTAACTTCCCAAGGCAATTCATTCCACTTTGAGACAACTCCAATTGTCAGGAAGTTTTTCCTTCTACAGACCCATATGATGTAGTGAAGAGGAAATCAGAATACTACCTTCTCTCTTTTGGTTTTAGGTGGTAAGGTAAAACAACAATGGAGACTGCCAATCTCGTTTATCTTTCACCTCCAAATCCACCCCTTTTCAAACTTCCCTATTATTGTCAAGAGCACCACCACCACCATTCTTCTGTCACACAAATTCATACAGTGTTATCCTCGACTCTTCACAATCCCTCACCCCAAAGGGCTAATCACTTGCTAATCTTGTTTCTACCTCCACATCTCTCCCATATGTTACCTTCTCTCTACACATAATCATCACTGTAATTTTTTTACTGGTGGTGGGGTATGATATATATCTATATAAAATGTGTATGTATATGTGTGTACATTCATATAATTCATATTATAGTATGTATATATAATATACACACATACTGGGAATATACATAATTTTTTATTGGTGGTGGGGTATTATTTTAAAATAGACTGCTTTGTACTTTTTTAAACTAATGTTTTCTTCACCTTGCTCTCAAATTAGATTCTAAGCTCCTTGAAGGGTCATATCTTCTTTTTTTTTTTTCATCTCCCAGTACCTACCCTATATAGTACTTTGTACACTGGGGGTAGTGAAAAATATTTGCCGGCTGAAATAATTAAATTACAGTGTAATGGAACTGAATTAATATAATAATTAAAAAATCAGGGATTAATAGGGTTTTTCATGCAGGCTTAAATGTTAAGAACACTCCAGGCTAGAAAATACAGTAATAAATTCTAGGTAGCATTTTTCACATATTTGTATTCTTTATTTGGTCCCTCCTAAAAAATTAGTTCAGCATTACAGTATATTTTATGAGTTTTGAAAATTAGTTATTTCTTATTTTGATTATTTCCAGTTCACAAAAATTCTTGTCTCCACCTCTTGATTACTCAAAGGAACATAGATCAATGATTCTCAAACTTGAAACCGTAATTCCAAAAATGGTCACAGAAATCAGAACAGCAGAGTTTCAGGCTAGCAGAGCTATCAGTGTTTTAGTCGGATTATTACATCATTTACTCGTAATCAGTTATCCATATTCAAAAAAATAAGAACAAAAGCATGCTTTTAGAGTAGTGGAATTTAACAATTACAAAACCACTAAAAGAAATTGATGGTGTTTGGTTACAAAAACCAATTTTTAGCTATTGTGTTCAAACTCCTATCCCACTAAATCTTTTTTTTTTTTAACCAGGCCTATTAATAAGGCAAATTCGTTATTCTTCATCTGTTTTCCCCCTCTACTAGCTAGCTAACTGCTAATTAAGAAATAAAATACCAAAATTTCATCAGTAGGGAGAGAAAAAACAAAATTCAGAAAGAGAAAGAAGGAAAGAAAGGAAGGAAGGAGGGAAAGGAAGAAAGAAAGAGAGAGAGAGAGAAAGAAAGAAAGAAAGAAAGAAAGAAAGAAAGAAAGAAAGAAAGAAAGAAAGAAAGAAAGAAAGAAAGAAAG
>NW_027185876.1:22610035-22612168 GCF_028583685.1 Petaurus breviceps papuanus
AAGAAAGAAAGAAAGAAAGAAAGAAAGAAAGAAAGAAAGAAAGAAAGGGAGGGAGGATGGAAGGAAGGAAGGAAGGAAGGAAGGAAGGAAGGAAGGAAGAAAAAGGAAGAAAGGGAGGGAGGACGGAAGGGAAGAAGAAAGGGAGGGAGGGAGGGAGGAAGGAAGGAAGAAAGGGAGGAAGGAAGATGAAAGAAAGAAAACTGGGCAAACCACAAGCTAATGAACAATTCCCAAGTTGAACAGATGAATGAAGATGCTAAGTTCTGATGACCTCCTTTAAAAATCTTCCTGCTCTACTTCAAAATTGTCATTTAGACACCCCATTATTTATTGCTCTTCTCCCATATCATTAGTCCATTCTCCCATAAATATTATTTTTACCCCAAAGACAATTCAAGTTTACAGCTTTTGTTTAACAAATGCTATCACTGACTACTAATATTTTCACTGAATTAGTTGTCATTTTCTTTTTGATATTATCGTCTTTGACATCTGCATTTCTTTTTTGAAAAAACAACAAAACTGAAGGAGACAAAGTTAGGTTTAAATAACTTGAAAAATACATGGCAGTATTATTTTGAGATCAGTGTTGGTTTCTTTGAGTCTCCCTAAAGAAAAGTCAGTATTCATTTAGCCACTGTTTATCTTCAAAGAGATAAACTAAATCAATTTATTTAGCTCAACAAATTCAGTTCAACAAACGTTCATTAAGCACCTACAATATTCAAGGCACCCAGGATACAAAGACACAAATAAAACCTATCCTTATGCTCAAGAGCTTGAAGTCCAGGTTAAGTTTTTATTTCTTTCTAACCACACACAAAAAGTGTCATGTAACAGAAAGGCTTTAGCATCTGGGGTTAGAGAATCTAGGTTCAAATCCAGAATACTATTTATCAGCTATATGATTTAAGGCAAGTCATTTGCCCTGGGGACCTCATCATCTGCAAAATGGAGAGGTTGGACCACATAATCCCTCAAGTTTTTTCCAGCTCTAAATGTCTGATCCAATTAATATTTAGGTGCCTCTCATCTTATGCTGAATAATAATGTAGGCAAAACTGATGTCTAAATGTAAGCATTATAAACAAAATCCTGAACATGCAAATAAAGTCACACAGAAAGTTATACCAAATATTCTTTATTATTTACAGTCCTTCCAATGTGAAAATTTGATTACCAAGTTAAAATCTCTACTCAGCGGCATAAGTACTTATGTTTTAATACCATTACAATATAGTAAATTTTAAAACACAAAGCTGAGTTGAACTCAATTGAAACAAATACAAGTTCCATCCAAACACAAAGACTTATAAAAATGCAATTATTTTCAGCCAAACTTTAAAGGTATCATTTAACCCTAATTATTTTCAATTAAATTTAAACAATATCTTCTAGCCCCTTCAGAAAAAATTAAACAGATCAGAATACACATCCCTTATGTCTTATTCAGATGCGTCACAGGACAACTTAACCCCGTTCAGCTCTCTTAATCTTCATCTAGAGTGCACGATCCATATGGCACACAATCATCGTGCTTGAGAGGAGACACCTTGGCCAAATTGATTAATAATGATGTTCCTGTCTTGTTTGATTATTGTGAGTTTAACACATCTGAATTATTGGCAAAGATGTGGGTTTCTTGGACAAGCCAACCTTTTCAACACAGATCTTAATTAGAATAGGAAATTAATTCTCTCCCTACGGATGTCTGCTAAATCCCCTAGTCTCCTAGTGGATAGGAAACTACAGATCTTTTAGTTTCAGTCTCAATTATCACATATACACACCTGTTTCACAAGGTTTTATTTTGAAGATTCTGATTTACCATAAAAAGCTGAATCCAACCACTAGCCTATGTCCTAGCTGAAACTCTTTAGGAATTCTAATGGGAAATTCTTTAAGTAAGACCATGTCATTATCAATTTGTAAGATAAAAAGGAAGGGAGGGGAGAAGAAAGGGAGGGAGAAAAGAATTGAAAGGGAGTGAGGGAAGGAGAAAGGGGATGAAGAGAGGAAGGAAGGAAAGAAGGTCATAATGAAGGAAGGGAGAGAGGGAGAAAGAAAAGAGGAGACGGAGTTAGAGAAAGAAAAAAAGAGAAAAAAGAAAGGAAGGGGAAAGAGAGTAGAGGA
>NW_027185876.1:22612268-22683780 GCF_028583685.1 Petaurus breviceps papuanus
GGAAGGGAAGGGAAGGGAAGGGAAGGGAAGGGAAGGGAAGGAAAGGAAAGGAAAGGAAAGGAAAGGAAAGGAAAGGAAAGGAAAGGAAAGGAAAGGAAAGGAGTACTCTTAGGAAAGGGAAAACAAGACTTGCCTCGTTCCACCTGGGCTATCACTATCCAGGGCTCCTGTCTTTTGTAAAACCCCAAAGCTCACAATCGTGTCCATGCCATGACAACCAATGATTTTTACAAACGCCCCTCTGGGGTGAGAACCCGTGCTTGTCAGGCAGCGGATGGACACGGAAAGTTCACATAAACACCACCGGTTTTTTTTTTCCTGTAAACTCCAATTCTCCCAAGTGCTTCGAGCGCCAGGGACCAGGACGGCTCTTCCCAACTATGGGCGCCCTTGCCCGGCACCCAGCACAGCTGCCCCGCGGAGGGCTCCCCAGTCCGCCCGCCCCGCCGCGTCCCCAAGCTGCTCTCCGGGGGTCCCCTCCTTCGGTCCAGCCCTCTCCCACCCCACCCCCAGCCCTCCCCGGACGTCCCCTCCTGCCTGTGGAGGTCGAGGACGGCGGCTGCGGCTGGGGTCACTGAGATGGAAAGGAACGAGATGGGACGGAGGGCGGGACAGGTCCTCCCCTCTTCCTCTTGGCTCTGTTCTGACAGTGAGGCAAGGAAGGCAAGGCTGCAACCGCAGCGGTGGCAGAGGCGAAGGGAGGAGGCGACGGCGGCAGAGAGGCTGCGGCTGCGGTGGCTGAGACCGGGCTGCCATGGCAACAGCGGGACCCCGCCTCTTCTATCCGGGGCCTTTCCTTTCACAGACGGGGACGCCCACCCTCAGTACAACGCAGGCGCAGACCGCAGCGCCCTCCTCTCCTAAAGCGACTCATCTGTCGGACCAGGAAGGAACTTTACTTTTGAGACGCGGTTTCCAAGGAGACAGCCAGAGAAACAAAGTAGCGAGGTCGAGTTCGCGGAGGGGGCGGGACTTAATCGCCGGCCACCTTGGGGGCGTGGCAGACGGTTTCCGCTCTTGTTATTGGTCTCATAGAAAGCCATTCCACAAGTTCTCAACTCACGAGAAGCAGCAAGTTGGTCCGGCTTCTACCTAAGGAAGGACAAGTTAGGGGTTGGTTTTTTTTGGCATGTTTTAGTCCTTTTTTAGTTTTCTCAATCAGAGCCCAAACGGGGCTCAAATAGGGTCGGACGTGACGAATTTCTCCTCTAAACGGTGCCTTCCTTGGAAGCCGAGAAGTGAGGTGCCCGTGCCAAAGCGTTGAGATGCCCCCTTCCATCCTTCCTCCTCCCGCGCCCCCCAAAATGCAAAAAGGGATTCTTAGAAACTGCTCTCATTATTAAAAACAACTGGCGTTCTCAAATAATTACTTTTCCTCTAGGGGGTTTATGAATTTTTAAATTAAACATTCACCAAATGCTAGGATAATATAGAAGAAGGAAAAAAGCAATCATTAGAATGACTCAGTTTGGCTGCTCATAATAGTGATTCTCAGTTTCCTCTGCAGTAGTCTTTATTCTGCAGTGTTATATGGGAGTTTGTTAATGTCATAATTAGTTACATTGCCCTAAGGTTAATTAAAATATATATTTATCAATATAGGTGCGAACTTTTATGGGCGGGTTTATTTTAGTGTCTTAATGTCAGATTTTTTTTTTTAATATGGTACTTAGTACTTTGCCCTAAGATTAACTAAATACATGTATTTATCAAGTTGGTGCAAGTTTTTCTTCCTTTGGGGAGGTGCAGTTTATTGCTCAGTAATGTGTAACAAAAATTATGTTTGAAATTGACCAGGAGAATTTTTCTAATTTTTTTTCCTTTTTTTTCCGTGATTCATGGGAGGTCTTTTGAAAAATAAAATCTTGCTGCCCAAGCCAAAGACATAAAGCATGCAAAAAAGGAAACAGGTTCTCAAAGATTTATTTAGAAAGAAAAGGATAAATTGAGCTGGGGACCAGATTTAGTCAGGTAGGGCATTTC
Source organism: Petaurus breviceps papuanus (assembly GCF_028583685.1). NCBI lineage: Eukaryota > Metazoa > Chordata > Mammalia > Diprotodontia > Petauridae > Petaurus > Petaurus breviceps. The sequence continues at coordinate 22,614,252 of NW_027185876.1, forward strand.
CCAGGTGAAGAAAACACCAATGCCTGGCTACCTTCTCTTCAATTTATAGTTTTAGGAAAGAGCTTATCAATAAGTGGTTAAATGACCTGCTCGTTGTCACTAAAAAAAAAAAAATCATTTCAAAATGAAAATAGTTTTGAGATTCTTTAAAATACCAAAGTTAAAAAAATTTTTTTAATGTAAGGACTTCTGAAAGAAAAAAATAAATAGATATTCTGAGTAATGAAGTCTATTACTTTCTGGCCAGTTTGCATATACTGTATTTACAATCTGGAAAAAACAGTTTGTCAGACAATGTATCAATACCTGTGACTTGAATTCTGTTTTTATAAATGGATGATTCATAAATTTGGGATAAGTAATAAATAGGATACTATTCCACTTAAGGGGCAGCTAGGTGTCACAGTGGAATGAGTGCTTAGCCTAGAGCAGGGGTGGTGTAATGCCAAGCAAAGGCAACTTCCCAAGGTTCAAAATACCAGCAAAGGTGCTCTCCATTTTGTTCAGTGAAAAATTAAGAACAGAGAAAATCAAAATATAGCATCATTCAAAATACAGCATTCACCAAGTATAATTCAATAAACTCCAATTACTACTCCACCCCTGGACATTATAATTCAATTAGTCAATCCCAAAGACCCTCTTCTAAGTGCTACTCCACCCTAGGCTGTACATTCATTTAGTCAACCACAAAGCCCCTCTTCTCAAATGGAGATTAGTCTCCAATCATAAGTACATTCATTGTTCAATCACAGAGCACAAAAAAAAGTCAAAAGTTCCCCACCCTTGGATCACAATTGAAGCTACCCCAGAGTTACAACAAGCTTAAGCACAGCAATTAATACCCAAAGAAAGATCTTTTCTTCATAGTGACTCAAAGCAAGTTCTCAGCAATGTTTGTTCCCGGGGAGACAAAGCTTAGCAAGGCCACAAGATACATTGCCAGTGTCTTCATTAATTCATTCTCTGTCTGCAGAACAGTCCTAGGACCCCTGAAAACATTAGCAAAACCCTCTTCCAGGATTTCTGTAAACATACAACAAGAAAATCCTTCTTCAGGGCTTCTGAACCAACAGCAAGGTTCCAGGACCTTTGCAACAACATCATTGGCCTTCACCAGTGGGCACAATTCACTCTCTGTCTGCAGAACAGTCTCAGGAGCTCTGAACCAACAGCAAGGTTCAAGAACCTCTGCAACAACAGGACTGTCTTTCACCAGTGAACAAATCTGGCAAAACAACCTCAAAACAGACAGACAAAGTACCAGCATAACAGCCGTGTCTCCTCAGTCCTTGGCAGCTCTGGGTGGCAGCTCTCAAAAGTCCTGGACAATTCAAACTGGCCCTCGGCAATCCTCTCCATCTCTCTGCCTCCAGGATGCTGCTTCCAAAAAGTTCTTCTGCCTCTCTCTTTGCTTATGTCTCTCTAAATTTACGTCACCAGCTCCTCCCAGTTCAGCCCTCTCTTTTTTCATAAACAAGTCCATCCCACAAGTGGGATTCACAGGCTCTGGGTTTTAACACAATCAATCCAAAAACCAAGCCAATACAGAGAGATCTTTAAATTCCATTACTATTACAGGTGGGGAACCTGCTGTCTCCAGGCCACATGTAGCCCTCTACATCCTCAAATGTAATCCTTTGGCTGAATCCAAACTTCACAGAACAAATCCCCTTAATAAAAAAAATTTGTTCTGTAAAACTTGGACCCAGTCAAAAGGATGCACCCAAGGACCTGGAAGGCCACATGTGACTTCCAGGCCACAAATTCCCCACCCCTGGCCTAGAGAGTCAGGAAGACCTCAGTTCAAAGCCAGCCTTCCCTGGGATAAAACAGAATAATACCAATCATGACTCACCAAAGTCCCAGACTTTTTTTTAGTCTAAGAACAAATGGTCCTATATAACACTCAGTAACCTCTGAGAACACTCTTGAAGAAGCACCCTTCAGAAAGCAAAGTACTAGATTAAAGCACCTTGAGGATATTTGCCAATATCCCCTAAAGTATCTAGAGAGAAGCTGTGCACATCATAGGAAGTAAATGTTTGCTGGTTGTTTAAATTAATGTTCACGATCATTATAGACTGAAAAAGGTTCGATAATAAGAAGTCAATATAATCTTGACTAAAAAGTCAGGGAATTATGTATTTCTATCACCTGAAGTTTGATAGAAGAAAATGTCAAGGTTTAAAAACGAGTTTTAATCACATATAAATTTTATTTGTCTGGATTACTACAGTGATGCCAACTAAAGGTAGGTGTCATATCTGCTTTTGAATAAAACAGTCAACAAAAAACAAAATAAACTACCATATATTCTCTTATTAAACAACTCTAGTTTCCATAGCTGCAAACAACCAACTACAGAAATGTATATTTGTTGGTTTATGACAGAATAAAAAGGTATTGTTTCACACCAAAGGGTATCAGTAGCATTCTTCTATGATGTGTCAAAGTTGTGAAACATTTAGTAATTCATCATAAGTGATATATATTATAATTATAGCAGAAAATTATACTTTTAAAAAGTACAATCTACTTATATTTTTACCTCTGCTTTTTGTCCTTAAACACTTCAATGGATCGAAGCTCTAATCAATGTGAGTATTCCTTCTCTCCAGAGCGGATTCCAACTCCCCTCCAGGCCTTCTCATCCTCTGTAATTTTTGTTAAGGTTTTTCCTTAAAACCTCCATAGAAGACTCACCTAGTAAATTGAAAGAACTTCCTATGATTCAGCTCTTTTAATATTTTGTGGGCATTTATGAAAATATCCACTATCACTCTTACTATATGATCAGTCTTTCTGCTTTTTCTGGTAATATATATTCTTGTAATAATAATGCTTTTATGCTACATCTCTTAATGCTTAAAAAAGCCAACTTCAAAAAATATATATATATGTACATACATACATGTGTATAAGCAAATTAGAAGGGACACAAATAAGTACTAAATCTTTGCTCCAAGTTTCTCTGATAAAGGTCTCATTTCCAAGATATATAGGAACTGATTCAAAATTTTAGGAATAAAAGCCATTCTTCAATTGATAAATGGTCAAAGGATATGAATAGGCATTTTTGAAAAGAAGAAATCCAAGCCATCAAATAGCCTTATGAAAAAAATGCTCCAAATTACTAATAATTGTTGTTCAATTGTTTTAGTCACATCCAACTCTTTTTTTTTTCTTTTTGGAGAAGGAAAGGCAGGGCAATCGGGGTTAAATGACTTGCCTAAGGTCACACTGCTAGTAAGTATTAAGTGTCTGAGGCCAAATTTGAACTCAGGTCCTCCTGACTCCAGGGCCGGTGCTCTATTCACTGTGCCCCATGTCCAATTCTTCATGACCCTATTTAGGTTTTGAGTTTTTGTTTTTGTTTGGCAAAGATACTAGAATAGTTTGCCATTTCCTTCTCCAGATCGTTTTACAAATGAGGAACTGAGGCAAATAGGATTAATTGACTTGCCCAGTTTAAGAATCTCAGGCCAGATCAGAACTCAGGAAGATTGATCTTCCTGATTCCAGGCCCAGCACTCCATCTATCTTGCCACCTAGGTGGAAGCTGATTGTGATTGTTTTATGCTGAAAATGGCTTAGTAGTTATCACTAATTTCTTCTGGGAATAGTTTCCCCCCTGCTACACCTTGATTCAGTCCCAGTCAGAGTTTCAGCTAGATTTAAAAATCCAGTGACTCAAACTGATTTTGGCTCAATGCCAAGGATAATCACTGGCTCTGGAGGAAGAGGGTCTGGAACCAGATCCTCGCTTTGACACTTATAACCTGTATGACTTTGTGTGAGTCTTAATCCACAGGACCTCAATTTCCTCATCTTTAAAATGACTGGGTTGAAATAGATGGACTCCGAGGTTCTTTCCAACTCTAAATCTATGTTATTATAATTTATGATTTTTGTCTATGAAGGTTTCAGTTATAGCAAAGTAGATCCTGGGTGAGTCTTGTCCATAAAGTCCCATAAGTTGATCATAGGGAGGTCCACCCAATGTGCCAGTGGCCTTTCTCACAGTCAACATTGCAAGGATACCAATACAATATGTGGGTTGTTCATCGGTAATCTCTTGATCTATCCACATAACTAGTCTACCTTCTTTTTTGTTTGTATATTTTTTTGTATACATTTTTACACACACACATAAGCCCTATTACTGTTGAATAATTGATATGGTCTCAGATGACACCTTAGGGTTATGCTGTTAGACATTTCCTCCCAATTACCACCATTGTCCAGTAGCTCAAGTATAGAGGAAAAAGCAAACATATGAACAATGAAAAATATTTGCACAAAATTAAAGGTCTTTTCTATTGCATAAAGACATTAGAAAAGAATACTTTGATTTCAAGAGTATGAAAGATATAGCTGATTGGTATTTCAAGTTGAATAAATACTTAGACCACTTAAGCATAGAGATGAGATAACTAGTTAAGTGTCAGAAACAGATAAAACATGACCATGCATGTCTTTTATGGTCAAAGAATATGTAATCTGTGCAGAATAAATGGATACAAATACTGTACTAAGGCCAGGAATTAGAGCTAGCTCTATTTCAATAAAGGTTCTAAGATTTCAACTATGTGAGTCTGTCTCCCACCAATGCAGATAACTCCTCCATATCTTAATAGACTTTAATCAGTTGCCATGAATGAAAAAATCTTGTCACTTAGTAGCCAGCCATCTGTGGGGATCACGCTATGAAACATGCATGGAGTTGGTCCTACTCGATGGTCTCTTCCAATGGGCCCCTTGCTAAAGGATACTTGCAATCAGAGAATTCTAGTTGGTTCCCATGGTCCTTGTGACTTGGGGCTATGTCAAAGATGGTTGGTAACTAAAGAGAAAAAGAAGCTCACTCAGTGGGCATAAATCAGAGATTATGAGAATAAGCTTTATTCCATCTCTTCAGGGCCAGTATTTCCCAGGGTTAAACCTACTCCACGTGACTCCTATGTGAAAAATAAATATGGGGCAGTTTTTGAATGGAGGACACTAGGACCTGGGCCATCAGGAAAGCCTTCAAAGAGAAGTTGGTACTTGAGTGGTCTTTAATGAAACATTTTAAAAGGCAAAGAGGAGGAGGGAGTGCATTCCAGGCTGGGGCAACAGCCAGGCTAAAGACATGGGGAAGGGAGATGGAGTATTATGTTCAAGGAACAACAAAGTAGTTTGGCTGGACTCAGGAAGGAAGGGCTGGAAGAATTTTAAATGTCAAAAAAGGAATTTGTATTTTATTCCAGAGGCAGGAGTTGTTGGAATTTATTAAGTAAGGGAGTGGTAGGGTTAGCATTTAGGGTAATATCCCTTTGGCAGCCTTGTGGAGGGTGAATTAGAGAGGGTCTAACAGTAGAGGCTAGATAAATAAAGAGAAGGGGAGAGGTGGAAGCTTTCTACTATAGAGGTAAAATTAATATGAGAATCATGGAAGGGGGACATACTTGTAATAACAGGATCACAGAATGACAATTTTAGCACTAGAAGAGAACCTTAGAGGTCATCTAGTACAACACCTTCATTTTGGGAAGTTGTGATTTACCCAATTACATACAAGCAAATAGCTGAACTGAATCAAGTCCTCCGACTCCAAATTTAGTGTTCCTTCTACTCTGCTCTGCAGCCTCTCATCAACTAATTGAATATGGGGGGAGGGCCCACCTCTTTTATTCTCTCTTCCCTTGTTCTTCTATGCAGATTCTTCTTTCTCCCTAGCCACTATCCATAGGCAGATGTTAAGCAGTGTTCTTAAAGAACATAAATATTAACATTTCCACAGTGTATTATGCCATGAGAAAGCCAGTGTTCCATGGTGGAGAGAGAGAGAGTACCAGCCTTGGAGCCAGGATAGACCCAGGTGAGTTAAACATCTGTCCCTGACACAAACTATGTGATGCTGACAAATTACTTAACTTCTCAGTGCTCCATACCACTTTCTATGACTCTCAGTGGCAAAGAAGGTGCCGAATGACATTGGCAGAGGAATTGGCTTCACCAGGAGCTCTCTACACCCATGAAATCACAAGTTCTGTCCTCATCCCTATTAATCTATGGGAAATAATGGTTCATCCTATAGAATGAGCATTAGCCACGAACCTGCTAATATTATTAAAGGGTAGCTAGGTGGTATAGTGCATAGAGTGCCAGACTTGGAGTCAGAAAGACTCCTCTTCCTGAGTTCAAATCTGGCCTCAGATCCTTACTAGCTGTGTGACCTTGGGAAGTCATTTAACCCTGTTTGCCTTAGTTTTCTCAACTGTAAAATGAGCTGGAGAACGAATGGCATACCACTCCAGTATCTTTGCCAAGAAAACCCCAAATGGGGTCCCAGAGTCAGACATAACTTAAATGGATCAACAATAACAACATTATTATGTTCCCATGAAATCATCAGGAAGGCTAAAGAGTTGTATAATCAGTGACTCCCATCATTCTAACTGTGGAATAACTTGTTCTCCTTGGAATGTTGGATTCTCTTTGCTCTTTTCCTCCCCCATTTTTGGGACACACCTCTGGTCTCTTAAAGTCCTTGTCAGAGATACCACTTTCATTAGCTCCCTTTTTGACACCAGGCTAAAGAATCTTCTCTTCTGTTGTAAACAGGACCATTGGTAAGAGCCTGAAGAATCAATAACATTGCTTATGTTTGCAGCAGAGGAGGGGATCCTATAGCCCAATGGCAAAGGGGAAAAGAAAGGGCTAAGGAAAACAATATCTTCAATGTAGCATGATGATATGGAAGTTATCTTGGCTTAAGCCCTGGTATGTCTTTCCAATCTGGAAAGGTTTGGAGGGCCAGGTGATTGAGGTAAAATATATTGTCAGGATCAGGTTGAGTTCAGAGACTCATCACCAGCTTGGCTACAGGATGATGAATGTTTTTTCAGCACCTAGGGTACTCACTGAAGGTGATAACACATTATAGCTTCAGGTACAGAAGGGACCTCAGAGATCATCTAGCCAACCTTTTCGTTTTGCAGATGAGGAACCTGAGTCCCATGGATGTTGTTGGACTGGTTCAACGTTATGTATATCTTAAGTGGCAAAACTAGGATTTAAAGAAAGTCATCTTACTCCTCATCTAATGCTCTTTTCATCCCCCCAAAAATTGCCTCAAAGACTACCTCCTAAGTCATTGGAAGCCTGTAATCTGCATTGGTGAAGGGAATAAACACTTCCAGAAAATTACAATTTCTCAAAAGCAGTAAATTAATTAACAAGCTTTTGTTGAGCAGTTACTCTAGATGTGTCTACACTGTGTCTATTTTGTTTATTCCTCTCTTAGAAGCTACCACATCTGCCCCATCCAATTCATTCTCCTAATTTCATGTCATGATGTCAGATTATTTTTAAATATATTTTCTTCACCTAATATAATTCATGAAGCCATAGCCCTGTCAGGCTCTAAATCCTAGTAAAGTGCAGAAACACCTAGGAAAAAAGGGGTTTTAGGACTTAAAGGGACCTTAGATATCATTTAGTGCAACCTGTGTATTCTACAGATGAGAAAGTGAGACCCAGAATTAGCTGCCTGAGTTCCCTGAATGCTAAAATGGGAGATGATAATACCACCTGCCTCCCAAAGTCATTGCAAAGATATATGAGATATTGTAAAGTGCTCAATACAGTCCCTGGCACATGATAAGCACCTTAATGAATGCTTTTTCTCTTTCCTCTAGCTGTCATCCCTAACTTCTCACAGATTAATCCTTTTGACTCTAATAATAGCAATAATTATCATAGATAGTATTTATATGGCACCTACTTTGTGCTAAGTGCTTTACAGGATCTCGTTTGATCCTCACAACAACCCTGTGAGGTAGATAGATGTAGGTGCTGTTGTTATCCTTATTTCTGAGCTGAGGAAATCAGAAAAACAAAGATTAACAAACTTGCCCAAGGTCACAGAGCTAGTAAATAAATGTTTGAGGTCAGGTTTGAATTTAGGTCTTCCTGACTCCAGACCCAGTTCTCTATCCACTTCATGATCTAGCTGCCTGAGTTGCCTTATTTAATGACAAGGAACCAGTCTGGCAGATCTCTTATTTCACTGGTCCTAGGACTTTCTTCTTTCTCTCTCCTCCTCCTACTTTTAATCTTCTATATCTTCTCTCCAGTTGTTTGTCACTCATCCAAAGCCTTGGGAAATTGCTGAGAAGATATAATTACCTAATGACATCACCCCAGGTGAACTGTGACTGAAATGCCTAGGGCCATTTTCTATCATGAATTTCAACTTGGCCAGGAGTCATTGAGATATTTCTTATCAAAGGATCAAAAATGCTTAAATTTAGGGTTAGAAGAGACCTCAGAGCCATCTCTTCTAACCCCTCATGATTCCAGATGAGAAAATCGGGGATTAAGTGACTTGTCTAAAGTCACACTACTTGTAAACATCAGAAGCAAGATTATAATCCAGGTCCTCTGACTCCAGAGCCAGTGAATCTTCTTTCCACTATACCACTTTGGCTTATGTTACTATTTGGCATATTTGATACCTGCTTCATTGATTTACCTTTGAAAGGCCAACCTCCTATTAGTGAAAATTTCAGGAGAATCAGAATTGACAGTAGAGTCACTGTGACAAAGGAGAAAGTTGTTACCATCTTTACCTGGTGAGTGCTAGTAGTGTATGTTCTCATGAGGTATGGGGGCTTGGAATGGAGGAAGAAGTCTTCCTAGTCTTTTGCTGATTATCTTTTCAGCTTTATAAGTTATCCTTTTGGTCACTGACTGTTTATAATGGTACCAAAAAAGTCCTTAACCCATCTTCATTTTTCATGTTCTTGGCATGTTACTCAACTTTTAGTCATCTGTTCATCTTTTAAAATATTTTTACTATAACCCTATATAACTTTAATGACCATTGCACATCCTTTTGACATAAATACCACTACTTACTTAACCAGTTCATCAATAGCAATATGATAGAACAAATTAGTTACATAATGGCATCTGACTTTTCAAAACCACGAATTGCAACAGGGAAACTGAATGAGGGATCATCATGATGAAGCCCAGCTCCCCATAGATAGCAACTTGATAATATGGAACAGTCTGGACTTCTTGCCATTATAGGAAATGTTCGAAAGCTTGTGGGAAAGTAGGTGACCTCATCAATCCCTGTAATACCAGATAGTTCTGTGGTTCTCTGGCTCAATAGGAAATGGAATTTGCTGGAATTTCCACATTCAAAGAACTAGGAATTAGGATTTCCTAAAGAGACTTTGTTACCCCGACCTTTTAAAAAATCTTTCTGCTCTTGAAAATTTTTTAGGGCCAGATAATTCAAGGAAATGTGATTTCAGTTGTCTTAAGGTCTGGCTGTTATAACACTTTATGGGAATGTGTCCTAGTTTCACTCACCTATCTTAATGGCTGTTCTCTAACTCCAGTGATATATTAAAACTGTTAAGAGAAACAGTGGCAGAGCAGCTAGACAGAATCCAGATAGAACTGTGAACATATTGACTGTGTGACCCTGGCCAAGTCACTAAACTGCCCTGTGATATAGGCCACTTCCTCACTATTAGTTAAAGGGAAAATGCCAACCTGCATTGGTATGGGAAGTTCCCTTATTTGGGAGTTTTTTTTTTTTAATGTACCAATGAAACTGTAGGTGTAGTCTTCAGTCCCTAAGAAATATAGCATGACTACAATGAGCAAGGAAAATGACATGTATTTGAACAGTTCTTCAGATACTATAACAAAAGCAGACAAGATGTCAGTGTTCCTTTCATTTTACTTAAATTATTTTGAGAGATTCATTTAGGCTTTTTAAAATAGCTAGTATGGTAATAGTCAACATTAAACAAAAAACCTTTTTAAAATGCCAAGAGAGAAGAGCCCAATCCACAGTTCCTTTCAGTTAAATCAAATATTCCTTGGCTTTTAAGGACAAAAATAATCAGATTCCATTATTCTCTATAGTTGGCAAACTGATCAGAGAAGACTTAACTCAAACCCAAGATTCTTCCTTGAATACACTTAGCAAGTTTCCAAAGATTCTCCTACTGCTAGTAATGATTAATGATTTTTAATCTATTTCTGGCCCCCACAGAATCCAAGAAAGTTAAAATATCTTTTAATAGGCATTTAATTTAAAATAAAAGGTATTAAAAGGTTATTTAAAGAGACTCAGCACAGGTACTATCATATGTTAGGCTAGTTATAGAATTTGATAGGTCTCTTTAATTTTTTTAGCCATAAGATGTTAAGTTTTGACTATATCCTCTCTGAATTCTATAACATTTTTGATAGTTATCATAAAAATTTAATCACCCCACAAGAAATTCTCAGTCTCTGTAATTCCACTAAATTGTTAGCTCCTTGAGGACAGGAACTGTCTGTTGCATTTTTGTATCCCCAATGCTTAGCACAATAGTAGGTGCTTAATTAATGTATATGATTGATTTATATAATACAAAGGAAGTACTCCATTTAGTATAACAACATTTTACAGATCCTCTTTTCCCATTTGTCTCAATTTAGACTTCTCTTTCCTTCACCCAACCTCCAGGTCTACATTCTTTTCCATTCTCTTCCCACAAATAACTGAGAGCCTTAAGTATTTTCTCTTTAGAAAATTGTACTCATCACCTTTTGATTCCAAAGGATGACCTATCTCCCAAGGTACATGAATCTCAAGTTGCCTCCTCTCGATGAACACTGAAGCATCAGCCTACTGGTTCTGACTCACTACTTTTGGGGCAACACTTTCCTGTTGTAATTGAGCATATCTTTAATACTCACAGAAGTGTCTTGAATAGCATACTAGGTCATAATCTCAATCTCTTGAAATGCTGGAAGCTCTGTAGGGCTTCAAGATCTCCATTATTCAAAAAATAATTACTCCAAGGATCATAGGGGGTTTGCTGAGGTCTTGCTGAGTTTTTCAAGTAACTTAAAGAATGAATCCATTTCACAGTAATCCAATGTGCTCCAAGAAGGCTTCTCCAGACAAGATCTAACTGCCGTATCTTCCATTACTCGCCAACCTAAGTTAATTTATGCAACAACATCCTGAAGAACCAGGCAACCTCAGTAGCCCTATGACATCAGATAGTTCCATTGCCTTCTGATTCAACTCAAGCATGGAAGTCTTTGGAATTCCAACACTTTATCTACAGTGATAGATTCCTTTAATTCATTAATTTTCTCCATTTCACTGCACCTCAATTGAACAATAAAAATAATAAAACCATTATAACAAATATATTTAGTCCAGCAAAATAAATTCCTACATTGCCAGTCTCCAAAAATATATGTCTCATTCTGCGTAGCCTCTCTGGTAGGAGGTAGGTGTCACATCTTCTGGCTTCTGGGTTCAGTTTATCATTGCATTGATGAGAATTCTAAAGTATTTCAGTCTTTTTTCTTTATAATATTGTTTTCGTTGTACAAGTTGTCCTGGTTTTACTCATTTCACTCTGCATCATTTCATAGAAGTCTCCTTAGTTTCCTCTGAAACCTGTAAATTTCCTTCTTTTTTATGGCACAATAACATTGTATCATATTCATATGCCATAGTTCGTTCAGCTATTCCACAATAGGTGAGCACCCTCTTATTTTCTAGTTTAACTCCTATGAAGAGAACTAGTATAAATATTTTTTGCATATATGAGTCCTTTTCCTCTTTAATCGCTCTGGGTGAGGGCTTATTCCGGGACCTTTTTTTTTTTTTTAAACCCCAGAGGCCATGGAAATGATTTTTAAAAAAAAGAGGAAAAAAATAGCATAACTAACCAATATCATATATGCAGCTTCTACATCCTTAGTCCCTCTCTTGCTTCCCCTCCCGCAATTTTGCAATTAATGGAGGGAGTTGCATTCTCATCTCTTATTTAGGGCCAAGTTTGGTCATTGTAATTTCATAGCATTAGGTTTCAGTTTTTTTTGTTGCTCTTTTCATTCACATAATTGTGGTCATTGTGTATATTGTTTTCCTGGTTCTGATTACTTTCCTTTCCTTCAGTACATGCTTCTCTGAAATCTTCACATCCATTGTTTCTTACAGTATAGACATATACCCCAAGAGGTTCAAAGACAGTATTACTATAGTAATATTTCATTACATTCATGCACTACAATTTGTTTAGCTATTCTCTGATCAGTGGGCACCAACCAATAGGTGTTACTTTGTTACTACAAAAAGTGTCTGAAAGGTTCCACATATAGTGGTAAGGACATAGGTTTTTAGAGAAGACCTGGGTTTGAATCTTGCATCTGTCACATAATGCCATTTGAGTTTCAGCAAACCCCTTTGTCTCTATGGGCCTGACTTTCCTTATCTGTTAAGAGAAGGGATTAGATTTGATGATCCTTTTAGTTCTAAATTTATGAGCCTACATGTATATGACACCTTTTTTTTTTTTCATTTGACTTCCTCAGCGTGTTTGCCTACAAGTGGGATCTTTCCATTGAAAGGGTATGGTCAGGAGCGGCCAGGTGGCTCAGCGAGTGAGAGCACCAGCTCTAGTGTCGGAATGACCTGGGGATCAAATCTGGGCTCAGATACTTAGCACCACACCCAGAAATAACTGGCCGTGTAACCTTGAGCAAGTTACTTAACCCTGATTGCTTAAAAAAATCAAAGGGTATGGGCATTTTAGTCACTTTTTTAGCATCACTGGAAATTGCTTTTCAGAATGGTCGAACCAATTCATTTCTTCACCTTGTGTTATTAGTTTGCTTGTCTTTCCACAATCTCTCCAATACTGACTATTCTCTACTTTTAACTCCTTTGAAAATTTGCTAGGAGTGAAGTGAAACTTCAGAATTATTTTGATTTGCATTTCTTTTAGAATGTGATTTGAATCCATATCTCATGATAGCTGTTAATAAGCTTGCATTTCTTCTGTTGGGACCTCAGCAAGCATTAATCAAACTCCCACTGTGTACCAGTTGCTATGCCAAGCACTGGAATGAAGTTATCTTTGGTATGCTTTCTCCAGTCCACGTATAATTTAATTCATCATAGAGTATCTCTGTGTGATCTAATCAGGTCTGTCTATTGATACATTTCCATATTGGTTTCACGAAAATGTTACGCTTCTGCATAAACTACAAGATTTTTAATTTCATTATCCCATTTTATCTAGGTCCTAATTTTTGTAAGTGCTTTGTATGTTATGAACTGAGGTGGCCCAGTATTTAGATACTGGTTTCTTGCACTGACCTTCCAGACACTGGCCATACTTCTCAATCCATTCACATATCATAAGTAGGGTCATTCTTCAGCTTCTGATTCCTAAAAGTGTATCAAGTCACAGACAGTGACAGTTCTCATGCTAACATAAGAACATATGGTATAATTCCAGTGGCATCATTCCCGATAGGATTAAAAGACTGCACTCCAGCATACTTCCTGCTCTGGTTGGTTGAGAGAACTTACCTCTACTTTCGTAGTATGGCTGTTTGGCTGTTCAGCTGTTCTTCAGTCATGTCCAACTCTCTGTGACCTCATTTGGGATTTTCTTAGTTAAGATACTGCAGCGGTTTGCCATTTCCTTCTCTAGCTCATTGTACAGATGAGGAAACTGAGACAAACACTGGGGTCACACAGCTAGTATCTGAGGTCGGATTTGAACTCGAGAAGATGTCTTCCTAATTCCAGACCCAGCACTTTATCCACTGTACCACCTAGCTGCCCATTTTTAACTAGTATATCCTTGGCTAAAGTGTTCAGGTTCAGAATTCCCCAGCCTGGGGGGTTGAGTAACCCTGTAACTCTTCATTCCTGTTAGGTTGGACACCTTCTTAAGAAGTTCAACTTGAAAATCACTTCCCTGCTGAGTGTATATCCTTTTTAAGAAACAATACACAGAGAAATGCCTTTTTTTTCTCATCAAACTTCGACAAAAACAGATACTGTCTGTGCTTAAGTTAAATAGTTCTGTGCAATGTGAATAAAATGTCTGGTGAACTCCAAAACACTATTTGCCTCTCATTCACCTCCAGAGAATGTCACAATCCATAGTCACAGGATCTGAGTTCAATTCATACTTGACCGAGAATCACTTCTATAATGTGGCCAACAAGTCAACCAGCCCTTTATAGGCTTTCAGTGAGAGAGTATCCACTCCCTATCCACGTAGCCCACTTTGGACAGTTCTGTTCTTCGCCAGGATTTTCCATGTATCATCTCTAAGTTTGCCTCTTTGCAACTTCTATCCATTTTTTTTTTTCAGTTTCTTAAATCTCTGATTTAATTTTTGAGTAATTTTTTCAATGAACAAAAATCAATTTTGTCTTGCATACCCCAACCCCTAATCACTGGGGAAAAGAATGAAGTGAAAGCTTTGTAACAAATATGCCCATCAGCTGGGGGTTGGCTAAACAAATTGTGGCATATGAAAATAAAGGAGAGAAACAAGCATTTGTTAAGTGCTTACTATATGCCAGGCACTGCTAAGTCCTTTACAAATATCTCATTTGATCCTCATAGCCATTCTGTGAGGTAGATGCTCTTATCCTCATGTTACAGCTGAGGAAACTGAGGCAGGCAGAGATCATGTGACTTGCCTAGGACCACACAACTGCAACATGTCTGAGGCTGGTTTTGAACTTATCTTCTTGACTGAGGCCCAGTGATCTACTATACCACCTAGCTGGTTATTATTGCTCCAGAAGAAATGATGAAGGGGACTGTTTTAGTGAAATCTGAAAATGCTTGCATGAACTGACAGAGAATGGAGTGAACAGAACAAGGAGAACATTTGATGACAACACCACTATGGAACAAAACAACTTTGAAAGACAAGAATGATGATTAATGCAATGGCCAAGCATGCATCCTACCCACCTTCTGACTGAGAGGTAATTGGCTCGTTGAAGGATGAAGCATATATTTTTTGGATGAGATCAATGTAGCACTCATAATAGCATGATTTTGCATAATTAAAGACAAAAGAATAAATGTTCCCTCCTGGAGAGCTTATAATCTAAACAAGGAGAATGGGGTACAGAGCAGGAGAACAAGGACACAAAAAACACAGAACTAGATGACAAAGAACTGTTGTTCAGATCCAATTTTAACCAAATTTTTGGTGATGATAAATCAATGAAAGGAAAAGTACTAATGAACACAGAGAAGAGAAGACTCGTCCCGATCTAGGGCTATAGCTTCAAGAATTCTTAGTAATAAGATTAATAAAACTAGTTATTTGAAAAAATGGATAGGAGAAAGAAAGAACAGTAGCAGACCAAAAACACAGCTAGATAATACTAAATAGTGTAATGGAACATTGGATAAAATGAGAAAAAAAATAGAAGTTAGAGACACACAGTGGAAGGTAAAGATCCTAAGTTAGAAACTGCAAAGTTAGTAAAATTGGGAGAAAACAGGGGTGGTATTGAATCTGAAACTTGAGACAGCAGATTTAGAGAAGTGATTACAAAGTTATTTTCCACATATTAGATTTTAAAATATTTTAAATCAAAAAAGGAAAACATACTATAAAATATTTATTTGATAAAAATAATTTTATAATCTATACAGAATTGAATAAAACATACAACAGATAATTTCCACTTGTTTGCAAAACCATATACAGTAAGTTCATCTGTGCAAATTAAACTCTTCTAAAAACTCACTGTACAGGTAAAGACCTCCTTTTCTTATATAACTAAAGGGTTATGTGGTCTACCTGACATTCAGAGAATAGGGAAATAAATGCTTTGGTAGCCAGACATTTTGATTATGTCATAATCTATCTCATCATTTAAAAAAATAACCTAAAACACTTTGTGACAACAAACTGTGGCTTTTTTTAGAATGAACAATTCCCACAAGAGAAAATAATGTGAGAAATCTCCAAATCCAGAAGCTAAAACTTCAAAGGAATCATTTCCCCCTTGTTCCTGCCCATCCTCTTCACCTTAAAGGAAGGCCTAAGGAATGACCTATGATCCTCATCCAGTTGTATATGTCCTAATCAAAGCAGATGGAAAGCTTCCACTTATCCCTCCTCCCCCTACTCCTACATCACCAATGTGGGTTAGTTATGTCCTTCTAAAATTACAAAAAACAAAAACAAACTGTAACTCAGATAAGAGCAGCTACTCAGAGGTAGCCAGAATAAGGCAACGCCATCTCAGCTTGACTGGCTTCTCAAAATGTGACATAAGTACAGATATGTTTCATACACATTAGCAGCCACCTAGGAGACATTTCAAAATCAAGTAGAAACAATTGTTTTCCTTCATGTAACATGGAAACAGAAACCTCCATCAACTTCTAATTTTAATCAAATATTTAAGGTGACCCACTTCTGAACTTAAAGGCAAATTTCTGGTAAACAACCCAACAGTCAATCCCAGGCCTGTCTTACAAATTATGTGGTCCCATTTGTGCAAAACGAAACAAAAACCCCACCTTGGAATGGTCTTGGGTGCCCATCTTATCTTGGATAATAGGAAGACAACAAAAAAATTGGAAGTGAAGGTGTTTTTAAAAATCTTCCTTGTGTTTAGGGCTTAAAGGGACACTAAATGGGTTGGTTGTAACCACAGCCTACAATTCATCATTAAGTCAGAGTCCTTCATACTTCTTCAAGAATTAAGGGTCCTTTAAATTTTCTGATAAGGTCCACTCATTTGGCAATGAACAGTTTAGTGTTTAGCCGGCCTCAAGCTCGCCATTCTTTGAACCTATATGAGCTTCTCTGGGAAGCATAATGAGTAATGTACAATGTACTGGTGAAAGTACACACATATATCTGAGAGAACACTTACAGTGAGCTGAAAATAATAATTTAAAATAAACACACAACATATATTCCTCAGGGAACAGAACCACAGCAAATATTGTCCACTTGTGATAGAAACAATCATTTACACAAACACGAACAAGTGAGTGTGTGTAGCCAAAGAAACATGAACCTGTGGTAATAACTGGTCTAGAGGTGGGTACTGCCACTGGGCACCTCCATCCTATCTAAAGACCAATGGCCTCTATCCCAGGGCACAGGGATGGGAATGACCTTAAAAAACTTTCACTTTGCTTCCTAATTAAATGCAGAACTTTTCCTCCTGGTCCCTCTCTCCCTGGATCCCATGCTTTCACTCTAGCACGTGGACATTTAAAACAGAGTGAAAAAAGTCATCCTTAAATTATTGCACATAAATAATCTATAAAATCAACATTTCTTCTTGGATCAATTATGGAACACCAAGAACAGAGATTATAAGTGGTTGCTCTGAAGCAGAGAAATGCACATTCAAACACTGTCATAAATATATGCCTAGAACTTAGGGAAAACACGATGAACTTCATGTCCAGGCTGCTGTGTGAAGCAGCGCTCAGGCTCTAAGGGGCACTCTGCCCCTGGTCGTGGTCATGCAGTGGTCACTGGAGAGCCTCCTTCTGTACCGCGCCTTCTTCTGAACTTCTTTATAACACTGACTGCACCGTTAATTAGGAAAATCATGGCTATGAGTGCAAAGTAACCAGCGTAGATCAGGAACTATGGGGAAAAAAAAAGCCCGGTGACAAAAGAAAACATAGCACGTAAACAGACTTTATTCCAAAGCAAAGAAGGTGCCATGCCTACCTAATGCCAGGATAAGAGATGGAATCAGAGCTGGCGATGTCTCCCCAACAGAGGGCAGTACAGTGTAAGCCAACCTCTATGCTGAGAGGACATTATCACCAGGCTCCAGTCAGATTAACAGAGTACCTGCCTACACACAAAGGGGCTGGGGGAAGACTCTGCAATACAGTGTTCATACAACCCTCACCGGCCCTGGGATGTTCACCCACCCCATGTGCTGCACTGGAAACCTGGAGTTTTCTGGTTCTGACACTGAATGTCTGTGTAACCTCAGTTTCCTGTAAAATGAGGGGACTGGACCAACTGCGGTCTGAGGTCCCTTCCAGACCTGAATGAATCAGGAGGCAGAAAGGAGAAGTAGTAATTAGATCCACAGATTTGGAGTCAGAGGGTTATGGACACAGGACAACCATTAAATGAATTAAAGTGTTTTTATTATCTATAGGAATTCGCACAGATTTTTTTCCCTCTTTTCAAGAGATTCATATGGTCAAAAGGAAGACTGAGTAGTTCATATACTTATCTTCTAGAAGTCAGAAGATTGGAAACATATCAATGAAGGGCAGCCCTGCCATCTAACCTCTTCACTAAGGCCCATCTTAGACAACACTGACTCAGGACCTCAACATAAAATAGGGGAGCCTCAACATCAAATAAGGATCTGAGAGAAACTGGGCTCCAGATATAACCATCTGCCAGCATGACATTTTGGCAGCTCTGTTTTGTCCAAATAGGAGCATCATCACTGGGAATGAAGCTACAGGTCTTACCTGAGTGGTGATTTCCAAGCCAAGACCACTGGCATCCACCACGATCAGAGTGAGCAGAGTTTGTAATGCCAAGGCAATGAAAGTGTTCACACCAAACACCAGGGCATAACGTTCCATGCTGAGGTTAGTAGCAATCTGGAACCTTAGGAGACAGGGCACAAAAAGACACAAAAATCACAAGGACTATTTCCTTGGCTAGTTTTTTTTTTTTTCACTAACTCTCAACATATCTCTTCTCACTTCAATCTTCCTCCCAAACAAATTAAAAACATTTGTGACCACACAGGAACGAACCTAAAAACAATTGTGGATTTACATACAAATGTATGTATGAAAGCTTCATAAAGGATTCTTAAGTGAGAACATCATAAATCCTTTTCCATTGATGTATATAAGTCATAATATAATTATGCCTCACGATACTCCATGGTGTTGGAATAGTGACTATAGAGTGCCAGCCTTGGAAGGCCTCAGGAAGACTGGGCTTAAGGTATGCCTTTGCTCTGTAATAGCTCTGTGTCAGGGCCACAAGCCCTGACCTTTCCGTGCCCTACTCAACCTCTCAAGACTCTAACTTACACAAGAGTTGACAATCTGTACCAGGGAAGGGAATATCCCACGCAGATGAAATCATCGGGTGTGTGTGGGAAGCCTTACCTTTCTAAATCACTTTATGCTTTTAAAAATTATTTTAAAATCTTATCTTTTTATTATCACAACACCTGGGAGGAGGAGGAATTTTATAGGCAAGGAACCAGATTCAAAAGATGTTAAATTATTTGCCCAAGGTCACATGTAGTCAGAGTGACAGAGCAAGGACTCAGATCCATGGGTTCTGGCTTAAAGTCCAGGGCTCCTTCCACCAGAGGGTGTGTGTTCTATAGATAGGATACATACATGAACACACATTTTGTGTGTTTTGTGTATATTCACATAAAGATGTATATGTACATTGTACATAATGTAAAAGTTACTGTTCTTTTGTCTTGAAAGTAGAACATTAAATCTACCTCCCGGTTTTTTGTTTTGTTTTTTGCTTTTTGGAGGGCAATTGGGGTTAAGTGACTTGCCCAAGGTCACATGGCTAGTTTTTGTGTTAAGTGTCTGAGGCCAGATTTAAACTCCTGACTCCAGGGCTGGTGCTCTATTCACTGTGCCACCTAGCCGCCCCCAACCTCCCAGTTTTTGAAGAAACTGACAGGAGAAAAACAAAAGCACTATTTCTCCACAACTGCCTCCCACAAAGTCTCCCTGCCCTTTCTCCAGGTTTCTGGGAATTTGAACACATACGTTGCTATGGTGATGAGCAGCATGTAGATGATTCTGAAGACGACATAGGACGAGTAGCACACCCAGATGTTATTCACTTTGTCCATTACATACACAGCCGCCGCAATCAGGAAGGAGAAGAGGGACAGTGTCATCTCGCCCCATGTAGACCAGGATATTTTTATGTAACCAACTGCAAACACTGCAACAGCCCCTAAAAACAAAGGCAGGACAGCAACTCTAATCACTTTCCTAAGTAAACAAAATCACAATTCCTAGAAATTCAACTCAAAACACAAATGAGTAAAATCAAGAAAGGAGGCATATGATAGTTTTGGATGAACTGGGATAATCTTGGGCCTTACTGAGCAACAGAAAAAAAACACATACTTACATCTATGGGTATGCCTAGCAAGGGGTGTAGACATGCTCTATGGTACCAGCTCTGGGCTGACTTTCCCAGAGGATAAAGTAGAGACCAGTGTCAACACCCCTTTCTAGGCACATCTTTGCCCATATCTGCAGACTAACAAACCACCAGTTTGGTAAAGACAAAACAAAACAAAAACACACACTTCCAACTCCTTCAGCTATCTAATAAACATATAAACATTTAATAAACTTCAATTCACACCTATCCAGATGCAATAATTATTTTTTTAAAATAAATTTATATTTGAAAAATATTTAACCAAAGAAATGGGTTCCAGTAGAAAGTATAATAGACTGGTAGCGTGGGGAGGAATTTAATGCAAAACTTTGCTTGATAAGAAACTTTTTGAACTACAGCAAATCACTAAATGTCTCAGTGCATCAATGTCATCGTCCATGAAATGTTCCTCTCCGTCTCCTGTGAAAGCACAGTGGAAACAGTGCTGGACTGGAGTCATGAGGGCCCTGGGTTCAACTCTCTTGACACTTAACTAGCTGTGTAAGCATGGGCAAGTTCACAACCTCAGAGAGCTCACTGTGCTGCTCTAGGCAGATGGCACCAAGGACTCTGGCAGTACTTACCTCCCCGGATCAAGGTGGGGACAGAAAGAGAGAACATTATAAAGGATTCCACCAACCCAAAAGCGCCATGTAAGTGCAAGTGATGATTATCACCATCATCACTGTGACATTTTAGAGTTGGAAGAGGCCGTGGAGATGGATCAATGAAGAAGTGCTTCCTGAGCACTAACTACATGGCATTATGGTGTGGGGAGTACAAAGGAAGTAGTAGCTAGCATTTCCACAGTGCTTTAAGATCTGCAAAGTGCTTTACAAATATGCACAAATATGGTCTCATTGGATCCTTATAACAACCCTGAGAGGATGGTATTATTATTATTATTCCCATTTTACAGATAAATTAACTGAGGCAGATAGGAGTTAAGTGACTTGGCCATGGTCACACAGCCAGTAAGTATCTATGGAAGGATTCGAACTCAAATTTTCCTAACTCCGGGTCTAGCTCTCTATCCACTGTAGCTTCTTGCTGCCTCTACAAGATAGTTCGTGCCCTTAAGTTTTTAACTGAAAAGACAAATTATCCATACATGAATCATTAGTGAATAATGCAAGGCTATCTTTAACATGAAATTCTGTGGTGGTGCCTAGGAATAGTAGACTGGAATTCCCTGGGTTACAACAGCCAAGGAGAGCTTCAAAGAGGGAGGGGTTGAGTTAAGCCTTGAAGGACAGGCAAGGGTTGGATGGGAAGGAAGGGGGAACATGAAGAAGAGCTTCAAAATGGGAATTAAGATGGCATTTGTAAAGAAAGAGTAAAGAGAGCAGTTGGAACTAAATGGGAAATGAGGGGGCAGCAGATGCTGGGTAGGAATATGGATGAACCTACTTACCCAGCAGTGTTGAAACTGCCTCCACTCCACCATTGTAGATGGCAGCATTGCGAAAAGGCATCACTTTCTCCCACAGACCCTGTGTGTAGTTCACCACCTGGAAATAGCCACAGGTGGAGAGGGCCCACCACACCGACCAGCAGAGCAGAGGGCGGGAGGAATAGCACAGCAGGAAATCTTTCCACAAGACCTTCAGCACGAGAAGGAGGTCTGGCTTCAGTTTCTACACAAGCAAAGGGGACGGGAAGAACAGGAAACAAGACCAAACATGATGAGCTGGCATGGCAACAGACATTGACAACTTCCTGTCTTCTAATGTCCTGGAACTTTTTGGTGGCTTGAAAAATCCAAGGGTCTATTTCTTTGAAACAAGCACTCACTAACAGTTACACTAATAAGCATTTTGCAGTCTCCTGTCCTTCCAATAGTTTGTGCTTAGAAGCACCATAATATGATTAATTCAATTAGTTCAATTATTATAATAATAAATATAATATCATGTATATAATGCACATATGTAAAATACTATGCATCTATACATATACATACACACAAAGCATACACACACACACACACACACACACACACACACACACACTAACTCTCCTTATCATCTTCCTGGTCAGAACTTAACTAATACCCTCTACAAGTTAATACCATCAATAATGTCAGTCTTTATAAAGGTTGCACATCTTGACATTTCTATTCATGAAACTACAACATTAAAATAAGTTAACAAGTGTGATTCTTGTCTACTAAATGAGACTGTAATGGTCTCCACTGTCCTTTATGAGAAGCATACTCGTTGACTAGGAAAGTATTGTCAGTTCATTGTAAAAAGGAGTTCCAAGAAATGGCTATTCCTGTTATATAGACTCTGCTGGGGCAAGGGGAACAACTGTTTGTTTAGAAGTGAGAGCACGACACAGTGCAGTAAAAGCAGGGATGCAATGCAGCAGAGTGGGGAAAGTATCACGCTGGGAGTCATGATGTGGGTCTTAGTATCAAGTCTACCAGTATTCAGCTGTGGTAATCCAGACACTTAACCAGTCTGTCTCTGTTTTCTCAACTGCTAGATCAGGGGTGCTTACCTTGGGGTCTGTGGACCCTGAGAGCACAGAATTTAGGGAAATCATGAACATGCATGAGAAAAAATTTACACTATTTCTGCCAGCCTCTGGGTGAAATTTCATATTTCCTTCAATTGTGAATGCAGGCAACATACCACAGTAGTATTAGTCTTCTCTAGACTGTCAAAGGGACCCATCACACACACACAAGGTTTAAAAACCTCAGTATTAGATGGTCTCTAATAAGGTCCCTTCCACTTCTAGCATTCTTGGACTTTTTTAAAGGATCCAATGGAGTGGCCTGACCCTAGTCAAGGCAGAGAAGCAGAGGCAACAGTTTAATATCGGCAGGACTGACTGTCTTCTACTCTCGGCCTCATTTTGCTTTCTGATTCAATGACAGAAGGACCCTTTGGCCTGCCTGGTCTTCTTGGACAAAGTATCAAGAATAATGCATTTGGGGTTAGAGAACCAGAATTTGAAACTTGGCTCTCCTACTTACTACTTATGTGACCCTGGACCAATTATTTAACCTTCCTGAGTCCATTTCCTATTCTATAAGACAAAGGGACTGGGCTCCAGAAGATGTGGAAGGTTCCTTCCAACTTGAAAGTTCTAAATCACAGAATAATCTATGTAGAGATGTGGAGCCAGACTTTAAAATAAAGACTCAGGTTAGAAATACAGAAGTGTGAGCCTATGGCCCGGAGTTAATAATGGAAGCCATGGGAGAGGGTGTTATCAACATAAGAAAGAAAAGGGCTTAAGGACAGCAGCCCACATGTAGCAAGGGAAGGCACCACATTTTCTGACTCGTTTCATTCTACTTCCAATTCACACGGTACATTCAGGGCAAGCTGGACTCCAGATGTTCCCACGTCTGGTCCTGCATTTCTCGTCTCTGAGTACTTGGGCATTTGCACATGCTGCCCTACATTCTTGGAATGAACTTCCTCCTCACTTCTATTGATGAAATCCTGCTGAGGAGCCACCTCCTTCCTGAAGCCTTTTTTAATTCCCTCCTCCCCAATGAGAGCAATGTGTTCCAGGCCCTTACCACATCATATCCTGTACTATTATTATTTCTGTATATAGTAGAAACCGTCCTATTAAATGATAAGTTCCTTGAAGGTAGGAGCTATGTTTTGGTGGTTTTTTTGCATTTATACCCTTCAGCACTTAGCCTGGTACCTTGTATACAGCAGACAATGCTTCCTTTATATTACCAGTCCTGGCTGCTTCAGATACACCCTGCCTGTGTGTGTGATTATTTAATAACAGGTTTGCAAAGTACTTTACAAATACAATCTCATTTTATCCTCACAGCCATTCAGGGAGGTAGGTGTTATTATTGTCTCCATTTTGCAGATGAGGAAACTGAGGCAGACAGGAGCTATGTTACTTCCTCAGGGTCATGCAGCTAGAAAGTGTCTGAGGTTGAATCTGAACTCTGGTCTTCCCTGACTCCAGTGCACGAGGTACAAGGGCACATCTCGCTGCTCACAGTGTGGCTCCACACCATCTCTGCACTCTCACTTTCCCACATTCTATGTCTGACTCACGGTTCCATTTGGCATAGGCTTTTCCAACACACTCCCTCTGCCTCTTGGTACCCCTGGCTTCCCCTAAGTGAGGTATCCCCCCCATAGTGGTCTTTTTGGATCCTTCTACTTGCTAATGATCTCTGCCTCCTCAAATTATCTGTATAAATGTATCCCTACAAGCAGAATGTAAGCTCCCTGAGGACAAGACAGTTTCTGGCTTCTGTCTGGCCTTTGCAGCCGCTGTATCTTAAACAGAGTTTTGCATATAACTGACACCAAGTAAATGTTTGTTCTCTTACAATGGTTAACTGCCATCTGCCACAGTATCAACAAATCAAACTAATGGGTTACTAAGGAAATTTCCAGCGGATTTTACAATAGCTCTTAAGGGCTTTAGGAACAGGGGCCACTACATAAGGTTCCCTGCAGGTGCATGCTGGCTTAGTTTTAAAATGTAACATTAGCTGTGTTTTATTGTACTTTTATTTATCATTAAATACTTGCCAATTACAAATTTTTTTTTTAAGCAATTGGGGTTAAGTAACTTGCCCAAGGTTACACAGCCAGTTTTTTTGTGTGTGGGTGTTAAGTGTCTGAGGCTGGAACCAATCCCGGGTCCTCTTGACTCCAGGGCTGATGCTCTACTCACTACGCCACCTAGCTGTCCCAGTCAATTACATTTTAATTTGGCTCCAGCTCCATGAAAGAGCCACATGTTTGACACCTTTGGACTAGATGATATCCAGTCCATAAGCTGTCTTTAGATATCTAAGCTACCTAAAGTCCTTTCTAGCTCTAGATCCTTTATTATTTTTATAAGTATTTAGCTTTTTAGAAAGGCATTTTACTGTAAAATTTGAGAGAAATGCAAGCTTCACTTTTTCTCATATCCACCTCTTTGCCTACAGAACATACTGTAAGATAGGCCCCAAAGAACAGCTGTATAACTAAGAATCATATTAAATGTGAGTATGGCTGTAGAAAATAAAATGGTCACAGGACCCAAGAATACAAACTACTGGGGTAAAGACTGCCTATTACCCAAAACTATAAGGGGAAAAGGAAAGCAGTTTGGTGGAAAATGTAAGGTTTAGGTCAGTATCTTTTACCATATATTCAAAATGGTATGTGAATCAAGCATAAAAAAGTCTAATCCTAAAAAAAAAAATTGAAGGAGATGGGAAAAATATATCTTGTCTAACTATGGCATGGCAAAATTCTTAATCAAGGGGCAGAGAATATTATAAAAAAAACCATTTTAATTATACAAACTTTTAAAAAAATTACACAAAAATTAATATAACTAGCATAAGAAAGGAAACTATCATTAAAAAAAACTCTTTGTGTAAATTTATTTAATAACTGTCTGATATCCAAGATGTACAGGAAACTGATACAAATACAAGAACAAAAGCCATCTACTTACTCATTTTGCGGCTCCACTTACACACAAACCAGCTCTTTCCTACATCTTGTTCAAAGTTCAAGAACTAAGCCGACCAGGCAAAAAGGTCCTGTTGTTGAATCAGAAAGCAAAGTGATGCCGGGAGTGGAAGATGTCCAATCCTGCACTTATTATAATATGCACGCTACTTCTCTGCCTTAGCGTGGGCCAGTCACCTCCAAGGCCACATTCTGTCCTGTAATAGTGTAGCCCACTAAAACCCGAGGCCCTTTGGGTATAATCTGCTTTCTGAGTACAGCTCATTCATACACTTTGTAGCTGACTTTTTGAACTCAAGTGTAAGATTTGTATCCATTACTAAAATCACTGAATGTTAGAGAGGGCTATCAAAAGATATGAATAGGTGATTTTCAAAAGGAAGAAATGCAAATCATCAACAATCATCTGAAAGAATCTTCCAAATGATAAGATAAGTGAAAATCAAACGGACTCTTAAAAGTTTTGCCTCACATGGATCAGTTTGGCCATGATGGAAAAAAAGTGTTAAGAGAGGCTATAGGAAGAAGGCATATTAATGCAATGTTGGTGGAACTGTGAACTTGCCAACAATTCTGGAAAAACCAATTTGGCAATAGTAGGAAAGTCACAACACTGTACACACCCCCTTGACCCAAGGGTCATTACTGAGCATAAACCAAAAGGAGCACAAATCAGTAGAAAGGTCCCATATATACAAAAACATTTGTAGCAGCATTTTTTTGGTCTGTGTGGTAGCAAAGAATTAGAAACCAAGCAGAAGCCCATCAAATGATGAACAAACAGGCTGAACATACTACTGTACTATAAGAAATAATAAACATGGAGGGCACAAGGGAACTTGGGAAAACTTGTATGAGCTAAGGTAAAACAAAGCTACAAAACCAGAATAATTTACGTAATGAGCACAGTAATGTACAGGAAGTATTTACAGATACAAGAATTCTGACCCATCCAGTCAAGACTTCATAGGACAAAGAAGCAAACTTCCTCCTACTGGATCTTGAAAATGCCCCTAATACCCCTTCTGCATCAAAGCTAAATCAATCCCAAGTAAAGGCAAGACTGTTCTGGTCCTTAAGGCATGTTCAGTCTGAGGACTGTCTCCCATGAAAGAGAGAAGCAGAAACAATATTTCTGAAATGTTATGATGAGATAGATTTGGTTTTTTTAAAATAGTTAGGAAAACAGTATTTAAAGGAACCCTTTTATAATGTGAACACCACCTCCACCATAAATTATCTATTTTGTACATTCAGATTTTTATATAGCCAGGTCCCAATTAATGTAAATGAATCTCCTGAAATGGTTAGACTAATCAAATTCTCACTGCATACTTCCATTGCACTGCCATCAATTACTATATTTTACATAATCATAACTTCAAATAGTGCGAATTCAAACACATGCAATACTTCTGGAGAATTTATCATTCATATTAATTGGGACTCATCTATGGATCACGGTATGTCTGAAGGCAAAACTAACAGAGGAAGGGGTCACTGAACTGGTTCCTAGTAAGCTCAGATGAGACAGTGACTCTTAAGAACATCTTTCCCTAAAGTCATAGAATGTTAGAAGCAAAAGAAACCTTAAGGATCACTTATACCAAGGTTTCTTAACCTCTTCTGGGTCGTGGACCCCCTTGTCACTCTAGAGAAGAATACCACTGTGGCTTGTTGCCTATGTTCCTAACTGAAAGAAATGCTAACTTTCAGTTAGAGGTTAGGAAAGAAAAAAATGTAATTTTCCATGATTTGGGCTTGATTCAAGGAAAGCTTTATAAAAATTAGAGCTGTAAACAAGTAGAATGGGCGATCTTGGGAGAGGTGGATTCTTCTTCTCTGTAGGTTTTCAAGCACAGTCTTGGTGGCAACTAGCTGAGGGCAATGTGATGGGGATTCTTTTTCATGTGTGGGCTGGACTAGATAAATCAATCAAGAAACATTTATTAAGGACCTACTACTGAGTTTCAGACTCTCTATGAGTACATTAAGAACAATAATAAAACAGTATCTGTTCCTGAGGAGTTTACATGCAATCATGGAGACAAACCTGTGCATTTTTAAGTATGTATGTAATATATATGTAATAACAGCTGGGGGGTGGGCAGCCTCAGACACTTACTAGCTGTGTGACCTTGGGCAAGTCATTTTATCTCTGTCTGCCAGTTTTCTCATCTGTAAAATGAAGATAATAATCATGCCTACCTCACTGGGCTGTTGTGAGAATCAAATGAGATAATATTTGTCCAGTACTCAGGCTGGTACATAGCATTTAGATGCTTAATGAATGCTTGGGCCCTCTTGTTTCCCTCCTAAGTGGTTTCTTTTCTCAAATCTTCCTGCCAAAATTGATGGGATACAGTCAAAACAACGTTTATGAGGCAAATTCATACCCTTGAACACATTAAAAAAAGAAAGTGAAAAGCAGTCAGTTGAGTTCAAAGAAAGTGGAGAAACATCAGCAAATTAATACACCAAAAACAAGCACAAAGCAGGAAATGGTTAAAAGTGGAAAAGTCAATAAAATAGAAAATTTTTAAAGTTATTTCATCAAAAAAAAAGGGGGAGAAGGGCAAATCAAATTACCCAAAACAGAAATAAACAAGTGGATGTTCACAACAAATTGAAAAGAAATAAAAACTGTCAAGGGGACATAGGATCACAGATACGACGCTGGCAGGAGCCTTAAGCATTCGTGTAACACAAGCCCCCGATTTCACAGACAAGGAAACTGAGGCTCAGAGAGGTCAGTGAGTAGCAGGCAGTGCTCTTTCCACCATGCCAGCCTATGTACCACATAACTACATGTTCTAAGTCCTGGTTAGCCTATGTGCTGTAGTCCTATTCATACCAAAACAAAACTGAGGCTCTAAAAGAAAGACAAATATTTATAAAACTAGAACATGTTAAAGTAGGCTTTGAAGGAAGATTTAGACAATCTAAATTCATCCTTCTCAGAAGAAGAAATGAGATGGGTCGTTAATATGCAGCTCTGTAAAAAAGACCTAAGGCCAGATTGAGGCACAAATGTATTCCTTCAAATATTCCAAAACTTAGCCCCATCCCACACAAATTGATTTCAAAAAAGGGTGAGGGATCATATTCTACCTCATTCTTTCTAGAAGTCAAACGTCGTTCTGATCCCCAAACCTGGCAAGAAGAGAAAAAAAGAAAGAGAAATATAGGTAAATATTACTAGTGCAAAAGTATTGACTATAGGTAAGTATTACTAGTGCAAAAGTATTGGATATAGGTAAGTATTACTAGTGCAAAGGTACTGAATATAGGTATTACTAGTGCAAAAGTACTGAATAAAATACTGGCAAAAGAGGACAGACAACGAAAGGGCTTAATAATAAACTCCCTAAGTCAACTTCAGTTTGTTGAACAATGGGATGAAGAGCCTCTTAAGATAAGCAATGGAATGAAGGGCCTCTTATAAGATAACCAATGGTGACCTTTCTTAGCACAGGTCTGGCAATGTCACTCTCCTCCATAAGAAGCCTCGGTCACTCCCAACTGTCTGGAGGTTCAAACAAACTCCTGTTCAGCAATCTGGCTCTGGATCTTTTGAGACTCATTTCCCATTACTCCTCCTTGTGTATCCTATGTTTTCATCTCAGCGACCTACTAGAGTACACAAAATTCCATCTCCCCCCTGAGAGCTTTCCCACAGATTACAGCCCATGTCTGCCACACCTTCCCTCCCCAGTTCTGAATCTTAGAATTTACTGCCTCCTATGACAGACTACTCCTTACTATTACTCCCAGTAGTTAGTGTTTTACCCACAAATGACTTGGCATTTATTTAATATTTATCTCCATAGATGTTTTGTTTTTATCTTTCTGTAGTTCCCAGTGCCTGGAACATAGCAGGCTCTTAATATATGCTTATTGAATCCATTCTTATTGAACTGAATTAAAAATTTATCCAATACGATCAACTAATGTTTATATCAGGAATGTTTGGTTCAATATTAGTAAAACAATCAGTATAACAAATCATATCAGAGGAAGATTATAAAAATGGAGGGAGAAAAGATCTTTGATAAAAATGCAGGAGTCTTTTATGTTAAAACCCCACACTAAAATACAGAAAATGGAAGGATTTTCCATTAACTTTAAAAGTTTTTTAAAATTTAAAAAAATGCAAGCTTACCACAGACAAAAACTGTGTCACCGAAGAAACATGGTCTGATTTTAAAGTGCTAGTGTCTACCATAGAAGGTGTTAACAACAAATTAGTAGGTGCTAGACTCAGTTCTAGAGGTCTTAGGTATGCATGGCCTCTCCCCTTTCTTCAAAAGAAAATCCAGAAGGTGTCTGCTGCATATTTGTACAATGCTCATTCCCTTGTATCAAATTCTTTTTTTTTAGGGGGGGGGGGCAATTGGGGTTAAGTGACCTGCCCAAGGTCACACAGCTAGTTTTTGTGTTAAGTGTCTGAGGCCACATTTGAACTCAGGTCCTCCTGACTCCAGGGCCGGTGCTCTATTCACTGCAACACCTAGCCACCCCAAACTTTTTTTTTGGAGGGGGGAAGGCACCTTGTATCAGAATTCTAAGGGGTTTCCATTTTCTGAGAGCTCAAGGCTCTGTACAAAAAACTTTTAAATGGCACAAAGAAACTTCAGGGTGTCTGAGCACCTTTTCCCTGGAGAAGGTACAGTAAGAATGCGGACAGCAGGATAAGGAAAGAAACAAGGTGGGCCCAATAGGCAGATGAATAAGAAGTAACTTTAAATGATAAAGTCCTTACCCCAACAGTCAAAGTCCACTGAATTTTTAGAAATTCAGGAAGGAGAAATTCCTGTGCAAAGACCCTATAATAAGGCATTTTTAATTACTCTTAAATTAGAACTCTCAGTGCTCAGATTAATCCAATACTCCTCTTTCTGGGAAGAGATTTTAAATTCATGCAAAACTCCATACTGCTTTAAATAACTGTCCTCTGGCCTCCTGAACTCTCTCAGAAGACAGATCTCAGATAGATATCATATAGTCCATGGACCTAGCAATTCCACTCTGATTACTTTCCCCCCACATGATGGAAGACAGGAGGATAGGGCCCATATTATGGGCCACACTGAACATGATGGGGGGAGGAGGAAGAGATAGGGATGGAGAAAGCCTTGGTGTGGCTGGACTTCAGTGCCTTAAACAACTATTTGTGTGGGTTCATTTGTAATGAGAAAGTTCAGGATAAGGAGTAATCAGCATGAGTTGGGTGGGAGATGAAAGGGAGTAGTAGAAGGAGGGAAGAGAGAACAGCCCGTAAAGGGAGACAGACACGGGTTGGTGAAGAGAATTCAGTGTGAGCTGTCTAGGCCAGGACAGCAGCAAGGGAACCAGCAAAGCAAAGCTCTTACCTAAATGGGCAGTGGGATGGACAATGGGTCTGCTGTATACCTGGGACAGAAAGAAGGTAGGATGAGACACCTAGAAGACTTCGGAGAGCCAAGGAGAAGAATCTAGACCTCACATAACAGGCAGCAATGGAATAGGGGAAAAGAAAGTGACTTGGAGTCGTGGGTTCAAATCTTGGCAACCTTGCGCAAATGACTTTCTCTCTCAGATCCCAAATTTCTTCTGCCTCTAAATTCTCCGGCCCACGACAGGCATTGTGCCATGGAGGGAGCACTGGGTCCAGAGTGACATGATATGGCCTAATCCTGGTTCTGTCCCTAATACAATGGTATAATCTGGGACAAGTCACTTTATTCATTGGTTGGGGACTCAAGCTTCTTCATCTGTAAAATGGGGGTTCAGATTAGATGATCTCCAAGGTCTCCAAGATATTTTCATTCTGTGACCACATGAAGCTATCTAGGCCTAGGCATTTCACATGGCTGGGCCTCACATTCTCAACAAGCATTTCTGAAGTCTCTTCTACATGCCAGGCACACACACAGAGACAGAATGAAACAAGCCCTACTCTCAAGCAGCTTACAATCTAACAGACTACCCAACCTGAAGGAGGCCAGGCCCGTTTGGGAGAGCTCTAATAATGAGGAAAATCTTCCTGGAAAACTGGCTCGGCAAACTTACCACACTGGGACCAAGCAGGCTCCACTTTCCTTTTCCATATAACAGTCCTTCAATGTACTTGAAAAGAGTGGTTGTGTCCATCTAAAGTTTCCTTCAGGCTGACATCCCCCATTCCCAACTGCCACCCCCTCCACATGATACACTAATGGATGGCATGGTTTCCTGAATTCTCATCACACTGCACACCCTCCCTCTCCCTATATCCATCTCCCCAACACCTCTGAAAAGGAAGGCAAAAGCAGGGTCATTCTAGTGACTCACGGGGGGAAATAAGATGGTGCCAAAAACAATCTCTATTTAAATGATGACCAAAACATTCAGAAGGCTGGCTCAAGCTCCCGCAAGTCTCATTTCATTTCCTAAATATGCCCTATTTTAACTTAATTATTTGAGTCTGGACTGTGCTAGTTTTTTGAATGTTTTAATTTCCTCTGTGGGATACAGAGAGGCACATTAAAAAATGTGTTCAACGGAACACACTCAGTCACAGCATCATTAAAATAAGAACCAGAGGGAGGCAAAGCTGAATCCAGGAGAAGGGACTCCAGGTGCCAGTAACAAGAGGAAAGCTCTTTCTTCCTGTCCAAAGTGGCCATGTGGATCACCCTTACAGAGTCAGCTCTGACACCCTTAACAATGGGAAACCCTTTGAAGCTAGAGCTCTTAAAGAGATGTTAAAAAAAAAAAAGCATACTGCCAATGGTACCCATAGAGGTGAAGCTGATAAGAGGAAAAACCAATTCTATCAATATTATGAACTGAGGGTGGAAAGGAAATGACTAACTGGCACCAATTCAACGTTTCAGGGCCAGGAAAAGTGCTGGATGGGGTTTATCACTAAAGAAACTTAA
The DNA here is from genome assembly GCF_028583685.1 of Petaurus breviceps papuanus. Taxonomy (NCBI): domain Eukaryota; kingdom Metazoa; phylum Chordata; class Mammalia; order Diprotodontia; family Petauridae; genus Petaurus; species Petaurus breviceps. Next base: position 22,646,652 of record NW_027185876.1, read on the forward strand.
CAATGACTTTGACTTTTTCCTTTACTTGGCATATTTCTTAGTACTCTGGAGAATTGTTTAGGTTCGCTGCATTTTTAATTTTAAGACTTTTTTAAAAAATCAGTTTGGTTTATAAATGCTTTCGAAGCCCATTAAACTGTTTTTCAAAATAGAATACAACATGACTAGAAATAAACCCAAACTGGACAGACGGCTGCCATCCCTGCCTTCTTCTATATGAGGAATCTGATGCTCCAGGTAGGGCTGGCTTCATGGACGCCTTACTAATTTCATCCCTAATAGACGCTGGCAGGGACAGTGGATGGATCTGTCATTTCATTAGTACAGGCAGGGGCCTCCTGGGTGAGAAAACTCCTACCAATACATAGGAACACCTTTGCAACTCAGTCCAGAGTACCTGGGTACCAGGGTTACCTGGAGGGCAAGGGCCACCCGGCCAACAGAGAGCAGGGGAGACCTGAGCCTAGGCCTTCGGGGCTCCACTATAACACTCTGCCTCTCTCCTGGCAGAAAGAACACTGTATGAATGCTGATGCTCAGGTTCTTAGAGAATTATTCATTTATTATCGACCAATAAGCATCCTTCCCTTGCCTACTGAGAAACAGCACATGTACCTCTCAAGGGTTTAAAAGGAAGGACCACAGGAGAACATGAAATGGTCCCTTTCAACTCTCACACCCTATCAGGTTTTCATATTTTCAAATTCTGGTCCTCCAGTCACATTTGCCACTAAGGTAGTTGGATGGTATAAGCTAAGCCTACAGTCAGGAAGACCCGAATTAAAATTTAACTTAGATACTTACTAGCTGTGTGACCCTGGACAAGTCACTTAACTTCTGTTTGCCTCAGTTTCTTCAAATGTAAAATGGGAGAATAACAGCACCTACCTCCTAGGGTTACTGCAGAGGTCAAACAAGATAATATTTCCTTTTCTTTGCTTTTTGGAGGGCAATTGGGGTTAAGTGACTTGCCCAAGGTCACACAGCTAGGGTTTTTTTTGTTTGTTTGTTTGTTTTGGTGGTAAGTATCTGAGGCTGGATTTGAACTCAGGTCCTCCTGACTCCAGGGCTGGTGCTCTATTCACTGCACCACCTAGCTATCCCAAAGATAATATTTCTAAAGTATCCAGGCATGGCAGGTGCTGAACAAATACTTACTACCTTCCTTCCCCCTTTCTTGAGTCCCTCCTGCTAAATGTGTTCCTGGCCTAAGACTTGGTGTTAACTCAGTTCAGAACTGACCGTTAGAGACTTCAGGCCCTTATGAGGTGTTTCTTATTTGTGACTTAATAACCTTCAAAGACTTACCTGCTTTCTTAGCCTGAACTCACATTCCCAGGTGGGTCAGCCCCCCAGTACTCAAATGGCAGTGCTAAGCCAATATTTATGAGACAACAGAGATTTTTTTTTAAAAATAGTTCTTAGTCAGCGATCCAATGATTTCTGTGTGGGACAAGAATGACCCTTGCCCAAAATAAAATAAGCAAAGCTATCTCCAAGTAGAGACAGAAAAGATTTATTTATTTCTTCTTGCAAGAAGGGCAGTCTCGCTACTAGAGGAAGTCCAGTAGGAGAGGCAAAACACAAAATGCAAAGCTTGGTTATGTACCCAAAAAGCCACTCCTTCTTCCCCCACTTTGTCCTGTCCTGTTCCCATTAATTAGGAACTGAGGCACACAATCTTAACCGCAAAAATCTACTGGCATTTGCAGATGAAATGTCAGTAATATCAAAAAGCAGAAGGTACATGTCTAGAGGACATGAAAACAGACAAACTATGCATTCAGTATCAACTTAAATATAAAAGCAGAAGATAGATGTTCTAACAATATCAACATAGATATGAAAGCAGACAATATTTTATGAATCATGGGGATTTTAGGACATGGTGACCTGCCAGGGGTTCTGCAATAGGATTTCCAATTTTATATTTGTACAGGTCAGATGGTGGTCAGTGAAAATGAGTCTGGAATATTTGGGCCTGTGGTTAGATTTGCAGACTCTGTGCTTTCCCTTTCTATGCTTAGCTAAGCTTAGCAAGAACTTCAACTTATGACCAGGTAAGCAAGGCAAAAGTCCCAGCCCAGGTTACTAAGTCTTTGGTACTTTACTACAATTCTATTCAGATTTCTGGAATGTTACCTGAGAAGTTTTCAATTTTATCCCATTCATTTCCTTATCTCAAAGTCATGAGTGACTAGGCGTACTTAGGCCCTGCTCCCCAGAGGGAAATCCTCCAAATTACATTTTGTTGCTATCATTATGTATAATAACATGGAACAAATTCACAAACATGCCCTGTCCTGTCATAATTGAGCAGGATTATTGCACCCAAGATAATTTAGAAGAGGAATAATAAATGAAATGTCAAAATGTTGTTTAATAGCTTGAGGTTAATCTGGAGGGAGATCTCTCAGTAACATTACTACAGGGCTCTGTCCTTCACCCTGTTTACCATTTTTATTAATGACTTGAATGAAGACTTTAATGGTGTGCTTTTCAAATTTGTGGATGACAGAGATGGCTAACACAATGGATAACACATTTAGGGTCTAAAAAGGTCTTATAAACCTGAAGCAATGGACCAACTTAAATAAAATGGAATTTGATGGGAAAAAATGTAATATCACAGGATCACAATCTCATAATGATCCAAAATCTAGAGTTGGAAGGCATCTTACGGGTCATCTAATCCAAAGCACCTCATTTTACAGAGAGGAAATTGAGGCTTGAAGAGGGTAACACAAATAAAAGTTGGGAATCAAGCTCCACACTAAAATTAAAAAAAAAAGTCAGTCACACAAACACGGAATTAGAGTAATGATTTAACATTAATTCAAATGAAAACTACTTTGATGTTTAAGGTGCCTATAAGCCTAATGTGATCCAACAATGAGATAGTACTATCAAAAGATAAAAGGTCATATATTCTTGGGCTGCATCAATAGAGACAAAGCAGCTAAAAGCAGCAGGCCGGCAGTACTACACACCCTACATTGGTCAAATTCCATGTGCAGTGGGGTCAGTCACAGGCACACTGACAAAATGGAAGGAGGGCAACCAGGATGTGCATGAGAGTACTGACTGTAAGGACTGGTGATGCTGACTCAAAAAAATATGTCGAGTATTTGAATGGGGGATGGGGGAGAAAAAAAATGGTTGCTGCCACCACTGTCAAATATTTGAAACCCCCTACTCCCAAGAAGAAGCAAACTAATTCTGTGTAGCTCCAGAAGGAGGAACTAGGGCCAGGGGACATGTTACATGGACAGATTTCAGCTTAATATAGAGAATCACTAATTGTCAGAGCTTTCTAAAAATGGAATAGGCTCCCTTGAAAGGTAGCAAGCTCTCCATTTAAAAAAGCATTAAGGCATAAACTACTAAATAGGAATATGATAGGTTATTTCTAGAAGATCTGCTAAAGTACCTTCCAACCTTAAAATTCTATGGCTCTGGGAGAAGATTCGACTTGAAAGAAGCAGACACACTTCTACAGTTAATTCTACAGTCTAAGTTGGATGCCCTGTGAAAAGGGGACCCCCCTCTTCCACACAACCAACCCCTTAAGGCAAACTTATGGACCCTAAACAATAGGCCCCTTCTGAAAAGAACCTACAAGTAACTAAGTCTCTAGTTATTTTTAATTTCTTGGGGTGGTGGGGGTGGGGGGAGAGGGAAGAGACTTTGCCCCTCAGTCACAGTACCTGTGGGAGGACCTGAATTCAAATTCTGCCTCAGACTAGCTGTGTGACCCTGGGCAAGTTACTTAACCCTGTCTGCCTCAATTTCTTCATCTGTAAAATGAGATGGAGAAGGACATGACAAACTGCTCTGCCAAGGAAACCCCAAATATGGGTCATGGGAGAGTCAGACATGACTGAAACGACTGAACAACAAATTATTCAGCAAAAATGAATTCGCTACTTGAGTTATGAAAAGGAATCATGTCAATTTCCAGGCTCTGTCTTCTTAAAACAGCACTACCCCCTTTACGTCCTGAGAGAAACCCAGCAACACTTGAGGCGTTGTCTGTCCCTCATACTTACTTCAGTCTGTCTGAAGCCTTGGGCCAAACAGCAAAGCTGAAGGGGGGATACTGTTGTGTTCAGCAGAATCCCAATGCCCACAGGAAGAAGGTAGCCAATAGGCCAGAAGGGGTCAGCTGAGCACTTCTCCCCACAACTAAAGGCCAAGGAACAGATTTGGGGAGGAAAGCACATACATCATGTATGTTTCTTCAAACGATGCCTTGGCTATCAGCTTTGGAAAAATATAGAAGCATGTTTTGAAAGCCATAATACAGTTTTAAGCTACTAAAGTGTGTGTATACATATAATATGTATGTACACACATTTATATTACCTATATATGCACATATAAGTGTGTGTACACACATATATATAACACACATGTGTATATACATGCATATGTAGCCCAACCCACTCTATTTAGCAGGAAGACTCCTATCTAGAAGTGGAAATAATGCTCAATTTGGGAGTCAGAGAACTTGGGTTCAAATCCTACCTTAGGCATATTCCTTCATTTTTTCTAAATCTGTTTCTTCTTCTATAAAATGAAAGGACTGGACTAGATGAACTCTTAGGTCCCTTTCAATTCTTAGTCTATAGGCTGTGAGACTTTAGGCAAGTCACTTGCCAATTCTCTGATGCTGAAACATTAATTCTTGAGAGCAGGGCCTATCTTATTTATCTAACTATAACCCCAGCATTTAGCACAGAGCTTCGCACATAGTAAATGCTTATAAAAACTTCATTCATTCATCCCCGAGGGTCAATTTTCTCTCCAAGACTCTTATCATTATTCAGTACAATGCTCTCCTTTCCATCTGCTGTTTTACATATGAGGAAACTGAAGTCTAGAGATCAAGTGACCTTCCCAAGGTCATAAGTTACCTAACAGCAGAGCCAAACCAGAACTCAGGTTTCTGGCCTCTAGCCTAAGTATTTTTTTTCCCTTTCTTGTTCCTTTAAAGTCTTTCCTATCCTAATTCTATGATTATTAACTGAGTACTATGTGGTAATTCTGTACCTTTATAACCATATATTCCAAAGTCCTGTGACAGAGCCCAGTGTCCCACTATTTAGTTATTCATTTGGTTTTTAAAAAGGACATCTAATAGGTAAATATAGTAATGTTTATTTAAACAATAGTAATTTATAATCATCTTATGCTAATTACTTATTAGCTTCTCTCAATAGTTCAAATCATAGAATCTCAGGAAGTTAGAAAGGACCTCAGGCATGATCAGTACAACTCCGACTTAAACAAGGATTCCCTTCCCACCTACCCAAGTAATGCCTCACTACTTTTCATTCTTGTTGTTTTGCTTGACTAATTCTTGGTTCCTCATAGAGTTATTTGTTTCCATTTGGTTAGTTCTGGTTTTTAGCAAATCATTTTCCTTGGTTAATTTTTGAAGCTCCTTTTCCATATCATACACTTTTCTTTTTAGAGAGATGTTTTCCTCATTATAATGTTTTTCTAATTCTGCTATTTTCATTTTGAGAGAATTATTCATTTTGTCTTCTATCTCTCTCATTTTGTTTTCAAAGTTCCTTTTGACCTCATCTAGGAGACCCTTCTGTGCTTGGGACCTGTTCCCTGTTGAAGTTTCAGCTTTGGGTGTGGAGTCTGCATTGTCTCCCTCTGAGGTTGATTCCTCCCTCTGAGGACAGTAGGATTCCAGAGTCTTTGTCTTTGTAGTCTGCTTTCTACCCATTTTGAGGCAGGGTCCTAGCCATGCCCTTCCTCTAGGATCCCAAGCCTTTACAGTAGAGGGTTTTGCCCTGGGGCAAGAGTTACTATGTTTTCAGGGTCAGAGAGGGGGTTTGGAGCAAGTGAGGTTCACTCTGTCATCCTAGTAATGCCTCACTATTTAAAATGTACCCTTTCTAGGAGGCTCACATTTTGCTCCAGTCCTTGTACCTATAACTTATCATCTGCATTCCACACACAGCTCAAGCTGGAAGCTTTTGTCCCTAGTACAATGAGGGATTGATTTCCGGCCTTTAATTCTACACCACCCGCCAGAAGGAAGGTCTCAATTTCACTGATCACTCAAACCCCTGTCAGTCTGACTGCAGCTGTTCACAGCTCTGTCATCAGAAGCATTTCACCATGAGCATCATGAGCTGATGACCTGGACAAATCACTTCACCTGGCTTAGCCCTAAGCACCCTCCTAGTGCTAATATTCTCACAAGGTGTGAGTCACTCAGACTCACCCATCTCATGTGGCCCAGGCTGTTGGGCAGGCATCAGACAACTGCAGCTGGAGTCTGAACCAGCAACAGCAGACAAGGGAAAACAAGGGCAGGGCCTGGATAAAGCAACTTCCAGCTCACAGCCCTGGCCTACCTTGCTGTGACGAGGACCCAAAGCAGCAGCCCCGCTCCTCTGCGGCCAGAGAAATGACAGGTCTGTTTTACTGCAGGTAAATACAGTCCAACTAAGTGCAATGTAAATGGGCTTATTTCCCAACTCTGTACAAAGAAAGCTGGGACTGATTCAGTTAGGCCCAAGCTGAAGGCTACTAACAGATAAAGAGCTCTGATACAAGGTGAAGAGCTAGGAGATGCTGATAACCTTTTCAGTCACTACAGTGGCTATACAGTGCTGTCATTTTATTAAATACTCCACACATCTGCAAAGATAGTCGGGGAGTAGACAGGAGAGGGGAGAAACATTTCCTTTTTCCCCAGGCCTCATGTGCAGTAAACAAACCCAAGCTGTTCTTTGTTCACTTAATCTGTCCCTTATAATTACACCATTTATGCCAATTCTGACACTGACTGCAGGGTGCCCTACAGGTCATATACCTTTCCCTTTTCTGGAGAGCAGACTTTCAAAGTGGGATGATTCTTTTGGCACCTATGAGGGTAGAACAGAGGAAGAATAGGACAGATTATGGAAGCAGACTTGACAGAGAAGGGAAAGGAAGAGGGAGAGAGATGGAAAAGGGAGTGGGGGGGGATGACAACACACAAGCATTTAGTAAGCACCTACTATGTGCTAGGCACCATGCTAAACACTTGACAAATATTGTCTCATGAGAGGCCTTAAGGCCAACTCTGCTTTCAAGCCTGGAGAAGCAGGGGTAGTGTTGACAGAAATCGGGATTGAGCCATTATGAGATCATTGGCAACCCTGGAGAAGGCAGTTATGGGCAGACTGGTGGGAAGCAGGTGGCAAGAGATTCAGGAGAGTGGGTGATGCACAAACGCAGGGAGGAAGCACCGACTACTTTTCCAAAAGTTTAGCAATGAAGGGGAGGAGAGTTTTAGGATACCTAGAGGGGCTAATGGGAAAGTGAATAAGGGCTACACAAGAAGGAAATTATTAGGCCTGGGAAAAGGTGCTTTCTGACTTTCTTCCCAAACTCCTATCCGTCTCATAGAAACCTCAACCTGATTCAAAGTAAGTCACTTACTTTTTAAGTCAGAGGAAAAGGGGTGTGTGTGTGTGTGTGTGTGTGTGTGTGTGTGTGTGTGTGTGTGTGTTGTGGGCGGGGGGGTGTGTGTTTCCATTTACAAAATCAGAAGAAAAAATGCTTGAAACAGTATTTTCAGCTTTGCTTTGCTCAGAAGATGTGTCTCCCCACATATTCCCCCCCGACAATACTGGCCCCACCTACCGGCTCTTCCAAAGGGGGCTCTTCCATGTTTAAAGGGATCTTCGATTCCATGTCCTCCCACCCGGGAAGATGACTGGAAGTTGGGGGGTTCCTGATGCCACCATTCGGCACTTTGATGCCATTCACTCCTTGGTGGGTTGAATCAACATGGTGAAAGAAGAGGCTCTTCTGTGGCATGGGCAGAAACCAGGCTAGCGCAAAAGCCACTGATACACAGGCCAAGGAGATGACATTTAAGCTGAACAGAGACCAGTGCGCCACAGAAACTAGGATCTGGCCCAAGACAGAACCCACAGTGAAACCCACCAGGGTGGCGCTTCTGCAGTAGCTAGTAACCTTCTGGTACATATCCAGGTCCACCACACTATAGATGTAGGAGTAGTAGGCAATTTCTGTGGCTGTGGCGATGCCATAGAAGAATTCCAGAAACTGAATGGCTAGCAGTCCCTGGGCATAAAGGAGCATGAACCATGTGACAATAAGGCTGAATCCCTGTAGCAGGATGACAGGCTTGTATCGGAGGTAGTCTGTGGCGAGGAATACAGGAAACAGCAGCACCAAATAGGAATAGGTCCAGACTGGGTAAATTTCATTAAAGACCTAGTAGGAGAACAGTAAGAAATCATAATTATCATCCTAGGACCTTGGTTATTCATCATTACTTCAATATGCCCGAGGATCCATAACGTTCTCTTATTTTTAATCCTTATTAATATCTTATGTTTTTACATCACCTTAATTTCCAGATATATCCTTCTATCCTTCCTCTACCTGAAGCCATTCCCTGCAACAAAAATTAGAAGAGAAAAAGATCCCCAAAAGTAGTTTGCAAAACTAACCCAAGATATCAACTGGGTCTGCTAGAATATGCCATATTCCATAACCACAGTCCCCTACCTCTGCAAAAAAGGAAGGAAAAGGCATTATTTTTGAGAACTGTCTTCTTTGGGGTAAAGGCTGGGGATCCATGATTTGTAGTGTGGGTCCTCTCCCCTCCCCAACACATTACAGTCTCCTACAATATGGCAGAGATGACTTTTCAGGGCTGCTAAAGCACAAGAATTCAGAGGCAGCTGATGGGTCAGTAGATGGAGGGCCGGGCCTAGAGTCAGGAACAGTCAAGTTCAAATCTGGCCTCAGATTCTTACTAGCTGTGTGATCCTGCAGTCAGTCACTTGAGCTCTCTCTGCTTGTTTCTTCAACCTTAACAATGGGAGATAATAATAACACCTGCCTCATAGGGTTGTCATGAGAAGCAAATGAGATATTTGTAAAAGTGCTTGGCACCATGCCTGGCATATGGTAGGTGCTCAATAAGTGCTTTCAAAAAGATCTTCCTCTAAGGTAATGAGCCTCTTCAAACTAGTTCACAAAGGGCAGGCATAACTGCCCATCATCAAGCCTTTCTAGCTGAGGAGAACCTGGCAGGGCTTGGGTTCTACTGATACAGCCTTTGAGAACCCCAGGGTAACCTTCAGGAAAGGATAAGGCATCAGAGCAAGACTTCATTGTCAGTGTGGTACAGTAAAAAGAGCTTTGGCGTCAGATGACCGGAGTTCAAGTCCTGCCCCTTGTACTAACTACTACATGACCTTGGTCAAGTGACTTAACTTCTCTAGGCTTCAGTTTTCTCATCTGTAAAACACGGAGGTAGGACAAGATAGGTTTTAAGGTCTTTTAACACTAAATATAATTGTGTTATCATCCATTCATTCCTAAAGCAAACTTTCAGGACACCATAAATATAACACAAGTTATGCTAACCCTGATCAATTAAAAACATCTAAAATCTCATACCCCTGTTAGCCCCAAATGCAACTCTTTGATCTGGCCCTAGCATTGCTAGAGGGAAGCAATAGGGGAGGACTAGAAGAGGCTTGAAGTAGAAAGGGGTTAAGGGTAAAGGCATGGTACACTTAGCTCTGCATTGCCGACAGGTTACTTCCTTCACTTGTAAGTGATTAAAAATGGGGGAGAAAAAGAATATAAGAGGAAGTGCATCTGTGAAATATGAATTAACTCTCATTTAACTGTACAAACTGACAGTCCCCAATCTCCTAACATTCAAGACAGCTATTATATTTTCATTGTATTATTTTTGCTTTTTTGTATTCATACTAACTTCTGGCAGGGGTGTAGGCCATGCAGGGGCCATCAGGGTGTAAATAAGTAGGTGTTAACTGCTTTTTTAGAACAAAATTATATTAATTTTTTTTTTTTTATTAAGCAATCGGGGTTAAGTAACTTGCTCAAGGTTACACGGCCAGTTATTTCTGGGTGTGGTGCTGAGTATGAGCCCAGGTTTGATCCAGATCATCCCGACAGTGGAGCCAGTGCTCTTACTCACTGAGCCACCTGACCACCCCTAAGTTACTGGGGTTAAGTAACTTGCTCAAGGTTACACGGCCAGGTGTTTCTGGGTGGGTGCTAACTGTCTGAGCCCGGGATTCGATCTCCAGGTCTTCTCAACACTGGAGCCGGTGCTCTTACTCGTTGTGCTACCTGGCCGCCCCTATATTGATATTTTAAAAAAGATATCCCTTATAACAAGGAATATAAAAGAGAATAACCCCCCAGAAAAATTAATCAACATATCAGACTAGGAAAAAGTCAGTAATGTTCCAAGTCTCCCAGGCCACCTTGGCAAAGAAGTACAGGATGTGACTTTTCACCTCTTCTTTGGGGCCAACCTTTGTCATTGCCATTTCATTCCATTCAGTTTGGTTTTCCTATCATGGTTCTTTCCATTCCCATTGTCATAATCACTGTGCACAATGTTTTCCTGGTTCTGCATACTTCATTTTTCATAAGTAAGTCTTTCCATACTTTTCTGTATTCATCATGTTCGATGTTTCTTACAACACAGTAATCGTCTGTTACACTCATGTATAATAGTTTATCAAGATTGATGGACATCAACTTTCTGTCTAGTTCTTTGCTACCTGAAAAAGTGCTCCTATAAATATTTTTGTATACACGGGCAATTTCTTTGTATCATTGATCCATGGGCCTTTACTTAGCAATGGGGTCTCTGGGTCAAAGGGAATGGAGGTTTTAGTTATTCTCATAATTTCAAATTGCTTTTCAGAATGGTTAGACTGTTTCATAGTTCCAACAGTACATTAGTGCATCTATCTTTTTCCAACTCTTTCAACAGTGACTACCTTCCTCTTTTGTCACTTGGTCAATTTGCTGGGTAAGAGGTGAAACCTCAAAGCTATTTTAATTTTAATTTTTCTTATACTGAGTGATTTGGAGTGTGTTTTTTGTGAATAATTTACAATTCTCCTTTTGAGCATTTTCTTGTCCATACCCTTTTACGAGTTTAGGTGCCTCATATGTGTCAGTTATCTATACGTTACCTGGATATCAGACCCTTATCAATGATATCCAATGATACCTCATTCAAAGATTTTTTTCCCAGTCAACCATTTCCCTTCTCATCCTAGTTGCATTGATTTTGTTCATGCAAAGCTTTTCAATTTTCAATTTAACATAAGTGAAATTATTTATTTTATCCTTTGTAATCACCTTTCTCTCTTACCTGGTTACAAATTTGTCCCCTAGCCAAAGCTGTGAAAAGGTCCTCAGATGCCTTTCAGTTCAACCTCGTCATTTTACAGAGGAGGAAGTGGTTCCCCACCCAAGATTACACAGGTGGTAGTAGGAGGTGGCTAAAGCCAAGATGAGAGGCCAGATTCTTGGGCCAGATCCAGCAGTCCTTCCAGTGCACAATGCTGACAATGAGAAGAACCCCGGCTCTTTCTGAGAGGTGGTTGAACAGCCTGGAAATTCTGAACAGTCTAATCTTTTCTCCTATTTAAACCATCCTGGGCTTCAGCTCCTTTATAAAACAGAACTAAACCATATCTCGGATCAAAGCATAATAAAGCCAATGATTATAAAAATGGCCTGTATAAAAATAAAAGCATAATTATCCTATGTAGTTATAAAAATGATTATATTCCAAACTTCATCTGCGACTAAGCTTAACGGCAAACATTGGGCAGGTTAACCACCCTCAGTTCACTGAACCTGTCTCTGTCTGTTTTGTCAATCACAGATTTACAACTTGCGGAAGAATAAATGAGAAAATTATCAAGTGCTTTGCAATGTTCAGGCCAAAGCAGAGAACTTTTTGCAGATGAAGAACAAAATGGCTGATAATGCCACACTGGGAGGCAGTTCACCTAGAAAATGAAGAAAATCACATGAAGAGGGAGGGACAACCTCAAGACCACTCCAAGCAGGTAAAGGCACTGAAGATGAATGTTTGGATCTGTGGCTTCACCAGCCTTTCCTGTTGAGAAGGTTTTTAGAACTTGGAACTTAATTCACATGTTAACGTTACCCCTTATCTGACTGTTTCTTTACCTTCAAAACATCTTACTCGACTTTCTTTACACCACAGAGCACTGTCAGGTTCCTTTAAAAAAATACCCTTTAGTATTTATTTATTCCCTTTGAAGCTCTTCTGTTTCACCTCAAGCCTGTCTTGCCCTCCACTCTTAACACTGTCTTCAGGACCTAGATAACATATATAGTAATAGCTATCCCTGAAGACTTAATTTAACTGATCAATTTTGGATAGAATATATCAAGTCCTTCTGACCATCATTTCAAAATCTGAACTTAGCAGCTTCTTATCCTAACCTTTAAATACAATCACTGCTTGGCAGATAAAGCAAAGTGATTAAAAGCAATATATCAACCATCTGTGTAACCAACCACTAAGCCTAACAGAACTCACAAAAATAATGATCAGGCTGCCATCTCTTAATTCATCCTGACCAGGAGTAAGTTAATTAATTACCAGGGCATTCATGGCAAGAGGGAATTCCCTGATTTGGTTCTTTCTGTAATTCACAAGTAAGGCAATATTTTGGGGGTATTCACAGAATGATGGGGAAGACGCTTCCTCCTCTGGAGCCCTTGATGATTGCTTTGCCACAGCTGTGTGGCTGAGAAAAGTTCTTCCCCTTCAGTGTTCAGGAAGAAATTACTTTAGACCAGGAACTGCTTTTAAAAAGTGACCCAGAATCTCAGGAAAGTGTGAGAGGGAAATTTTCCCCCAGGCAAAATGCACAAATTGTATTAGCTCCTTCCTTAAAGGCTCATTTCCCCCACTAGAGTGTCTTAGGTAAAATCTACCCTACCAAGTGAAATTATCTTTCTCTAACCCACGTCTATGGATTTAAGCTTGCCTTCTCCCTCCTGTACTAGATACACCAAGGCAAACTAGATGACCAGTTTTAGAATCTTGGTTTAGTTTTAGGGTCCATTTTTGGATATTGTTCTGTCATTTCTGGAAGGGAAAATAAAACAAACCAACTCACAAAACTAGGAACCAATGCCCAAATGAGCAAAGTGTGATAGTAAAAGTCATTCTGGCCTAGAGAACGGAAGTGGCCTGGAAAGAAGACACGTTTTAGCTGTGTGATCCTGGGCAAACGACTGGCACTGTCTGGGCTTGAGGCAGTTGTCTAAGACTATGTTGATTTGCCTTGGTAAAGATCCTCACCCACACCAATGAAATTACAGATCTATTTTTTTTTAATGGTATATCAAACTTAACATTTTCTAAAAGATGACTAATTCTTTATATTCTAGAGGTTCAGATTTAGAACTGAAAGAGAAGTCATTTAGTTTGAGAAGTCATCTAGTTTAACCCCCTTGTTTCCATATCACAAACTTGAGGCACACAGGAGCAGTAAACTACATTACAGTAATCTGCATTTAAACCTGGGTCCTCTCTCCCCTTCAGCTGACAGGTACTATTTTATTTCATTTGAAATGCTGGGTTTAAACAGGTTCTCATCAGGTGATGTCTGACCATCCAAAGGTCACTTTTGTGTGTGTGTGTTGTTGTTTTTTTTTTTTTTGGAGGGCAGGGCAATTGAGGTTAACCGACTTGCCCAAGGTCACACAGCTAGTAAGTGTTGTGTCTGAGACAGAATTTGAATTCACGTCCTCCTGACTCCAGGGCCCAAAGGTCACTTTTTGAAGGTTGATGAAATGACAGGTAAATCCTGTCTTTTTATCCCCTTTGGACAAAAACACTAGTTCCATTTTCGAATATCCACCCTGGCAATCCAGTAAAAAACTGGGAGAAAGAAATGCTTTAATTCTTAAAGTATTGCCAAGATTTTGCAAATGATGACAAATGCTTTTACTTAGGAATTCTGTAACATTTTTTTGTTTGTTTGCTTAGCTGCCCATATCTGATGATTACAATATATTAGAGAGAGGAGGGGGAGAAAGAGGGAAGAAGGAAGCACTGCGGTTTTCATTTCAGTTAATAGCTATTCAAAAATTCCAGGTGGTAAAAGTCTTACAGAGCAGCACAGTGTCAGTCATTACAGAAATGACTCAATGCAATGATCCTGGAAACCTTCCTTACTAGGCAGGCACTCTGCCCCTCCCCCAGCTACATCTGGTAAAACCCTGCACCTCCTTTCCTTATCCACTCTGCACTAGGAGTGGTGTGCTCTCATTACACAAAAAGCAAACACTATGCTCAGCACTCCAGGTCTATTTTGAAGTCTCAACTCCAAACATGCCTTGCTCACCCCAGGAAGCTCTAAAACAACACTGGGCACATGATGGCATACCACAGAACAGCCCGTGTCCGAGACACATGATCCAACAGATCAGTTGTGAAATATCAACACTGATGGGCTGTACACTTCCCTCCCCGACCCTACTGCATAGCTCTGTCATGGAAGGTGCACTGGGCTAGTGCTGATTCCACGGCTGCTCTCCAGTAATACTGCTCTCTGGGTCTTGGTCATTTCAAGAAACGTGAGGGGAGTCAGGTCATTTTCAAGGTCCTTCCCACACTAAAACTGTATGTGGTTCTATGAAATGGTCAGCAACATGTGGGAAAGTGAAAAGAAAACCTGCAAAGGAGTCAGTGGAACCAGTTCAAATACTCCCTCAGAGGCTTACTTTGCCTCCAAAGGTCTCAGTTTCCTCACCTGTAAAATTAGAAGACTGGGTTAAATGATCTCCAAGATCCTTCTACTCTAAAATTTTATCTGGCTCTAGGAAATGAGTCCCAGGCAGATCTGTGATCGCATGTCCTCTACATCAACAAGAGAGTCAAAACAGGCTTCTTATACCTGAGGCCTCCTGTTGTAATTAATGGGTATACTGGGCAGAAAATTCTGAATCCTCAATATGGTAATGATAATAAAATTTATATAGTGCCTTTAAGTTTGAAAATGTTTTACATACATTATCAAACTCATTATGGGCACCTTTCATCTCAATAATTTTTTTTTCCTAAACATTAAGACAAGCAATGAATTTAACAGCTTCTTTTCAGGGGAATAATAAGGCTGTGAGATGTATGCAAAGGCTGAGTCTTATCTAAAATGTTGTATTTTCCTTTTGTGCGGCAATGACAGGCAACTCAGCTTCTCAAGTTCCTCTCCTCAAACATACCTGGAAGAAAAAAGTAAAAAACCAAACAGCAAAACACCCACTTTGGTGATGGATGAAAAATTAACAGCCATTGACAAATGGGAGTAATTACACCCTGCTGGTTTATAAATTATCCTACTGTGCCACTCCTAACCTGACCTGTTGTGCTGGGTGACTGAATCTCTAGTTAAGAGGTGACCAGTCATGGGTGAAGAGTCAGGTTTAAGTGGGAGGATTATCTCATAGCATCCCAGGACGGGGGTGGGGTGTGTGGGAAGAGCAGAATGAGGGAAAGGGAAGAAAGGAATTTTAAGTCCCTACTATTCACCCGGTGGTGGTGATGAGGGAGGAGGGGAGCCTTCAAGACCATCATCACCATTAACTGTGCCCCAGTAAAAGAGTATCATGATAAATGCTTTTTAATTAGTCATAGATTTAGAACCAGAGGGGATTTTAGAGGCATTCTATTCTAGTCCAACTCCCTCATTTTACAGATCAGGAAACTGAAGCACAGAGTAGTTGACTTGTCCAAGGTCACAAGGGTAAAATTTGAATCCACAGGCTTTGATGGCAAGTTCTGTGTTCCTTCCACTGCTCTACCTTGCTTCTATCCTTTTAGACTTTCCACAGTACTTTGGATTTAATTACTGGGTTAATTTTGAGCAGAGGTGGGGAAACTGTGGCCTCAAGAGCCACAGGTGGCCTTCTGGGTCCTTGCATTCTGCCTTTTTGACTGTGTCCAAGTTTTATAGAGCAAATCCTTTTATTAAGGGGATTTGTTCCATGAAGTCTGGATTCAGTCAATGGGCCACACTTGAGGACCTAGATAGAGGACCTCATGTGGCCTCCAGGAAGCAGGATCTCCCTCTCTGATTTAGAGTGTCTTTCCTCCACACAAAAGCATCAGGCTCAGAGTGATAAAGCCCTTTGGGCCATCTTTTTCCAGACTACACCTATCAAAGTACTTTATGGAAAGGTACTTATTTCAAGACCAGAGAGTTGCTGGGGGTGGCCAACATGAGGAGAAAACGGGGTCTTCTTCATGTGGGCTTATAAATAAGCTAACTGGCAAGACCAAATTAATTCACTTGAAACAACTTAAAGGATAGAAAGATTAAATGTAATTAAATGAGAAGTTAATTGCAAAATTGAAAATATTTGATTTGAGGTTGGGCCTCAAAGGGAAAAATCTGGAAGTCCCTGGGAACCCACTTAATAAGTCGGCTCAATCAAGTTCAGGCTTGTCCTCATTTCACTGGGCACATCGCCGTAGCCAGGACAAACCCAAAGTGGGTGTCTGGATTTCTTTGTGCCCCCTGGGAAGGGGGGAGATGTTGGGGGAGGCTGGAAACTACTTTCAGAAGTATTGGGGTGAGCCCTACAAGTTTCGGGGTAAAGAGTACACTGATTTTAGCTTTTTATCAACACATGCTTCCGCACCTGCCGGCTCAAAGCCGCATGCATTCCGTCCCCGCGCCCCCTGCCCCCTTAGACTGTGAGCCCCCCACTTTTGGGGACCCCACTTTTACCCTTCTTTGTGTCCCCAGTGCGGGGCGCACACCCAGCCAGCGCCCGCGGCCGAGCACACGGACCCCTAGCCCCAGACCAAGTGGTCGGCTCAAGCCCTCGAGCCCGGCGGGGACGTCCACGCAGCGCCCCTCCGGCCCCTGGCCCCTGGCCCCCGGCCCCCGCCCCCCGCGGGGCCGCTACCTCTCTCTCGGTGAGGTTCTTGTCGCTTCCCAGCAGGTACGGAGTCAGGAAGGGCTCGGACGGCCGCAGGCTGGCGAAGAAGCCGTAGGCGCAGAGCAGGGCAGTGGGCAGGAACCAGCACTCGCGCGGCACGCGGGCCGTGCGCAGCAGCATGGTGGCCGCCGTGGCCGTGGCCGTGGCCGCCGCTGCTCTGGGCGCCCCCGGCCCCGGCACATCCATCCGCAGAGCGGCGGGGCGGGGACTTGGGCCCGACCCCTTCCTGCTCCTCCCGCTACTCCTCCCGCCTCTCGGAGGCTCAGCCGCGGCTCATGGACCTAAGGTCGCTCCTCCTCCCAGGTCCCGCCGCCCAGGGGTCACCCACAGCTCGGTCCCCAGCCCGCCGGCCGGAACAGCTGGCTCCGCTCAGATCGTTTTGCCACGGCCCCCACGTGTCACAGGCACCCCGAGCCGAGGGAGTCATCCCCCCCGTCTCTTCGGAGCCAATCAGACACGGGCGAAGGCTTCCTACTAGTCTTTCTATTGGTCTCTGTCTACACGCCTCCTTTTAGAGCAGCCAATAAGAGGCGTTAGAATACCGCGCGGCTGGATAACGTCTTCCCTCCAGAGTGAAGATGTATTGCAACTTTGTATGCGGGGGCAGGGCAATGGGGGAGTGAGAGAGGCGGCCGACCCCAGGAGCCCTCTGTCCCGCACCCAGCCCGGGCGAGTGCGTAAGGTCGCCCTTGTCTGGACTTAGCGTCCTGGCCTGCCTCTGCTTGGAGGAAACTCCCTGGAGAACATTGCTGCGGAATAAGTAACGTATACATCGATGACATATGTTGTGCGCGTGCAAGTGTGTATATATACATATTGTGTGTGCGCACACAAATGTAAATGTGCACTCTTTACATTGTCTTCACAGATGTGTATGTGGACACACACATATAGCCTAATGTGTATGATCCCTTGATATATAATACTGAATTGTGTGTATGCATTCATACGGATACATAAACACATTTTTAGTTGTTTAGTCTTTTCAGTCAACTCCGACTTTTCATGATCCTATTTGGGGTTTTCCTGGCAGAGTTACTAGAGTGAATGATTTTCGGTTTCCTTCTCCAGCTCATTTTACAGTTGAGGAAACTGAGGCAAACAGGGTTAAGGAGTTGCCCAGGGTCATACAACTAGTTAGAGTCTGAGGCAAGATTTGAACTCAGGAAGCTGTCTTCCTGACTCCAGGTCTGGCACTCCATCCACTGTGCCACCTAGCTGCCTGTAAACACATATTACTTAATACATGTATACATATACATTATATGAATGTATACATATATCACTTTATAGGTATGTATATGCTTACACATTACTATGTATACATATATATTGTGTGTATACACACATTCACATGTGTCTGCATGTGTGCAAGGCATCATTTGCACATGTGTATATAAATACATGTGGATACATGTATACACATATCACTTCATTATATGTATACAAATGTGCATGCATATCACTTTATATGTGAACACGCACAAATGTACACACATATGTGCATGTGATACACATCACTTTATGCACATATGCACACATTACTTCAAGAATACACATGTGTATACACAATGCATACATACACTGTGTGAGCACACAAGCACACATGTATTGTGCATATATGGTCATTTGCATAAAATTTATGCAAATATTCATGTGTGCATGCACACATCGCTTCATATATGTGTATATACGTGTGTATTGCAACACGTGGCACTTTATATTATACACATATTACTACATACTAGTTTATGTATGTGTATGCATGTGTATATACAAGCATGTATATATGTGTGGTATGCACTGTCACTTTATGTACATGCATACATATCACTTTTGTGTGCATATATACATTTGTATATATCCACATATGTGTACATATGTCACTGTAGAGGTTAGGAAGCTCTTCGGACTCCATCGTCTTTTTATAGACCACAATCCCTGTATAAGGTAAGATGGTCCCACTGGAGGCTCAGAAAGGTCCAGCATTTTACTGAAGGTTTCCCTGCGGTGCAGAAAGCAGCCTGCAGTGGTATATTTCCACCCCCCTGCCCTTCCACCTTGTTGGGACCCCCTGGAGAAGGCAGTTAACCTCGGAGCAGTTAGCCTCTCATGTCTCTAGCAGAGGCTGTGGCACTTGGTGCAGTGCCTGGTGAAGAATAGGGACTTAATAAATCTGTGTTCCTCACTGGTCCGGGGCCATCCCTATTAGGCAGCTGGTGAATGGCAGAGCCTGGATTCTGCCGTTCTGCTTCCAGAGTAGGGCTGCTTCCATTAAAACAAGTTGCCTTTAAGGGAAGGAGCAGGCTGTGCCAGAGTGACTTGCGCCTCAGTCACTCTCGAGTTTGCTGTAGCCTTTGTGAAAGACAGAATGACTAAGTCTTCATCGTAGGGAGGGGCTCATCTACCTTTCCACCATCTAGCCATCAAAGAAACTTTAATGAGTCTTTATTGAATATGCAGAGTCATGGACTGGGAGCTCTGGGGGTTATAAAGATAAATCACACATGGTTCTGAAAAGACGGTCATAGGAATCGTAACAGGTGAGACTGGGAGGAAGGGAACCAGGGTTTAAGTCTCTGCTCTGCCACTAACTGGCTGTATGACCTTGGGACTCAGTTTCCTCATCAGTATAAGAAGGGGTTGTACTACCCCCTTCCAGCTCAAAATGCTATGAACTGGGGAGGGGGAGGGCAGCAAAATCACTTGAATTTTCATTTAAACAGGGTCATAAATTACAGATAGATTTCAAAAGGCTAAAATATAGAGAGGGCATTTCCAGCAAAGAGAATGATGTGAGTAGAGACAAGGATACAGGAAATCACTGGAAACAGGGTCTGGAGGAGAGGGGAATGAATAGTCTAGTTCAGTTGTAGTCCAGACAGAAGGGAGTGGCGAGAAATGAGGTGAGAGAAAGCTGAAAATCCCACGACCATGACTGAGGCCTCTTGCTGAAATGCTGCCAAGATGAACCTGCTGACTAGTGGTAGTATCTCAGGCAGATTTGTGCTGTGGGATTGGCCATTATGTCCTGGCCCTGTATTTGCATCCTCACACAGCCAGAGAGAAGTACAACATTAAAAACAAACAAATCCAAACATTAGGAACATCAGATTTGCAATAATACATGGTAGGCAGGTTATCCATACAGTATGATTTCCAATCTCTAGCAGCCAGTAAAATTTTATGTAGACATCATCTAAGAAGAATTATCAACTGCAATAACAAATAAATGTAGCAGATTGTCCAACATGCAACATTAGTAATATGTAGTAATAACAAATAGTAACAATATATAACCTTAATAAGATTATCATGTATAATGTAATTATGCAATAGAATTATGTATATATAACATAGCAATGATATATAACAATAATAAGATAATGCAATTATGTAACATAATTTATAACATAGTAATAATATTAAATTAATAAAAGTAATAATAGGTAACTTAATATCTCAATTATAATATAAATTATTAATAAATATAACAATAATAAAATAATATGTATTGTAGGAAAGGTAGGAAAATCTTTCTTGTCTTGTGGTAGCAAGTTAATACCATTCTGTCGTAGGACAGTTCTGATTATTAGAAAATTCATTATATTGAACTAAAATCTGCTTTCCTGAAACTTCCATGTGTGTATTGGTTCTAGGTCTAAAGTTGTAAACTCTTCCACATGGCAACCCTTCAGTTAATAGAAGGTAATTCTATATCAAGACGTCAATGATATTGTTGTGGGTATTCACTCTGAAGGTGTTAGCTGCCATCCATTTGTGCCTTCTCATCCTGTGCCAATCTTTCTGTAAGTTCTCCAAAGAGCAACTGCCTCAAGTGCTAGAAACCATCCTTTTTGTGGTTACTGACATAGCTATTAAGCCATTCATGAGGTGTTCTCTTACTGTCACTACATAACCCACCAACCTCCTTAGCCAATCATGTATTTCCTAAATGATAATTTTTCTGCAACTTCTTGGATAAGTCATTATAGGCAACTATGAATGCTTTTTTTTTTTTTTTGTAATTAACAAACATACCAGAACCTTGTATTCTCTTCTCTAAATAATTACAGAAAAGATAAACAAGAAAACTGTAAGAATCTCAGCCAGCTGGCTACCAAGGAATAGATTTCATTTTCCTAAGCATGATGCCTGGAGGTGGCAATGAGTAGCATGACACTCCTGAATCTTCTCTGTAACAGGAGCTGTTTTTCATTTTAATATTTTCTGTCAGTCTAGATGATAATAATTCACTTGCCCACTGCATATACTAATTCACACTGGACGACTAGAAAAAAAGGCTGCCAATTGCATAGAATCATGTCTGTTTCAGAGGTGGGAGGAATCTTATAGATCATCTCCTCCAATAACCTGTTTTTGAGGCAAGGAAATAAAGGCTCAGCAAGGCAAACTGTCCTCTGGACCACAATTTCACTCCCTCCCCCCCCCCAAATTAAAACCTAAATCTCTCTCTGTCTCTCTCTCTCATTTTCTCTCAATCTCTCGCCTCTCTCTTCTCTCTCTTCTTTCTTTTTTCCTCTCTCTCTCTCTCTCTCTCTCTCTCTCTCTCTCTCTCTCTCCCTCTTTTATACACACACACACTTGAATTCATACTCAATGATTCTTCAAAAAGGTTGTGACACCTACAGATTATCGTGATGAAATTGCAATTGGGTTTCATCATCTCGGTTTGAACTTTGGTCCATGACAAGATTGAATAAAATATAGAAATGACAATATTGAATAAAAAGCAAAGCATTTTATCAGATTGACTTGTTACATAGAGAATAGAGTTATAGCTATGTATTCAGGAAGATACGAGTTTGAAGCCTGCTTTGATTCTAGCTGTGTGACCCTGGGCAAGTCATTTAAGCTCCCTCAGTCCCAGCCTCCTTATCTGTAAATAGAGGTGATAATAGCACCTATCCCACAAGAATTGTTGTAAGCATCAAATGAGATAATATATGTAAAGCACTCTATGAACCTTGAAGAGCTGTATGAATGTTAGCCATTATTATTGTTAGTTTTCTTTGTTATCACTATATACAATTCTACAAATCAGTGACGACTTTTCACATTTTATGTAACTAGAAATTTCCATTATGTCACCAATCTTCACAACACCCCCTGTAAGGTAGATTGAAGGCACATATTAAATTTTTGCCAGTTTACAGATGAAAAAAATGGAGGAACAGGGAGATATTACTCCCCCGAGGTCACATTCATTCACCAGGCTGACAGATATCTTTCAATACCTATTATGTGCAAGACACTATGATTGATGCTGTGGGGGAGAAGATAGACACAATCCTTGTATGTGATGTAAACTTTCTCAAGTAACTCTCAGTTGGTAGTGGAGTCTGATCTATTCATTCTGTTTCAAGCTGTGACCACTAAAATGCTCTGAATGGATGACCTATTTCTCAAACATAAGCCAGTTGTGTTTCTACAATCGGAAAATTACCATATGAATTTCAAGCTATTTCTGAAAAGGCCAACTCAGCCCACCAGTGACTTTCCATTCTGTTTCTCAAATGTATGACGAACAGCATCCACAGCCATGGTGGAGTCACCTCCATTGGCCTTCTAAGCTGATTGAGTTTGGGAATTCCCAAGTGAACAATCAGGTTGTTGCTATACCAACATAACCCTTTGTGGAAAGTGCCCTGAGGAGGTGCCTGATACTATGCAGGAGAGGGTGTGCCTCTCACCTACTTCTCCTTCCTTCCAGCAGGTATTACTCACAAATTCCCCAAAACATTCATATCATTTGGGTCTAGTGGGGCAAATAAGTTCAGTGTTGGAGAACAGATCTATGGCTGCCCCAAATTTAGTTATTGTTTGAAATCAAGTCTGGATAGGTGAAGGAGGCAGAGGGGCTGTAGCAGCCCACTGAGACTCCAGCTGTGGTTATGGACAACCCGTCAAATATATGGCTTTTACCTTGGAGAATATACTGAATGGGTAATATCTGATTATGTGCTGTTGATCCACTGGGAGTGGTGTAAAATTATGTGATTCTAACTTGATCCATTTGAGAGATTATAGGCAACCAGTAAAAACAAGCTGAAGAATAAGATAGAATGTTAGAATTCAATCCAGTGTACTTATTTTATACATGAGGAAACTAAGATAGGTTAAAGTTAAGTAAGTTGCCCAAAGTAGTAAACAATGCCAGGCAAACTGGAAAGAGGAAATTTCAGTGTGGCGGTCAGATGGCGGGGCACTTCCCAACACCAGTGGCCTTGACCATTGACTCTTGCCAGCAGAGTGTGACACGTGGGATGGTCAATAAAAAGGAATGTGTATGCCTATTGGATGTGAATGGAGGAAGGGTGCAATCATTTCCCTGTGCTGCCTGAGCCTCAACCATATCTCTCATCTCTGGCACTCTCACTGCTGTCTTTCTCCCCTATCCCAGCAGGTTAGGACAAACAGCTATGCTGCTTTGACAGAAATCGGGAGGGGGGTCATGAAAACCGATGTAGCTTGGTTGTGTTGGGAAGTCGATGTTCCATGGGAAAGGCTTAGTAATGGGAATATAATTTTCCAGGGGTGCAGGTACTATCAGATTTTGTTGTGGATAATTGCTTGCCTTCTCAAGATGTGGAGAGAGGGAGAGAATTTGAAACTCAAACATTTAAAAATCAATGTTAAAAAAAAACTTTTGCTTACATGTAACTGAGGAAAAGAATAAAAGAATAAAACCCTCTTGTTCAGGTTTTTAAAAAAAAGATTTTGTTGAACAATGATGTGGCTTTCAGTGAAAGGCCTGCCCACAAGGCTCCCCAGAATATCTGGGGCATATAGAAGGCAGAAAGGCAACCATGATACTTCAGCCCATTCACCTGACTAGTTAGTCAGGCCTACCTATGACTCAGTAGAGGCTGTATTTTCATCTTCTGGGTGTAGTCAAACTTTAGTATGTCCCTGTATAGGACCTTAACCCTGGACAAGCCCCTTAACATCTCTGTTCTCTACATCAGAGGTGTAAAACTCATGACTAGCAAAACTAAGTCACTTAACAGCTAGTAAATGTCTGAGAACAGATTTTAATTCAGATCTTCCTGACTCCAGATTCTGTGCTCTATCCATTGTACCACCTAGGTGGTCTCATAACACAATTTAAGACAATGTTAATTTGTGATATTTTACATCAATAGCTAGCCAGCATGTATAGTCTCTAATTGAGTTTTACGACAAAGTCTAAGCAATTCTTTAAGACTAGGAAGTACATTGGGGTGGCCAGGTAGCACAGCGAGTAAGGGCACGGGCTCCAGTGTCAGAACGACCTAGAGATCGAATCCCGGGCTCAGACACTTAGCACCCACCCAGAAACACCTGGCCGTGTAACCTTGAGCAAGCTACTTAACCCCAATTGCTTAGGGGCGGCCAGGTGGCTCAGCGAGTAAGAGTACCGGCTCCAGTGTTGGGACGACCTGGAGATCGAATCCCGGGCTCAGACACTCAGCACCACACCCAGAAATAACTGGCCGTGTAACCTTGAGCAAGTTACTTAACCCTGATTGCTTAATAAAAAAAAAAAAAAGACTAGGAAGTACACTGAAGGTGCCAATCTGCATTGGTAGAATTAATTCCCTATACCAATGAAATCACAAGTCAATCCATCAATAAACACTTATTAAGGCTATTATGTGCCAGGCACTGTATTAAGTCCCTGTCATAGGTGTGTGTATCTTCATTATATAATGGAAATAAAAATCTTTGGTGGGTAAAATATACCCCCAATAAAAACATATATATTCAAATATATGGGCAAAATGTACCCATAATAAAAGCATATATTAATGCCTCATTGTTTTTCCTATAATGCCTTTATGTCCTTGTGATAGATCCATGCAGTTGCTTATGACAACATCCAAACAGGCCATGCAGGCTCATGTATGAATGAGTCACATGTTTAGAAAACCATAAAGAAACTGAGTTAAGGGTGTGTTGATTTCTCGCATTGATTGCTCATTTGTGGTGACATGATTGACCTAGATGATGTCTCAGTTATGGTTTTAACATTCTCACAGACACTGAGATAAAGCCATCTGAGGTTAAATATTTATGATCCTAATCCATGGTACTCTTTCTCTGACATTGTCCTACTTATCAAATGCATTTTATTCAACAAGTTCCTCCTTCCTCGCTCCACTTTTCCCATGTACTAATGTAACAATCCCTTTCTTGCCTAGGTGGGGCATAGTATACATAATTGAGTGCTCAGAAAAAAAAAATCCTTTCAGACAGTTTGAATGAAATTTCCTAGTCCCTAATAAGGGTTATGGGGTAAGAATCCACTCTTATCCCTAAATCACCAGGGCTGATCAATGCCCCACAGCTTCAGTCTCTGCATAGACATCTAAGGCTATCCCACTCTTTTCCCTTCTACAGCACCTTCCCCTTGGGAAGTCTTAGTCAGATTCACCATTGTCCCAAAGAGTCTTCACTGTTTAATGTGTCTCTGTGAGGCTTCCTCTCACTCCTAGGAGTAATATGTCTACCCAGTCTATGTGCCCTTTTCCCTATCACCTGTAAGCAATAAATACAAATACAAATAGTATTAAATATAAAAGTAGTTATTTTGGAAGTTTCCAAGGAAGATTATGTAGGAAAGAAAACATGAGCAGATAAAGGACTAGATATTTTCTCTGATCTTCATGACCTCTCAGACCCCTACGAAACAGAAATTGTATGTCAAAGATAAAACAACTAACTGTTCCATGGTCTAGGACACTCTGAATCCAAAAGAAGGTAAACAAACAAACAAACATGAACTGATGCTTTCTTATCCTGAGCTCACTCAGCACCCTTCTCCTACCTCTCCCACTGCTGGCAGCAAGCCTGCACCAGCAACTCCAAGGACCTGACACAGACTTACAACAAAACCTGTCCTTATACCTTGATCCCCCACTCCCTCTTTCTAGTGCCCTGGATCCAGGATGCAAAAGTTTTCTGGAAGTCTGCCTGGTCAGGACAGACAGCCAATGTGGCTGCAACCCTTTAAGAGCAAAAGCCTGCCCAGGTCACAACCCTATACCATCAGAGCTGCAAAGCCCTGAACTGTGGTCCACAACACCAGTGTGGCAGCTCTGGTCAGCGAGCTAAAGAACAAAGAGAGTAGAACAGAATACCAGGACATAATACTGTGTGTGCATGTGTATGTATGTGTGTGTGTGTGTGGGGGGTGTAGCATTGAGGGAGGGAAGGAGTTTGATTAAGCTTGAGGGAAGGAGCGCAGCATCCAGCTGGGTCCAGTGCTAACCACCCAAAAGTTACTTGTGGGCAGGCACCTAGGCTGGTGAACTGTGACTTGCTTTGTGTGAGAGGAGACTGAGACCTCCTCCTTGAGATTCAGCCTCCAAGGAAACCACCATCAGAGGAGACAGAGTTAGAAAGTTAATAGCTGAAAATTAGGGGGGGAAATTACAAAATTACAAAAATTACCAAAGTTCTCAGGAAGAAGAAAACAAGAAAACTCAAAGACCTTAAAGATAAGCAAATAAATCAAAAGGGAAACTATTAACAACAAAAAGAAATATGACTTCCAGATCTAATTAACAAGTAAAATTTATGAATTAGTACTGTAAAACAAAGGAAAATGATCCAACACTTATGAGTCAGAGGACTCTGTGGAATGAGAGGAGAACACACACAACCTGCTATTCTATTCCTGAGATGTTCAAAAGAGAAATGAGAATTGTGAGAGTAGACTTCGTGGGCTACACAGCAAAAATAAGAGGCAGAAATAGAAAACTGGAATATGTGATGGCAAGTCTCACTAAAGAAAGAAAGGAGAAAATAATAGATTGGAAAGCAAATATATAGAAGTAAAAGATAATTTAAAAGAGGAGAAAGCAAAAAACCCTCTATAATAGAAAAAAACATGCAAGCAAAATACTGATTTCAAAGATAGGATACATAGAAACAATCTAAAGATCATAAGAGCTCCTAGAAAACAAGACAAAAAAACCTTAACATCATAATGCAGGAAATAATACAAGAAAACTTCGCAGAACTTCTAAACACAGAAAATGAAACATCAATTGAAAGAATTCACAGATAACTTTAAGAAGAAAAAAAAGATTATATGGAAAACTTGCCAACCCTTAATTAATCCTTTGTTTATCTCTTAAAATCACCCACATAACAATGCTAAAATGATTTTCCTAAAGCACAAGTCTAATCATGTCAATCTGCTTCAACCTCCCACTCAATAAACTCCAATGACTTCCTATTGCCTCTAGGATCAAGTTGGTATTCAAAGTGACTCATAATCCAGCCCCTTCCTACCTTTCCAGTTTTTTTACCCCTTACTTCTTGACATGTATTCTTTGATCCACTGATTCTCGTCTGCTTCCTGTTCCATGAACAAGATACTCTGTCTCTTGGTTCTGGGCATCTTTTATGTCTGTCTCTCATGCCTAGAATGTTCTTCCCTTCTCTGCTAGGGCTACTAACCTCCCCAAATTCCTCTAAGTCTCAAGCTAAAATCCCACCTTCTATAGGAAGTCTTAAAATGACTCAAAGTTTGTAAATCTGGGTCATTGATAGGTTGGGAGTGCCCTCTGCAGAGAAAGGGAAGTTAGCAGAAGTTACAGGGATAGGGAGAAGATGGTGAACTCTGTTTTGGACCTGTTAAGTTTAAGATGGATATCCAAGTGGAGATATCCATAAGGTAGTTTGCAATGCAGGGCTGGAGTTCAAGAGAAAGATTAAAGTGGAATGTATAGATGTGGGAGTCAAATGCATAAAAATGATAACTGAATCTGTAGGCACTGATGTAATTAATCACCAAGGGAAAGATTGTAGAGAGAGGGAGGAAAAAAAAAAGATTGAGGATGGAGAATTGGATGATACTTGTCCTTAGGAGGTGAGAGATGGATCCAGCCAAGGGTACCGGAAAGGAGCTTTAAGGTGGGTAAAAAGAGAACCCTTGGAGAGCACTGTCAAGAAAGACAAAGGATTAGAGCCTATATAGGACAGAATAGTCAGTAGTGTAAAAGGCTGCAGAGATGTCAAGGAAGATGAGGACCAAGAAAAGGCCTTTGGATCTAGCAATTATGAGGTGATTATTAATCTTGAAGAGAACAGTTTCAGTCACATCATGGGGTCATAATGCAGATTGCAAGGAACTGAGTGAAGAAGTCATGGCAGAAAAAAATAGATATTTTTTCCTCTAGGAATTTGGTTGTGAAAGGGAAGAAAGTTATAGGATGATAACTTAAGGGGATGGCAGGAGCAAATTAAAGCTTTTTAAGGATGGGGAAAACTCAGTGAGGAAAGGAAGGTAAGCAGGGATATACCCAGAACCCCATCCCAATGGCAAACTGAGGAAGCATTGTCAAGTCAGTGAAGTCCCAGCCTCAGCTTTTCTTTGGCTTTCTCTCCCTCTCCCAATGGTTTTTCTACATCTCCTCAGGGATCCAGTGACCTCATTAATAATTATTTTCATTCTCTCTCCCCTCCCTTTCTGTCTTTTTAATAATTTCTTTGTCTTTTTCACTAATTCATCGTCCTTTTCTCCTCTCCATATTGTGGCTGTTCTTAACTCACTTCTCTTTCTTTATATTCTCTCCTTTGGCAATCTCAGGTACTTTCAGGGATTCCATGACCACTCTTAGGCAGAGGATTCCCAAATCTCCATTCCTAGTCCAAACTCTGTTCTGGACTTTAGACCTGCATCTAACTTCCTTCTATATATTAAAGACTGAATGTCCCTCTAGTATCACAAACAGCCTATCCCAAAATGGGTTCATTCTCCTTTCCCCAATCATCCCCCTATAGCAGTCCTTTTGACTATACTAATTCATGTCTGTGCCACCATTACTTATTTGGTCTCCCAGGTTTTTAACCATAGCTTTATCTTTGACTCTTCTCATCCACCTGGACTAGAACAACAGTACTATTTTTTTAAGCAATTGGGGTTAAGTAACTTGTTCAAGGTTACATGGCCAGGTGTTTCTGGGTGGGTGCTAAGTATCTGAGCCCGGATTTGATCCCCAGGTCATCCTGACTTTGGGGCCAGTGCTCTTACTCGCTGAGCCACCTGGCCGCCCCTAAGCAATTGGGGTTAAGTAACTTGCTCAAGGTTACACGGCCAGTTGTTTCTGGGTGTGGTGCTAAGTATCTGAGCCCAGATTTGATCCCCAGGTCATCCTGACTTTGGGGCCGGTGCTCTTACTCGCTGAGCCACCTGGCCGCCCCCTAACAACAGTACTATTATATGGATTTTGGACTGACTGACTGGACTTAAAGAGCACTTGTTGCTCTTTTTGGCCCTTTTGCTACCAGAATGAAGAGCACTGTAAGCAACCAGACTGTCAACATCCCAGAAAATGTTGACATCTCTCTTAAGGGTCGGACAGTTATTGTGAAGGGGCCCAGAGCTATCCTCCATAGGGATTTCAATTCTATCAATGTTGAGCTCAGTCTCCTTGGAAAGAAGAAAAGAAGGCTTCAGGTAGACAAGTGTTGGGGAGATAGAAAAGAACTTGCAACTGTGCACACAATCTGTAGCCACATATCAAACATGATCAAAGGCATTACCCTGGGTTTTCATTACAAGATGAGGTCTGTGTATGCTCACTTCTCCATCAATATTGTTATTCAAGAGAATGGATTGCTTGTTGAAATCAGAAATTTCTTGGGTGAAAAAAGTGTGCATGTCACTAGGTGTTGCTTGTGCTGTTTCTCAAGCCCAAAAAGATGAGTTAAGTCTTGGAGGAAATGATATTGAACTAGTTTCAAATTCAGCTGCCCTGATCCAACAGACCAGTCAAAAACAAGGATATCAGAAATTTTTTTGGATGGCATCTATGTTTCTGAGAAAGGCACAGTGCAACAAGCTGATGAATAAGTTGGAAAAGATGCCAAAGGCTATGCATGTCCTGAGGAGTCAACACTTATTTCAGATGTCAAAATAAAAATACTTTTTGTCAAAAAAAAAAAAAAGAGTAGTTGTTAATGGTTTAGGGTCAACCTGGAAGGAGGTTTCCAGTGGAGTGCTTGGTCTAGGAATCTGGGTTTGGCCTCTTGCTGCTTAGCCTGTTATGAACTTGGTGTAATTTGCAAATCTGATCAACATGCACAGATTTGCAGATGACACAAAGCTAGAAGAGATAAGTAATGCTCTGGAAGATAGAATCAGGATCCAGTAAGATCTTGACCTACAGATTAGAGCTCAGATAGAAACAGATCCCTGCAGGGCCACATATTGAATTAGAAAACTACAAATTAACATTATCTTTGTTGGTATTTCACTTTTATTTATTTTGTTAAGCATTTCCTAAATTACATTTTAATATGATTCTGACAGCACTAGGGGGTTTTGAAGGTCTCTTGCAGCCCAACATACCGCAAGTTAATACCTCTGGGCTATAGTATTGAGCTTCATCAAATGAGATGAAATTTAATAAGGCTAAAGGTAAAGTCATACCCTTATGTTCAGAAGGTCAACTGCACAGGTATAATAAATAGTCAGTTAGTCGATAAGCATTTATTAATCACTTATTATGTACCAGGTACTGTGCCTTTTTTTTTTTTTTTTTACTGGACACAAGTATAACATTGGAGAGGTATAGTTAAGCAGCAATTCATCTGAAAAAGAACTTGGGGTCTTAGTGGATGGTGTGATGTGGCAGCCAAAAAACAATGAGTTAAAGTGATATTGGGCTGCACTAAGGGAGACATATCTTCTAGGAATAAGAAGGTGATAGTGGAAATGAAGTATTGTGTGCAGATCTGGGTATCATATTTTAAGAAGGCCTCCAATAAGGGAGAGTGAATTCAGAGAAGGGTAGCCAGGATAGTATTTATTAAGCTCTTACTATATACTCAGTACTGGGCTAAGTGTAGGAGATACACATACAAAGAATAAAACATTCTCTACTTAGTGCAATGGACTTACATTATAATGGAGGAGACAACACAAACATATAAAATACACAGAATATGTATAAAATTTATTAACATAAATATGTACAAAGTAGTGAAATATGAAATAGTAATTTGGGAGGGAGGGCACAAGCAGTTGCTGGGATCAGGAGAGGCTTTGTGCAGAAGATGTCATTTGGTCTATCTTAAAGAAAGAGGGGAAATCTGAAATGGAGTTAAAGAGGAAATACATCCCATGCCTGTGGGACTTCCAATGCAAAAACATGGGGATGGGAGAAGTGTGGTATGAGGGGCATAGAGAAAGACACTTAGGCTGGAGCATGGGAGGAGAAATGATAATCAATGAGACTGGAAAAATAGATTTGGGCCAGGTTATATAGGACTTCAGAAGTCAAACAGAGGGGGCTATATATTATAGGAGTTTTCTCTGCTTTACTATTTAAAACGTCATCATATATTTCAGCAACTTATGTGGACTAATACATTTCTGCTTTAAGGAGGAAGTCAGGGTTTGTCTAGTAAGGTGTTTTTGTTTGTTTGTTTTGTGATCCAAACATAATAATTAACCTTCTTATCTCCCCATCTCCTCATATCCACTAGTTTCTCTTAAGTCAACCTAACACTAAGCAGCTTTTCCACACCTTAGTGACTACATTTTGTGTAATATACCTTTCTTTTATCATTCTAGGTATTCTTGCAAACTCATGCGGTTCATTTTTAGTAGTGTTAGTGGCCTGTGATTTCTAATAGCTAGGTTCCTCCCACCCTTAAAAATATTAAGCTCTTCAATGGTCCAATCTTTTTTTCTTCCTCCTCCTTTGTCACATTGAAAGCAGCAGCTAAAGGTCTTAGGAAGTTCTTGAAAGTCTTGAACTCAGCAAGAAGGCCATCAAACCCAAGGACACTTTCCTTCTTCACCAGTTTGATAGCAGTGCTTGCTTCCTGACCTATGATGCTGTCTATTGATTCACTTTTTTTTTTTTAATCCTTTGGTACTTTGGCATTGTCATACCCTTTCTTTTTTCTTGCCATTGAAATAGTTGTATAAAGCACTCCCATTATTCTCAGCTCCTCTTTCAACACTGTTGCAATATTTTTCTCTTAAGTCTAACATTGTCCCTTTTCTTATACACTCTAAGAGGTCTGTAGGAAATACCTTTATTCTTGCCTAACCTGTTTTTCTTCCTTGATCACCTTGACTCTGTCTAGACAGACTTGTCTTTGATTTTCCCTAGTTTTACTCCAATTTCTTCAGCCTCTAAAAAAATCCACACTCTACTAAAAAAATCCTAAAGTTAGGAATGTCTATTTTGCTTTACCTCTTCTCTTGAAGACTTTATTTATATAGAAATGTAGCATATCCCACCATTCTCTGATACCTTTGAAAAGGAGCAGGGATTCCTTCCTTTTGACTATTTCCTTTACATTTCGATTATGAAGGAATTTGAAAGAAGAACCCTACTTCGAAGAACCCCCAGCTGTATTCAAAACAATTTGGGTACCACCTCCTAAAAGAGTCTTTCCAGATTCCATCAACATACCACCTTACAGCTCTGTTAATGTTCTATCCCTCTTGAGCTTACTTTGTATTGTTTCATATATGTAGCCCATACATAGCAACTACTCCAACTCTCCCTAGGCATTCTTTCTCTTCCTAGTCTGTGTGGGAAGTCCAGTCCCTTATTTTACAAATGAGGAAACTGAAGAACAGAGGTGAAGTAACCTGAGCAATAAACAGCAAAGTCATTGTTAGAACTCCAAATCCTCTGTCACCAAAGGCAGTGCCTTTTCCAAAAAAGAGGGAACTCTCCAAAGAGACAGATTTGGCTACATGAGGAGCTCAGAGATGAACACATATTTTTAAAAGGACTGTAACACTGCTAAGATGGCTGCCCAACTCCCACAGCAAAACCCTAAAGTTTGTGCTGATCAATAATGATCAAGGAATCCAATGAGAAACTAGAGTAACTGGCATCTATACCAGGTCTGCACAGTGCCCCAACACCCTTACCCAGCAAAATCAGCACCAGTGAAGGGTAACATCCTAACACAATCAGAAATAGCTAGGGACATATGTAGCCTGCAATACTCTATGTCTAGAGTCAATAAGAATAGATGACTCCCCTGAGATACCCTGTGGAGGTCAGAATGCTCCAGGGTCTTTGGAAGCTCAAGGTAGGCAGTGACCAATGAATCAGAGGACCTATCTCAGACTCAGAGGGCCCAAGCTCAAGGGTTCTAAGATTTCTAAGTCTGTCCTTAGATGCTAAAAAGGATAACTAACTCTGAGATGAATGAATCAAAGAAAACTCCACCGAGTATCAAGCAACTCACTGGCCCAAGAAGGATTACTTAGACCCAGAGAGGTAATACCTATGCATCTATACCTTGCCTTTCAGCATAAAATTCTTAGCTGGATAATTATTTATTATGTTTAATGTAACAGGTGAAAATATTGCTTCAAATCCTCATTTTCTCTGATTCTATACTCACCAAGGAAGCTTTCTTATCATAATTTGGTTTTTGCTTTTCTTTTCTTTCTTTTAATCAAATGCTTTATTCACTTCTAGTTTACATCGTTCATTTATGCATGATTTTGAGTTACAAATTTTCTCCCTGTTTTTCCCCTACCCACCACCCCAAAATATCCCCTCCTACAATCTGCTCTCTACCATATATTCTCCCATACCCCCTCCGACCTTCCAGTAGGGCATGGTGGATCTCTATGCCTCAGTGCCTGTATGTCTTATTTCCCAGTTACATGTAAAATAATATTAATAATAGTATATATATTATTTTATTTAAACATTTGATTTTAAAATGTTGAATTCCAGATTCATTCCTTTCCTCCCTTGTCACCCACCCGTACTGGGAAGATAAGCAATTCAGTATAGTTGTACGTGTAGCTATGCAAAACATTAACATAGTAGATATATTGTAAAAGACTGACTATATTTCCCTCCCTCCTATCACACCTCCCACTTGTTATATTCTCTACTTTGATCCTGTCCCTTTTCAAAAGTGGGTGCTTCCAACTTTCCTCCCCCCCCGAGCCTGCCCTCCCTTCCATCATCCCCCCTCTCATCCCCTTCCCCCCTACTCTCCTGTAGGGTGAGATACCCTATTTAGTGTGTATGTCATTCCCTCCCTAAGCCAAATTCAATGAGAATAAGGTTGTTTGCCTTCCTATTCTTACCCTCCATTGTAACCATTTTCCCTTGCCTCTTCTATGTGAGATAGTTTACCCCATTCTGTCTCTCTCTATACCCTCACATTATATTCCTCTCTCACCTCTAAATATCACCTTTAAGTATCATCCCTTCCTATTAAATTGTCCTGTGCCCTCTTTCTATGTATACCTGTACACATATATACACACATTCACATATGTATTAATACGCCCATATACCATCCTGTATAGACATATATAGTATGTGTGTGTGTATGTGTATACACACACACACACACACATATTTCTATTCCCTTCAACTATTCTCATACTGAGAAAAGTTTCATATAGGATTATCATTTTTCCATGTAGGGATGTAAATAATTCAACTTTGATAAGTTCCTTATGATTTCTTTTCCCTGTTTACCCTCTCATGCTTCTCTTGCTTCTTGTATCTGATTGTCAAATTTTCTATTCAACTCTGGTTTTTTCATCAAGAATGCTTGAAAGTCCTCTATTCCACTGAATGATCATATATTTCCCTGAAACATTATACTCAGTTTTGCTGGGTAGGTGATTTTTGCTTTTAATCCCAGCTCCTTTGACCTCTGGAATATTGTATACCAAGCCCTTTGATCCCTCAGTGTAGAAGCTGCCAGATCCTGAGTTATCCTGATTGTGTTTCCACAATATTCAAATTGTTTCTTCCTGGCTGCTTGTAATACTTTTTTTCCTTGATCGGGGAATTCTGCAACCTGGCTATAATATTCCTAGGAGTTTTCTTTTTGGGATCTTTTTCAGGAGGTGATTGGTGGATTCTTTCAACCTCTATTTTGCCCTCTGGTTCTAAAACATCAGGGCAATTTTCCTTGAGAATTTCTTGAAGGATGATTTCTAGGTTCTCTTTTTGATCATGGCTTTAAGTCAGTCCAATAATTTTTAAATTATCTCTCCTGGATCTATTTTCCAGGTCAGTGGTTTTCCCAATGAGATATTTCACATTGCCTTCTATTTTTTTTATTTGTTTGGATCTGTTTAACAGTATCTTGATATTCTCGTAAAGTCACTAGCTTCCATTTGCTCTAATCTAACTCTGAAGGAATGATTCTCTTCAGTGAGCTTTTGAGATTCTTTTTCCATCTGGCAAATTTGGCTTTTTAAGGCATTCTTCTCTTCATTGCCTTTTTGAGCCTCTTTGCCATTTGAGTTAGTCTATTTTTTAAGGTAATATTTTCTTCATTCAGGTTGTTGACTCTCATTTCATAATTTTCTTGCATCATTCTCATTTCAATTCCCAATTTTTCCTCCACTTCTCTTATTTGATTTTCAAAATCCTTCTTAAGGTCCTCTATGGCTTGTAACCAGCTCATATTTTTCTTGGAAGCTTTTGGTGCAGAAGTTCTGACTTCACTGTCTTCCTCTTGTTCCATGCTTTGATCCTTTTTGTCCCCAAAATAGGAGTGTAGAGTTGGGTTGCTCTGTTTACTTTGCTTCCTTTGTTTGCTCATGTTGCCACTCAATTACTTGACTTTTGGGCTTTTTGCCACAGTAGGACAGGGGAGCTTTGTACCAACTGGTGGGGTTTTCTCAGCTGCCAAAGGTATTAGTTGGGTGCCCTCTCTGAAGCCTCCACATGCTCTGGCAATAGTCACACACCCCAGGACCTCCACCCTAGACTGCAATCCAGATCCAAGCAGGGTAAAGCAAGAGCAATTACCCCTCAGACTGGTCAATCTGCAGACCAGGAGCTGAAGCTGCCACATGTGGCTGTGGCTGCAGGGCAGGGCCATGGTGCCTCAGCCACTTCTCGCCCTGGGGGCAAAAGCCAAAGTACTCCCAATTACTGGATCCCAAAGTCCACACTGCACTGACCCCTCACTATGTCCTTAGCATCTATGTGTTGATAATTCTGGAAACTGCCACAGCTGCTGGTGTTCTGAACTCCCTCCAGCAGGTAACTGGTCAGGCCTGCCTTAGGGCTAAAACCTCGGGCTCCTGCAGGGCGGTGTTGGCTCCCAGAGCACTGTGCTGGCCACTTCCTGCCAGCCTGCCGGGCTGTCCTCAGCGGGAGGTTAGCTTCTCTGTGTCATTTTGTGGGTTCTGTAGATCCAAAGTTTCTTCAGAGTCACCTTTTACATGAATTGGAGGAGTTGTGAGCTGGAGCCCCACGGAAGTCCGGTTTCTACTCTGCCATCTTGACTCTGTCCCCGGAAAGTTCTTTCTGTAGCCAGTATTCCGAGTGGATCAGGAAAATAGTGGAGGGGAGGGGTACAGATAGTCTTTCTCTGGACAAAGGTTCCTGGTCCTTAGATTTCTTCTCCCTCTGGCTAGAGAGTTGAATGAAGACAGAGTGACTGCTCTCAGGAATCTGTCCCTTTGCTTTTCTTTGTATCTGTACAAAGATATATGTGTGTGTGTGTGTGTGTGTGTGTGTATGTGTGTGTGTGCTTGGTACATGATAAGCACTTGAATGCTTGTTGGTTGAAAAAATACTGCAAATCTAATTCCATAACACAGCAGAGACT
Source organism: Petaurus breviceps papuanus (assembly GCF_028583685.1). Lineage (NCBI taxonomy): Eukaryota > Metazoa > Chordata > Mammalia > Diprotodontia > Petauridae > Petaurus > Petaurus breviceps. The sequence goes on from NW_027185876.1 coordinate 22,683,075, forward strand.
CAAAGGGAAACAAATTCCACAAGGACTCTATGAATATATAGAAAAAAGTAAACAAGAGATAAAACATGAAATAAAAGCTATACAAGAAAGAAAAATTGGAAGAATAAATAACTCTGAAGAAAAACTTATAAAACTTACCCAAAAAATGGAATCTCTGAAAGCTAGAATAGATCAAATAAAAATCAGTGACTCTGTGAGATAGCAAGAAATAGTAGCACAACTTCCAAAGACTGAAAAAAATAAAAGAAAATGTAAGGTATCAGCTATAAAATACAAGTGACTTGAAAAACCAGTTAAGGAGAGATAATTTAGGAATAAATGGGATCCATGAACACTGTGATTAAAAAATGTCTGGGTACTGTATTTCAAAAAATTCATAAATAAAAACTGCCCAGATCTCTTAGAACTAGAAGGTAAAAACAGTAAGAATACACTGATCATCTTAAAAGAACACCAAAAGAAAAAGTTATAGGAATGTCTTGGCCAAAATCCACTACAAACATCCAGAAAGAACAAATTTAAGCAACAAAAAATTACAGTTAAGATTACTCAAGACTTTGCAGCTCCTACTGAAAATGAATTGGAGATGAGAATGATAAAAATATGTACTCTTATAAGTAAATAAAAAGAAATACAGAGAGAGAGAGAGAGAGACAGAGACAGAGACAGAGAGAGAGACAGAGACAGAGAGAGAGAGAGACAGAGA
>NW_027185876.1:22683880-22685199 GCF_028583685.1 Petaurus breviceps papuanus
AGAGAGAGAGAGACAGAGAGAGAGAGAGACAGAGAGAGAGAGAAAGCACAACTGGAGGGATCAAGTACGGTTTCACAGTGGTTGTGGCACACGAACCAAGTCATTAAGAAAGATTATCATTGAGAAGGAGAGATAAGTCAGGGAGTGCATGACAAGGCATGGAGGTAGGAGATGGCCAGTCAAGTTCAGGCAGTTGCTAGTTGGCTAGTTTGATTGAAACATAATGTACATGAGAGAGCAGTGTAAAATTAGGTTGGAAACGACTCTGTTACTTGTTTTCTCTTTCAATGAGAATGATCTTCCAGTTGGAGAGGGTAGAACACAAGTGGTTAACAGAGAATGGAAAACCAAGATAAGTAGAAATTAGTAAAATAGCCTGAATTACCCTCAATGCATTCATATTACTTATCCTGCACTAGTTATATCACAAGAGACACTGAAGAAGTAATTATTCAACTTTTGGCAATTATCTTTGAGGAAGTGTAAGGTTCTTCAAATTCTGTCTCCTTTATAAGTGATCTGTCACCATAACCACTACACCACTTTTTCTCATACACAGAACTAGTCACATCATTTCCCAGTGACCATCTATTGCCTCCTGAGGAAAGCTCAGATTCATTTGCCTGACATCCAAATTCCTCCACAGTCTCATGTTTCCATATCTTTCCAACCTTATCTCATATTGTTATTCTTCACGTTCTCTGTACTTTCATCAGATTGGACTATTTGCTATTATCCAAACACACTGCACTTTCCTGTGTCCATGAATTTCTTCATACTGTTTTCTATACCTGGAATGCCTTTCCTTTCCTTTTTCATCTGTTAAATTTTTACCCATCTTTCAAGAGCCAACTCATACACCACCTGCTCCATGAAGTCCTTCTGATTCTTCTAATTGATGATGAGTGACTTTTCCCCCACATACGTCCCATGATATTTTATTGCTGTCATGAAATAGTAGAAAGGGAATATTTTCTAGAGTCTTTCCATGACTATAATGTGCCATTGAAACCTTGCTTGCCCTGACTGGAGGCAAAGACTAGGCTGGCAGTTGAAGATATGGTAGAGTTGGTGATGATAATATCTCTGTATGGAATCTTAATGAACTTTTGGAGGTATTTTCTAAAGGGTTATTGGGAAGAAAAAGAAAAGTTGTTTAAGGATTAATGTTAGTTTGCCATATGTACCAAGGTCAGTTTCCTCTCCAGAGTCCAGGCCAGAGGATATGGGCAAAAACTTTTCAAAAGAAGAAATACAAACTATTATCAGTACTCCAAATCACTAACAAGAAAAATGCAAATGAAAATTTCTCACCCGTC
>NW_027185876.1:22695199-22714740 GCF_028583685.1 Petaurus breviceps papuanus
ATCAACATAGATGGTATGTGAAATTGGGAGAAACTATGAATGCAACATATCAGTTTGAATTGCAGAAATTTTACACCTGGCACGTAACTAGAAAGAAGCAGTTGGGTAGACAGAATTATACACCAATAGCTGACTATTCTTCATAAACTAAACCACAACAGATCTCTGTACAATAAATATAGAACTCAACCAATTTCTGAGAAGTCAGCAAAGAAACTGGATTGAAACCAGAGTATTAAATAAAAATTTTTGAATACAGTTACCTGGACACAACAATTGATCCACAGAATTTAAGAATGGTCTAAGTATATGTCACCATACCAAATACTTGTTATCTCCAAATTATATAGAATGAAAAGTATTAAAAATATGGAGAGCTAGTAAAAGAAATCAAAACCATATGAACATAGAGTGGAGTATATATCATCCCTTTCATGCTATTTGTCACTAGGGTTGTCCTGAAAATACTTTATATGAGTCAATAAAAGATAAATATATATCCCAATATGATGAGTGACTGAATTTCTAGTCATTCATAAGCCTTATTGGTGTGCTCTCCATTGATAATTAGCCAATAACCTCAATTAACTTTTAGCAAAGGGCATTTACTAAACAAATACAGTAAGAAGAGTTGATACAAAACATTATCTGCAAACCAGGAGTGCACTGACTTCTTATGCACACAAGGTCTTAAGGGAAAGTGGCTTAAACTTGTAGTAAAGCAGCAATAGGAAACACATGTGGGCAAAGAGGAACCTCACAGCTCCTGATGAGTAGATGTCCTTTTCTCCTTTTGTAGAATCCTCATCATGTTACCTTGAGCTATAGCTCTCTGCTGGGCTTTAAGGGTTGGTGACTTTTTGTGGTTCATAAGTGACACCTGTGGGTTGGTTTCTTCAAACTGCATCCTTCCTTTGGTGACTGTCTTTCTGTATCTTTCCCTATTTGTGTTTGTCTTCAGTGTGTATCTTTGTGCTCCTAGCTTGATACACTATCCCCTACCAATCCAGTCTTTCTTATACCATGATAGGTGGTAGGTAGTAAGATGGGGTGGGGAGGAGAGGGTATAATATAACTCTTTCTGGGCTATGAGTATTCAGAAACACCATTTTTGTTGTCCTTTGTTGTTCTTTGGTTGTCATTGAAATACTACAGACCACCTGAACAAAAAAAGGTAATGGATGAAGAGTTTGTGATATAGGTCATAATTCTGGCATGAGACATAATATAGTAGTGAGGGGGGACTAATGTTATCCAGATGTCTTTAGAGATCTCCCTCTAACAAAAGCAGAACAGTGAACAACTTCTTGACTTATCTTAGTGATTTCATCTTTCAAAAGAAAGAAGGGAAAAAGGAGGGAAATTCTCTTCTTGATCTGATTCTTAGTATCAGGGAGGAAGGCACTGAATATTGAGGTGGAAATAATGAGAATTTCTGGAGGAAGTGACAGTTCCATTCTAGAGTCTGGGATAAAGAAAGGAAATCTGAGACTAGTCTAATATATACCCTAGATTTTGGAAAAGCAGATTTCAAAGAGTTAAGAGGAAATAGGGGAAGGCTTACATAGACTAAAATGCTTCAGGTGAAGTTATCCCTTTAGGTATGGGAGATACTCAAGAAAAAAATTTTGAAGACTCAAAGTAAACACTTCCAGTGAGAAGGAAATATGGACTTTGTCTGAAGAGATCAATATGGAAGTATAAAAAGCTCACCAAATAACTTAGATTTAAAACAAAATGTTTAGAATATGAAAGCAAGTCTAGGTAACAGAAGATGAGTGTAAGGGCATGGCAAGATCCTGTATTAATAGTGTGAGGAAGGCTTATGTGTGTTACAAATTGAGGCTGGTGAAGGAATCTGAGGAAAACAAAAATGTTTTTAAAAAGTTACATTGAGAGAAAAGAAGGAGCAAAGAAGATATAGGATCTTTTTCTTGGGATGGATGGGATAATGTTAACCAACAACAGAGCTTCTCAAATCTCATTTCCTTTGTTTTCTCTGAAATAAAGTATGACCTGTATACTGGAATTGACAGAATCATGACTCACTGATGGCTAAGATAAGTAAGTAAATAGGAAGAGAGCACACTTAGTTATCCCTAGTGAATTCAAGTCACATGACTTAGATGAACTAGATCCTTGGGTTCTGAAGAAGTGGCAGATGTAATTGTTGATCCACTGTCAGTGAGATGTGAGAGATCATGCTAAACAGGAGAGGTCTCACAAGATTGGAGAAATTAGAAAAAATTAGAAAAAGAAAGCAAATAGAACCTGCAAACTATAGGCTCATGAGCTTGACTTCAATTCTTGGGAAAGTTCTTGGATAGATCATTAAAGAGATGGTTGGTAAACATCTAGAAAGGGAAGCAATGATTACAAAGAGCCAACATAGCTTCATCAAGAACAGATCCTGCCAGAATAATCTCATTTCATTAAGAATATTATCATTTTCTTTTTTGGTAAGATTACTATACTCATAGATGAGAAAATTGTTATGGATATAGTTTTCCTATATTTTAGAAAAATTCCTAATAAAGCATCTCATAGTGTTCTTATAGAGATAAGTATTAATAACAACCATCATTAATATAATACTTTAAGGTTTGCAAAATAGTCTACATATATACATATACACATATGTTTTGTGTGTATATTGTATATATGTATGTGTATCACATGCACATGTACACATGTGTTTACACGTGCATATATTACATGTATATGTATATATTTTATGTGTATGTATGTGTATCTGTATATCTGTATATGTGTATATATAAAATTTGATCTATTTTAATATGATATTTTTAAAAATTTGTACATATGCTTAGTAAAGTATCTGGCACATAGCAGGCAATATATATATGCTTATTCCCTTCCCCCTTTCCTTTTATTCCCCACTTTAAAAAATGTTTTCAATTACACATAAAACAATTTTAACCTTCATATTTTACAATATTGAGTTCCAAATTCTCTTTTACTTTCTTTCTTCCCCCCCTCCCCCAATTAAAAAGGCAAGCAATTTGATAAAGGTTATACATGTGCAGTCATGGAAAACATATTTCCATATTAGCTATGTTGTGAAAGAAAACACAGACCAAAAAAAAATAACCAAACCTAAAGAAAAGAAAGTAAAAAACAAACAGTATATTTTGATTTGAATTCAGATTTCATCTATTCTCTCTCTGGAAGTGGATAGCATTTTTCATGATAGGTCCTTCAGAATCACCTTGGATCTTTGTATTTCTGAGAATAGCTAAGTCACTCATAGTTGATCACTGTACAATATAGCTGTTACCATATACAGTGTTCTCCTGGTTCTGCTCATTTCACTTTGCATCAGTCCATATAAGTCTTTCCAGATTTTTTGAAAGCATCCTGCTTGTCATTTCTTATAGCACAATAGTATTCCATTGCAACCACATACCACAACTTGTTCAGCCATTCCCCACTTGATGGGCATACCTTCAATGTCCAATTCTTTGCTACCACAAAAAGAGCTGCTATAAATATTTTTGTAATATAGGCCCTTTTCCTTTCTAAAAAAATCTCTTTGCGATACAGCCTCAGTAATGGTACTGTTGGGTCAAAGATTATGCACAGTTTTGTAGCCTTTCAGGCATAATTCCAAATTGCTCTCCAGAAAGGTTAGATCAGTTCACAATTCCACCAACGGTATATTAATATCCCAATTTTCCCACATACCCTCCAACATTTATAATTTTCCTTCTCTGTAATGTTAGCTAATCTGTGTAAAATGGTACCTCAGAATTATTTTACTTTGTATTTCTCTAATAAAAAATAATTTAAAGCATTTTATCATATGACTATAGATAGCTTTGATTTCTTCAATTGAAAAATGCCTATTCATATCCTTTGACCATTTGTCAATTGTGGAACGCAAATTTGACTCAGTTCTCTATTTGAGAGATGAAGCTTTTTTCAGAGAAACTTGCTATAAAAGTGTTTCCCCTAGTTTTCTGCTTTCCTTCTAATCTTGGCTTTATTGATTTTTGTTTGTGCAAAACCTTCTTAATTTAATGTAATCAAAATTATCCATTTTACATCCTGTAATGCTCTTTACCTCTTGTTTGGTAACAAATTCTTCCCTTTCCCATAGATCTGACAGGTAAACTACTCCATGCTCCCCTAATTTGCTTATATAACTTTTTATGTCTAAATCGTTTACCCATTTTGATCTTATCTTGGTATATGGTGCGAGATGTTGGTCTATGCCTAGTTTCTGCTAAACTACTTTCTAGTTTCCCTAGAAGTTTTTGTCACATATTGTGTCCTTGACCCCAAAGTCTGGGTCTTTGTATTTATCAAAAATGAGATTATGGTCATTTCCTACTGTGTATTGTATACCTAATCTATTCTACTGATCCACCACTCTATTTCTTAGTCAACACCAGATTGTTTTGATGATTACTGCTTTGTAATGTTGTTTGAGATCTGGTTATGTTTAGGCCACCTTCCGTCACATTTTTTTTCTCATTTATTCCCTTGAGATTTTTGACTTTTTGTTCTTCCAGATGAATTTTGTTATTATTTTTTCTAGTTCTGTATGATATTTTTTAGTAGCTTAATTAGTATGGCACTAAATAAATACATTAATTTGGATAGAATTGTCATTTTTATTATATTAGTTCTGCCTACCCATGAATAATTAATAATTTTCCCAATTATTTAGTTCTATCCACATATTGAGAAGAGATTACAGGAAAATTCCTTAAATACTTAGCTGATAATCTTGACTGATTGATTCAGTTAAGGCTTCTGCACCTTCTATTTTTAATTGGGATAGGGATGGAGCCCTGCCCTTATGTAAGGAAGAACTCTCTAATAATTAAGAGCTATCTTAAAATGAAACAAGCTGTCTATAAGATGGTAAGATCCTTGTCACTGGAAATATTGAAATAGAAGTCAGATAATCTTGGGAGTTAGGATAATAGAGCTGCAGAGCTAGAAGGTACCTCACAGGGTCTAATCTAGTCTGGTCCAATCCATTTCTTGGACAAGTCTCTCCTATCCAACAGTCCAAGTAGCCATCTACCCTCTGCTTGAAGGCCGTAAAATCCTTAAAATGTTTACTTGATGTCTTGTATGGTTTATTGAGTAACTGTGCATAGGGTCTAGACTAGATGACCTTTGAGGTTCCTATGAACTGCAAACTTCATTGACTTGAAACCATCCCCTTCCTGCCATCAATTCAAATTTATTAATCCTGACTTTGGACATGGGACCCTAGAAAATAATCTATGTAACACAATCTTTCATAAGGAACTTTCACCGAATCTCAGAGTTAGAGGGGACCTTAGGACTATCTCATTCATCCTGGACCACAACAAAAATTCTGTCTGCAACATATCCACCAAGCAACTACTGATTTAGCATCTTGAACACTCAGTGTTGTGCTGGAGCCAGCTCTAACCAGCTCCTGAGTGCTGATTGTTAAATTCTCAGTGTGAGCATTTACATCTCAGAAATGAGCAAAAACTACACATCAGGGCCTGATTTATTTATTTATTTTTGCTGTTGATTTTCTAGACTTGAGAAAGTGATAGAGAAAATGTTAGTAATGCAGATTAAACCTAAAAATATATTATGTGTACTTTTTTTTTCTGGAGAGCTGGTGGTTACACATTTATCAGCATACTACTATCTCTTATCTCTTCTTATTATCACTTAACTCTTCCTGTTCCAAAATTTTTTCTGTATTCATTTTATTTGTATAATTAGTGCAAATAATGCATCCCCCCCCCAAATGGTCACATATATTCAAATTCACACTATTTGATGTTATAATTATATAAAATACAGTCATTGGTTCCAGCCCAATGGAAATATACAGAAATATTCAAATAAAATGACCACTTCAGGGAGTTTATTGTTCACTCTAACTGGAATCTAGTTATAGTCAGTTATCCCTTCCTTTTCCAACTTATACACTTCATGTATTAGTTGACAAATTTTTATCATCTAACTGAGTTCCTTTGACCATGCAGTAAGCTACCTTGCCTGCCTATTAATTTCTATGGGATCAGGGAGGGCAAACTATTTTCTATATTGCCTGAGCAAAATGTAATTGGGAAAATGACTTCAGTGGAGGGAGGTCTTATCATGCATTCCAAAACCCAGTAATGTTTGGTTTACCATGCCAATGCTGAAAAGTCAAGGCTTGAATGCATTTAGACAACCTTCTAGACTAGGGTATAGTCACAAATACCAACACAGTTGAATTGGTTTTGGCGCCACCTATTGGGAGAAATAGGAGGGGAGGGCACATGAACCAACAGTAGTGCTCACTGCCCACTAGGAAGATGATAATATTGATAGTTATGGGGCTTTAAAATTTGCAAAGCACTATATATAGGTGTGTGTGTGTATGTGTGTCTGTGTGTGTCTGTGTCTGTGTGTATGTATATGTTACACACACACACACACACACACACACACACACACACATATATATATATAATCTCATTTTTAAGGTTGAACCTCATTCATAACAACCCAGTAAGATAGGCATGGCAAGGAATGGAGTCAAGATGGTGGAGTAGAAACAGGACCTCTGCACAGCTCCAGCTTCCGCCTTCCCCAATTCATGTAAAAGGGGACTCTGAACAAACTTTGGAGCTACAGAACCCACAAAATGACACAGAGAAACTAACCTCCAGCTGAGGACAGCCCGGCAGGCTGGCAGCAAGCAGTCAGTGCAGCGCTCTGGGAGCCAAGCCCAGCCCCACACCAAGGTTTTAGCCCCAGGGCAGGCCTGACCAGCCACTGGCTGGAGGGACTCCAGATCACCAGCAGCTGTGGTGATCCAGAATTATCAAGACATGGATGCTAGGGACGAGGTGAGAGGTCAGTGCAGTGTGGACTTTGGGACCCAGTAGTTGGGAGTGTGTTGGCTTTTGTCCCCAGGGCGAGAAGCCGCTGAGGAGCCGTGGCTATGCAGCTGTCCCCACATAGCAGCTTCAGCTCCTGGCCTGTAGAGTGTAGGGGAACCAAGTGACCAGTCTGAGGGGTAATTGCTCTTGCTTTAACCTGCTTGGATCTGGATTGCAGTCTGGGTGGAGGTCCTGGGGTGTGTGACCAACTTGCCAGAGTGTCTGGAGGCTTTGGCAAGGGCACCCAGCTGATGCCTCCGGCAGCTGAGAAAGACCCAGTGTTTGGTATGGGGCTCCCCTGTCTGGTAGCAGAGTCCTGCTGTGGCAGGAAGCCCAAAAGTCAAGTAATCGAGTGGCAACATGACCAGGCAAAATAAACAAAGCAAACAGAAGAATCCAACATTGGACTCCTATTTTGGCGACAAAAGGGATTGGAGAATGGAGCAGGAGGAAGACAGTGGGGTCGGAACTCCTACACCAAAAGCTTCAAAGGAAAGTGCGAGCTGGTTACAGGCCATAGAGGACCTTAAGAAGCAGATAGGAGAAGTGGAGGAGAGGTTGGGAAGAGAAATGAGAGAGATGAAAGAAAATTACAAAATGAGAGTCAGTGGCCTGACTGAAGAAAATCACACCTTAAGGAATAGACTGAGTCAAATGGCAAGGGAGGCTCAAGAAGGCAATGAGGAGAAGAATGCCTTAAGGGGCCAAATTTGCCAGATGGGAGAAGAGTCTCGGGAGCTCACTGAGGAGAATCATTCCTTCAGAGTTAGATTGGAGCAAATGGAAGCTAATGACTTTATGAGAAATCAAGATGCTGTTAAACAGATCCAAACAAATGAAAGAATAGAAGGCAATGTGAGGTATCTCATTGGAAGGACCACTGACCTGGAGAATAGATCCAGGAGAGATAGTTTGAAAATTATTGGACTACCTGAAAGCCATGATCAAAGAAAGAACCTAGAAATCATCTGCCAAGAAATTCTCAAGGAAAACTGCCCTGATGTTTTGGAACCAGAGGGAAGGATAGAGGTTGGGGGAATCCACTGATCACCTTCTGTTTGTTTTTTTTTTAAGCAGTTAAGGTTAAGTAATTTGCTCAAGGTTACACAGCCAGTTATTTCTGGGTGTGGTGCTAAGTATCTGAGCCCAGATTCGATCCCCAGGTCATCCCGAATCTGGGGCCAGTGCTCTTACTCACTGAGCCACCTGGCTGCCCCAACTGATCACCTTCTGAAACAGATCCCAAAAAGAAAATTGCTAGGAATATTATAGCCAGGTTCTGAAATTTCTGGATCAAGGAGAGAATATTACAGGCAGCCAGGAAGAAACAATTTCAATATTTTGGAAGCACAATCAGGATAACCCAGGATCTGGCAGCTTCTACATTGAGGGATTGAAGGGCTTGGACTATGATATTCTGGAGGTCAAAGGAGCTGGGATTAAAACCAAAAATCACCTAACCAGCAAAACTGAGTATCATGTTTCAGGGGAAAATGTGGTCATTCAGTGGAATAGAGGACTTTCAAGTATTCTTGATGAAAAAACCAGAGTTGAATAGAAAATTTGACATTCAGATACAAGAAGCAAGAGAAGCATGAGAGGGTAAACAGGGAAAGGAAATCATGGGGAACTTGTCAAAGTTGAACTATTGACATTCCTAAATGGAAAGACAATAATTGTAACTGATGAGACTTTTCTTAGTGTGAAAATAGTTGAATATATATGTATATATGTATATATATATGTCTATAACAGAGGGTATATGGGAGTATGAATACATATGTGAATGTGTGTATATATGTTTACAGGTATACATAGATAGAGGGCACAGATACTTAAAAGGTGAAATTAAGAGGCGAGAGAGGAATATAATGAGAGGAAATGGGAAGAGACAGAATGGGGTAAACTATCTCATATAGAAGAGCCAAGGAAAAATGGTTACAATGGAGAGGAAGAATAGGAAGGCAAAAGGGAATGGTCAACCTTATTCTAATTGAATTTAGCTTGGGGAGGGAATGAAATACATACTAAATAGGGTATCTCACCCTACAGGAGAGTAGGGGGGAAGGGGATGAGAGGGGGGATGATGGAAAGGAGGGCAGGCTGGGGGGGAGGAAAGTTGGAAGCACCCACTTTTGAAAAGGGACAGGATCAAAGTAGAGAATATAACAAGTGGGAGCTGTGATAGGAGGGAGGGAAATATAGTCAGTCTTTTACAATATATCTACTATGTTAATGTTTTGCATTAGCAACATATGTACAACCTATACTGAACTGCTTGTATTCTCAGTAAGGGTGGATGCCAAGGGAGGAAGGGAATGTATCTGGAATTCAAAGTTTTAAAATGTTTAAAAAATATGTATATATACTATTATTATTACTATTTTACATGTAATTGGGAAATAAGATGTACAGGCACTGGGGTGTAGAGATCCACCATACCCCCTACTAAAAGTCAAAGAGGGTATAGGAGAAGATGTGGGAGAGAGCAGATTGGAGGAGGGGATACCCTGTGGGACTGCTATTTTGGGGCAGTGGGTAGGGCAAAAACAGGGAGAAAATGTGTAACTCAAAATCTGGTGGAAATGAATGATGTAAAAGAAGTTAATAAAGTGTTTGAAAAATGAAGAAAAAAGAGAATGGGGCAAAAAATATGAAGGACATAGACATGAGGAAGGTGAACACTTTTCTCTGGCATTGTCTGTATAAAGAGAAGCATTTTTCTCCTAAAATCATAGTGCATTTGGAGGTAATCCATCTGCCTGGAGCCAGATGACTTGAACTACTGACCTCTAAACTGCATGGGATTAAGAACTGAGTCTTAGATAACATTGCATATCCCATAGCAAAAAGTTGTGAGCCCCACCCAAGTAGATATATAAAAAATATTTGTTGAATTTAATTAAACTAATAAAAAGCAGATGATTTGAAAATAAATAAATAAATTCATTTGCAAAAAAAAAATAGGCATGACAGGTATTAATTTCCTCGTTTTACAGAGGTGGAAACCATGCATCTCTTTTGTAGGTAACCTTATGATATACCTGTTCTTTTCCCGATGAGAATGTAAGCTCTTTGAGGGCCGGGCCTTTTTTTTTTTTGCTGTTTATTTGAATCCTCAGAGATTAGCACAGCCCTTGACACATCGTCAATGCCACATTAATATGTGGATTAATTGATTGGGTAGTCAGTTTTCCATCCACCACATGCCGACTGACTGTTCTTTCCTGTATGTTATATCTTTTTACAAATTTAATGTTCTTTTTTATTTCTTTAAATATTTCCCATTGTAAATTTTTAACATTCAGTTTTAAAAATTTTGAGTTCCAAATTCACTCCCTATCCTCTGCCCCTCCCCAACCCTTTGAGAAGGCAAGCAACACATTAAGTATACATGTGAAGTCATGTAACACATTTCTATATTAGCCATCTTGCCAAAGAGGAAAGAGACAGAGACAGACAGAGAGAGAGAGAGAGAGAGAGAGAGAGAGAGAGAGAGAGAGAGAGAGGAGAGAGAGAGAGAGAGAGAATGAGAGAGAGAGAGAAAGAAACAGAGTTTTTAAAAATCTGCTTCAGTCAGCAGTTCTCTCTCTGGAGGTAGATAACATTTTTCATCATGAGTCCTTTGGAATTATCTTGGATCATCATATTCATCAGAGTATATATTGTTCCTTTAACTAGATGTTCGCTCTCATCATTTCTACCAATCCGAGATATTTTCTTCACAAATCACAAAGCAGTGACAAGTAAAACAGATTTTAAGGTAAAATTCTAAATCAGAAATTAGGAACCACTTAAAGAACAGAGACATCTTGGAGCAAAAGCTTGCCTTCTACAGGCAGAGGGAGAGGGTAGTTAGAACTCTACTGATCTTCACAAATCTCCTAGAGCAAATGTTCAGCAGCTTTGGTCTATTCCAAGTCATTTTTCATAAGGGTTTAAATAGGTAGAGAGAGTTGATGAGGAGACCAGCTGCCTACATCACATCTCTAGTCTCTGGACTTTAAACACCAAATGACTATACAAGCCTCTTTCTCTCTCTGCATTTTGAATCACACGCACTGATTTAACATAGCGAAGTCACTTTGCAGCACTTAAAGCACCATATAAATTTTAGCCTTTGTTATTATTGTTATATTACTATCTCACCTAATTCAAGCATTTTCTTTAACTTTTTTGAAAGTACTAATTACTATTTTTTTTTTTTACTATAGAGGAAACGAAATTGATAGTTTAGGACTGAGAAAAGGGTCTAAATGATACTGGGCAATTTCAGAGGTGGAGGTAGGGGTTGGGAAGAGGAATCAGTAATTGGAGAGGGAATGACAGGTCAGTCTGTGGAACTTGGTTCTGTTCATCATTACAAATCTCCTCTCCTCGAGACAAACCAGCAATTGCCAAATATTTATTTAAAAGCTTCTATGTTCCAGCCACTTTGCTAGGCACTGGGTTACAGAGACAAAAAATAAAAGTCTCTGCCCTCAGAGGACTTACATTCTGTCAGGGGAGATGTATACGTGCATATTATAGATACAAATACATAAAAATCCATGTTAATTGGGAAGGGTGAAGAGTAGGAAGGCACTAGCAGCTGGGGGAGGGTCAGAAAAGGCCTCATGCTCGAGGCTTATGTTTAAACTGAGCTTTGAAAGAAACTAGAGGTTCTAAGAGGCTGAGTCAAGATCATAAGATAATGTATTCAGAGGAGGAAGGTACTTTAGAAGACATCTAGTTCAAATCCCCTCATTTTACAAATATACAGAGACCTAGAGAGGTTAGTGATTTACCCAAGGTCTCACAGATGACAGTGTTTGAATGTAGGTTCTTTGGTTCCAAATCCAGTTTTCTCTCCATGACATTATAGTGTTTGTCCATTATTACCTCTTCCCTTACCCAACCCTTTCTGGGCACAAGGTAGAGACTTAACTTTCTTCCGTGCTAGTGAACCCTAATTTTAGGACTGAAGTAGGAACTTGACTCTTTCTGAAATGGAAGCGTCATGGGAAATGTTACTATCAACTCCAACTCGTGTTATAATGTATCTGTTCACATGACTCATCTCTTCCACTAAGTTTCAGAATAGGGATTGTTTCATACCCCCAGCACCTAGCCCACTGCTTGATGGGGTGGGCACATGATCAGGGCTCACTGATGGATACCATGGGGCCAAATGCCCTGATTGGGGGCTTCTTCATGCTACCCACTACATCAAGGCCTGACTTCAACCAGATGTCACTCCAGCCTTAGCAATCTTCCTACCAGCGACCTTGCCACCCCCTTGTCCCTTCTGCTCTGTACCTCCTTCCAGTTCTTCAGTAGTCAAACAGATTCTGTCACTACTCCTGGAAAGGATGTGTCATTCTATTCCCTTAGGGATCTACTTGCCATCCCTGTCACTTTCCAGAACAAAATATCCTTCACTGACCACTACTTCCTTATATGTATTACAGGGCTGTGCAGTAGCCACCTTGGACTGATTGTTAAATTTTCTGTGTGAGCATTTACACCTTGGAAATTGGCAACTGTTACAAATCAGAGCTTGATTTCTTGTTTTGTTGATTGTCACTGAGTCTCGACTAAAGAAAGTAATAAAGAAATGTTACTAATGCAGATTAAATTAAAGATGCATACATTTTTTTTAAAGTTGTAGTTTATTAAGCTTTTTCCAGCATACCACTGATTGTCTCCTACTATTAAAATGTAAAGCTCCTTAGAGGCACAGACAGCCTTTGCTTTATTTATATGACTAGCATTTAGCACAGAGCTTGACAGATAATACATGTTTAAGAAGCACCCTTTCCTCCCTTCCTTCCTCCCTTCTCCCCTTCCTTCCTCTCTGCCCTCCTTCCCTTCCTTTCTTCCTCTTTCTTCCTTTCTTCGTTCCTTCATTTTTCTTTCTCTTCGTTCCTTCCTTTCTTTCCCTTCCTTCATTTCTATTTCCTTCCTTCCTTCCTTCCTTCCTTCCTTCCTTCCTTCCTTCCTTCCTTCCTTCCTTCCTTCCTTCCTTCCGCTATTATTGAAGCCAGTGAAAGCCATAGCTTAAATCCTTATATGCACATACATTATACATTTATTTGATAAATTTATCAAACACTAACTGCAGGCAAGGGAATTTGTCCATTTCATTCTGTTTGTTGTCTAGAGACTATATTCCCTAACCCTGGCCAGTCGTTTCAAAACACTGTACTGAGAAAAAGGGGAGATGCATTATTAGATTATGAACTTATCAATACAGTCATCATGACTATCAGAAAAAAAACCCCTTAATATGCTCATCCTCCTTAGGATGGGCTACAGACATCTTCTAATAAGTTAAGGATAGCACATTTTGTCCCTATAAATAGACATGATTTTGCAGAATATAACTATTATCTCAGGTGGCTAGGTGGTGCAGTGGATAGAATACTGGGCTTGGAGTCAGGAGGACTCATCTTCCTGAGTTTAAATCTGGCTTCAGATACTTACTAGCTGTGAGATGCTGTGCAAATATCTGAATTCAGTTTGCCTCAGTTTCCTCATCTGTAAAATTTGGTGGAGAAGGAAACAGCAAACCACTCCAGTATCTTTGCCAAGAAAACCCCAAACAAGATCACAAAGAGTTGACTATGATTGAAAATGACTGACCAATAACAAATTGCTATTTACATTGTAAAGAAAGTGATTCATCATTATAGAATTGTATGCCTTTTCTCCATATTTGTATTATTTGCACTCCTTCCTTTAATTTGGACAAAAGGGGCATAGCCATACATACAGCCAATAAACAGGTATTACCAACAACTCTCCTCCCCCTTTATTACTCACCTCAGCACCTAATGAGATAACCTCATTATGATAAGGTTATATTATGAAACATTACAAAAGAACCTTATGCACCATAATTTATTATTGCAAAACAGTAAAGATTTTTTACTGGTGACTTCAAGAATTTTAAGTCGCCAACCTTGAAATTGTTCATCTCATCTCTGACCAACATTCCAAATGCTTCAGTTTCATGACTGACAATCACTTTCCTGAAAACATGAGTACAACAAAAGCTTATGCCAGTGAGGATATCTGGGCAAAAAATTACACAAATTTGGGTGTCCTGGAATAAAAATCAACATTCCATTTGTGATCAATAAAGCTTTAATTCAGCTGGGTACTAATGACCTTCAGTATTATTTTTCCATGTTAATGTAATCAGTGCTGCCAAATCATAACTATCTTCTTATTTCATGGTGGGAAAAAAATAAACTAGAAAATCTCATGTACAAAACCCCAGTTTCTACTAGATAAGAGGGAAAAATCAACAGTGGAAAAATTTTTGAAGTCTGACATTTAAAATAACTATAAAATAGACTACCAGTGCTAAAACTGCCCTTTGAGGACTCAAAGAATGCATTATCTACCCCAGCTCTAGTAAATATCACAGCCAAAGAGCTCTAATCGAAGAGTAATGCTTTGATTCCATGACTTGGG
This sequence comes from Petaurus breviceps papuanus, assembly GCF_028583685.1. Taxonomy (NCBI): domain Eukaryota; kingdom Metazoa; phylum Chordata; class Mammalia; order Diprotodontia; family Petauridae; genus Petaurus; species Petaurus breviceps. Next base: position 22,709,554 of record NW_027185876.1, read on the forward strand.
AACGACACGGATGAATCTGGAAAAGATGGGAGGGTTGAAAAAATTCTTGACCTGTCCTTTGGGATTAACATTTCCTGCAAAAATCTGAAAATAAAGAATAAGGAAAGGATTAGTACTAGAAAGACATACAGAAAGATACATAGAGAAACTCCTTACGCACTTTAATTCAAATGGGATTTTTGCAGTACTTCCTGTCCTCCCCCTCCTCCTTGTGGTTTTGTGGCCTCTTCATAGACTTTGCCTGGGCATGTGTGTTTCTAGGTTGATATAGAAGATTAAAGAAGGTAATAAAGAGGAAGCATGGGTAGCTAGAGATTCAGTAAAAAAAAAAAACCTTTCTCTGGTTAGGAAACGTTAACTTGTTTGTTTAAAAGTGGAACTGCATATGAGACAGCACAGTGTTGGGCTTAGGCTTGGGTTCAGGCCATAGCTCTGCTGCATATTAGCTCTGTGATCTTGAACAAGTGATTTGACCTCTCTGAGCCTCAGTTTCCTCATCTGCAGTGGAGGATAATAATAGTTGTACTATCTCCTAGGTCTGTGGGGAGACCAAATGAGATAATGATGTGACTATAAAGAGCTATGTGACTGTAGGTTCTTATTAGCCAGGGCCTAACAGTATACCTGGCTATATGAATAAATGAAGGGATGTCCTATTTCCCCCACCAGAACTCTTTGAGGGCAGAGATTTCTTTGTATCCCACTACCAAACCTATTGCCTAGCTCATAGCAATGCCTTGCTCTGTAAATGTTTGTTGATGATGACTTGTATAAATTTCCCTTTCTGGGAATGGCTATTCTCACAGCTGCCAATAGCTAATTCAACCTTTGGGTAGGATCTCTAACACAAGGAACCAGTTGAGTAAGTTGTTCATGACACAAGAAGCAATTAGAGGTGTGATATAGCAGGTCAGCTTTGAGGAACCCTGGTTTCCCAACAGCCTGTACTAGAAGACCTTACTTGTTGCTTCAGAATCAATACTGCACAAAAGTTTATTATCAGTGCATGTAGAATTTAATTAAATAATAAAAATCCTCAGAACAATTTAGTGATAAGAATAAGTTCAAATCCTAATACTTTTATTTAGCTATTACATTATTTACTTGTGAATTAGTCTATGGAACCTTATATATATATATATATATATATATATATATATATATATATCAAGTAGCATAGTGATTTATTGCAAAGCCTTTTAAATTTGATTTTCACCAAATGATATGAAAAATATTGATTTTATGTAATATTGACAATAATACTAAGTCCTCAAATACTATCACCCCTCCAAATAAAAATGGTTTCTACACATTGGTCCTGAACAATTAAAAGGTGCTACCCCCAGTTCACAGTTGGACCAACCTAAATATAGATAGTACCAGTAACTAATTGTGTGAACTTGGGCAAACTTACTTCTAGTTGGCTTCTTGGTTAGCTTGTGCTTAAAATGCAGGGGTTGGACTACATGACTTCCAGGTTTCTTTCCAGCTCTAAAATTCTATTTCTACATGAAACCTAGAGTCATAAGGCCAGGGAATGGTGTTGGTGGAATTTAGATATCACTTTCCTCAGTCCCTATTTTAGGGATTGCATTATCATCTCTTTGCTCAAACATCACGTTGTACCTTTTCAGTCATGGACGATTTGTCCTTATAAGGTTTCCATTCTGTGCCGTGATCGCTGTAGAAGATAGCGTAAGTCATCACATACATTTCATTTGAGAAAGACTTGGCCCCTTGGGTTACAATCGCTGTTATTTTCTTGGTTTTGAGCAGGTCTATCTGAAGCCACTGCTTGTTGTTGTTCGACTAAGAAAAGTCAGAAAGACACTTTGGTGAGACAGTTTGATGAGACAAGAGCTTTCAGATGCATGGCATTTACAGGCATGGATCACAGAGAAAGAGATGAAAGAATGGGGGATTCTTTGTGTGCTATTTCAGATGAATTGTGGATTCATGGAAGGCTAGGGCATATGACTTTTGTCTTGAAATAGCTGAAAAACTGACACAGGGAAGAGGGATTAGATATTCTCCTTGATCCCAGAAGAGAAAGAAGAATGATGAATAGAAACTGCAAAGCAAAATTTCCTTAATAATTGGTTATCCAAAAGTGGGATACACTGCCCCAGGAGGGTTCTGCCTCACGGGGGTTTTCAAACCAAAGCTGGCTGTTCACTTGCAGGGTATGTTATAGAAGGGCATCTTCTGCAGGTAGTAATTGAAGAGGTTAGACACTGAGACCCCATTGCACTTTGTGATATTCTGAAAGAGAACATCTCTCCTTTTAGCAGATTTGCCAAAAAAGCCTAGAAATGATTTTGAAGCCCCATGGAAGAGAAACGAGATGGTGCCGTGCCTCAGGCAAATACTAGCCACCACCCTGAAATTCTTTGCACCCTTGAACTTCTGAAGTTCCTTAACCTTGGGTGATCCACATTAATCAATTTCTCTCTCTATTTCTGCTCCCAGGCTTCTGGGCATTATGGGCGAAGCCAAGAAATAATATTAATTTCATCCAATGTAAATTTATTGCATAACCTCAGCTGCTCATTTGCTGCTGCCCAGAAATTCTTTTAATCAGCTCTTACAGACACCATATCATATCCCCAGTGGAAATTTTAGCAGCCTTTCCCTCCTCCCAAGCTTCACACACTCAGAGCAAATTGCCCTCCTCTCTTTTATTGAGATCAAAGTCATGTGATCTGAGTTACTTCAACTTTGCAGCATTATAGGATTTTTCAGTTGGAATATATCTTAGAAATAATTTAGTCTTACTCGTTTTACACATGAAGAAAACGAGACCCAGAAAGTTTAAGTGGATTACCTGCAGTAATGAATGGTCAGAATTCAAACCCAGGTCCTCTGACTTGAAATCCAGTATTCTTTTCAGTATGCAACAATTTCACTTTCTTTCCCATATTAAAATTTTTCTGTGCCTTCAGCTGTCCAATATTCTTTTTCCTTCTCAAAACCCTATCCAACTATTTACATGCATCCTTAATTTGGTCTTTTATTATCTTCTCTAGGATCTTATTCCATCAACCATCAACAAATTTTTGTTTTTAAGCTTTCTTCTCTGCTGTTTTTTTTTACCCTTAACTATGAACAAGCTCAGATCTGGATGAAGAAACAAACAAAAAAAAAACCCCTTCTAATAAAACCTTGTACACAATGATATGTTGGTTTAACAACTGACTCTCTGGAAAAAAAATATCCATGGCATACTTTTACTTTTAATATGCATTATAAACATTTTCTCTACCACTTTCTTAAGTCTAAGCAATTAACCAAGCCCTCATTTGTAGCATTTGCTGACTTCTGAAGCATAAATCAAAGCTTACATGGAACATTTAACAGCTCTCTGGAGCCAGCAGCATCTGGCTTCGATACACACCTGTTCATATCCCACATCTCTCCCCTTCTTTTCTCTTCCAGATTTCTTCAAAGTAGCTCAAATAACAACCTATCCCAATCATTCTACTTCCTCACTACACACTCACTTTTTAGGGGCACTTACTAGTGAATGGTCAACAATGTCAAACCTTGTAGAATGATAAAGCATGGAGACTGAGAAAAAAAAAAGCCACTGGATTTGGCAATTAAGAGATGAGCAGGGGGCAGCTAGGTGGTGCAGTGAATAGAACACCGGCCCTGGAGTCAGGAGCACCTGAGTTCAAATCCGGCCTCAGACACTTAACACACTAGCAGTGTGTCTTTGGGCAAGTCATTTAACTCCAATTGCCCTCCAAAAAGCAAAAAATAAAAAAAATTTAAAATAAAAAAAAAGAGGTGAGCAGAGATTTGGAAAGAGTAGTTTCAACTGAGTGCTGGCGCTGGAAGCCAGGAGTTGAGAGGTAAGCTGGATCTCTTTTTTTCTCACTTATAAAATGAGGATATTTGACTAATTGATCTCTGTAGCTCCTTCTAGTGCTAAAATCCTATGATCCTCTGTCCCGTTCACTCACATCTCTCTGCCGTGACTCATGCCATTCATTCCCTGGCTGAAAAAAGCCCTTTTCCTCCTTTCTCCCTATCATATCTCCCTTGATTCCTCTCAATCACAGGACAGAAACTAGATAGAATCCAATCAGAATCCCAAGCAAAAACAAGATAAAGACAGAAACTATCTTTCCTGCCTCTGACCTTGAAGAACCCTAGGTTTTTACCTTTCATACATTTAGCACATTCTGTTTTTGTATAGAATTCATTTGTGTATGTGTTTGTCTCCCATACTTGGTTTCCTCCTTGGGCAGCAGGGATTGGGTTTTATTTATCTTTTTGTCCACCAGTGTTTTTGTACATTTTTAAAGAGAGAGTGTGGTCTTCAGAGCTCTGGACCTGAAGTCAGGAACACCTAAGTCCAGTTCTAGCCTCAGCTACTTAGGAGCTGTGTAACCCTGGGGAAGTCATTTAATTTCTATCTGCCTCAGTTTCCTCAAATGTAAAATGGGAATAATAATAGCATTTACAACACAGAGTTGTTTTGAGGCTCAAGTGAGCAGTTAACTTTGTAAAGCCTGTAACACAGTGCCTGTTATATAGTAAGTACTAAATAAATGCTTGTTTCCTTTCTCTCTTCCCATTTGTCATTATTTATAGCTATGAGAAACTCTTGGTGCAAAATCTTCCTTCACTGATTCAGACTGGCAAGTAATCTGGTATACCGTTCATATTAGACTCTAGCTAAATGTTTGTTGAATTAAACATCCTCTAAAATGGAACTATAAGAATGGGATAGTTAGTCGACGAGCATTTATTAAGTACCTACTAGTGTGGAATAGATAAATAGATAAGAGTATTTATTAACTATTTACTATGTGACAGGTATTTGCTAAACCCTGGATACACACACACACGCACACACACACACACACTACTACTACTACTACTACTACTACTACTATGTCTTCAGCTACTGAATACTGATGAATGAATTTTGCATCCTTTAGGGTGGAACATGATGCCCTCTGCCTCCCCCCCTCCCATTAAAAAACAAACCAACAACCTCTTTCTTAATGTTTTGTTCTCATGCTACCATGTTTCCCCGATAATAAGACCTATCCCGAAAATAAGCCCTCCCATTACTGTGTAAGATTCCTCTAAAATAAGCCCTCCCCCAAAAAGAAGCCCTATTGAGATCGCTACTGTAGTGAAGGTGATCCCCTGCGCTACACGCTACATTACGGT
>NW_027185876.1:22714840-22729485 GCF_028583685.1 Petaurus breviceps papuanus
GCTTCAAGCTGCATCCAATCAGAGCTGCAGCAGTGAGCGTGTCATCCTGTTCTTCCCCAGTGATTTGCTTGCTGGTGCCATTGAGAGCAGTGCCGCGGAGGAGAGCTGAGGCAGGACAACATAAAAACCCGGTATGTAAGCGGGAGTGAGGGGGCATGATGGAGGATAAAAAGGGCATGATGGAGGAAAAAAAGAAGAACTCAGGGGGCATGATGGAGTGAAAAGAAGGACTGATGGTCATAATTTTATTATTCTGTCTGTTTTGACCCCCAGACATGAGTACAAAAAGGAAGAGCTATACTGTTGAGTATAAGAAAGCAATTGTAGAGGAGTCACATGGCAAGAATCTTGCGTTTTTCTGTAAAGAAAAACTTTTGGATCTTCGAATGGTCAGAAAATGGAGAGCAGATTATACCATAATAACCTCAATCAACAGGTGGATGAGGGAAAAGGGAAAAAGCACAGGTCTGGATCAGGTCGGCAGCCCTTATATCCTGACTTGGAGATCCTCATTGGTGAATGGATTGCTGACAGGAGAGCAAAGGCCTTGGTTGTGCGCAGGGCTGATATTCAAGCATTTGCCCTTTCAATGGCACCAGAGTTTGAAATGGTCTCAGAAGGATTCAAAGCATCACAACACTGGTTGGACGGTTTCCTTCAATGGTATGAACTGTCCCTAAGAAGATCAACAACACTGTTTAAGCTGGAAGATGCTGAAGTTATTAAATGTGCACTTGCATTCAAGTCCTTTATTGATAGGATCGACATTTCCAAGTACCAAACCTGCAACATGATTGCTATGGATGAAACTGTAGTGTTTATGGGACAAGGATCTCAAACAACAATTCACCACAGGGGTGCAACGTCAATCTACATTCCCACCACTGGCTATGAAAGTGCACGGGTCACCTGTGTTTTGGCAATTCGTTTGGATGGAAAGAAAGCCACACCTCTAATCATCTGTAAGGGCAAGAAAGATAAGATTGAACGTGTATCTGGCATTTACATTCTTGAAACCGAAAAAGCCTGGTGTACACAAGCCATTATAAGAAAGTGGGTTGATTTAATGCTGCCACTTGTTATGCGAGGTAACCAAAGAGGTCTGATAGTCTGGGATTCAGCCAGCACTCACCGCGCTAAAGAAATGAAGAACTTCCTTGCAGAGAAAAGAATAGATCAAGTAATGATTCCTGCAGGAATGACTGCCCATCTCCAGACCCTTGATATTGCAATAAACAAGCCATTCAAGGACCATTTGTGCATGGAAGTCAATGACTACATTGAAAATAGAATGGAAAGAAATCAGCATGGAAACTTTGTGAAGTCCTGTCTGCAAGAAGTCGTGACTTGGGTGAAGAAGTCATGGGATAAAATTACTGACAGCTGTGTCGCCAAGGCACTACGAGCAGGTTACCTGGACAAGACATATTCATTTAAAGAGAGCTATATTGCTGGACATGACAGATTGGGTCCACTTCTTCTGAAGGAAATGGAGGCGCAAGACATCCAGGACGGAATTCAGGGTATGGACACTTATGACGATGTTGTTGAAGAAGATGACATGATCATTATTGAATAAAGGTACATTTTTTTGTTCACATTTACCTGTTTATTAAAATTGCTGTCAATGTTCATTAAAATAAGCCCTCCCCTGAAAATAAGCCCTCTGGTGTTTTTCTGTCCCCAAAAATAATAAGACAGTTCTTATTATCGGGGAAACACGGTAATAAAATAGAACCTTTGTCAAAAAGACACCAGCTCTGCAGAGTTTCCATCCACACCCACTTCAGGAGAAGGGGTATGTGTGTGTCTGTGTGTGACTGGCTATGGGAATGGCCTTGGGGTGAAAGACAGAACTTCCTCTGCAATTCTATCACTAAGAAGGAAAAGTTCATGATTTCCCCCATCACAGCTAATTAAACACAGTTTAATTGTCCTGCTTTGATAAGGATTCTGACAAGTGCATCACCTAGCACCTGGGAGGGAGTTCAGTCTTTCATTATCTGTGGCTCAATCAGAGATGCTGCAGGGAAAGATGATCTCACCTCAGATCCAGCCTCATTTAGGTAATGCATGAGGGAGGATTAAAGGGGGCAGATGAAAGTCGGTGAGTGACAGGGTTATTGTAGCAGAATCTTTGGGAGATTCCCCCGTCCTGTGAACTCAACTAAATATATTTAGAGCAATGATTCACCATCTTTTAGAGTTGCAACACCACAGTGTTGTTTCTTTGACATACCCATTTCACCCTCTTCTCCTGCCCAGCCCTTGTTAATAAAAGTATACACTCTATGGAATTAAGATGTAAAGAAAATGAAAAATTTTGTTTGGGGAATTTAAAAAATTCACAACAATCTTTAAAGTGGCCAGAGGCATTTTGAAGTCCTCTAAAATCATGATTTGATAACACTGGTTTAGAAAATAGCAGCTGTGAGATTTTGGTTGGGAAGAAAACGTTGAGGAGATGGCTAACTGTGTCCTTGTGTCTTCTCTATGTCTTTCTTTTCATTTATAAGCCATCTAAGTAAAGGACTACAGGTATAAGGGAGAGGAGTTGTGAAATCTGGATGCATAGCTTCTATCAACTCATGTGACTTTAGGAATTAAAAATCAAAACGAATTTTTCACTACTGTTGGTTTTATAACATAGGTCTGGATACCAGCTATAAATTTTAGGTGGATTTGATAAAACAAATAATATGTGAATTGAGTCAGGAGAGGAAGTTTTGTGTGACTCTAGATAAATGACTTCACCTCTTTGGTTCTCAGTTTCCCCATCTGTCAAATGAGAAGGATAGATAAGATGATCTCGTAGGGTCCTTTCTTCTCTAGAATTCTATGAACCTATGATCCTATAGGGAAAATTCCTAGACATGTATGGTTCTCCCTAGAACATCATAACTCAATGTAGAGTCACCCCTTAGAGTTATGTACATTTTTACTTCATGAACAGGGAAACTACTTATGCCTTCCTTTGGGGGAAAATTCCTGGAATGCTGTATAGGATTCAGAGACTAATGCTTCAGGCATGTTAAGAGAAGGAAGTGCTCATTGTTTAGGTTTGCCAGTTTTCTGTAAGATTATCTACCTAATTTTGACTGCCCACCTCCGTGGAAGAGAAAACAAACCCCCCAAAATGTGTCAAAGATGAACATTTATATTCCAACCAATTGACCCCAATATATCTGATCAACTTCTTCTTTAATCAAGTATACTTGAAGTGTGGGCACTTCCTCTGCTGATGGAGATTACAATTTCTCCAAGCCTTAGTAGATGATTTCATGAATTATAATAAAAAAAAACCATTGTCTGGTGACCAACTCTCTGGGCATGAATCTTTCCCAATTTAGCTAGGCTGGGCTTAGATTAGTGCTGAACCTGGACTTGAAGACCCTTCATTTTGACAGAATTTGCCCAAGCTCTAACCTTGTTGACACAGACTTCAAAAACCCAAGGTCACTTCATCAGGGATCAGAGGAGAATGTATGGTCGATGCACTCTCATTATTGGTCATATTAGCTCTTTGAATTGTGTTTAATCAGTGGAAGGAAGCACTTAGACTGGTTTGAGAAACACCAGTGATCACACAAGGTCACATGACATTGAAATAATACAAAAGCAGTTCAGAGATTCAGAGATCTTGAATTGGAAGAGACCTGAGAAGTCATCTTGTCCAACCCTTTCCATTTTACAAATGAGGAAATTGAGTCTCAGAGAAGTTCAGTGATTTGCTCAAGGTCAAATGTAAGTAGAGCTGGGTATCAGATTCAGGTCCTATGACTCTATGTTCAGCATTCTTTCCACTATACCATCCTACCCATATTTTAATTTTTAATGCTAACAGTACATTGTCCTTTTAAAAAGAGCGAAAATTTTAGATTCATTAAGTTAATGATAATATTTATATAATATATGTATTTGCATATGATAATACAGTTAAAAACAATAATAAATTAATTCACTAAGGATATTGCAACTCCAAAAAGTTTAGAAATCACCAACAATAAATAAAAGTTAAACCCCTCAGACCTGTGCAGGTCAGAAATGATTTTTCTCTAGTCCAAATATAAATGCTATAGCTACCACATTCAAAAAATGATCTAGAATTTTAATAAGTATAGGGTCAGCTAGGTGGTGCAGTGAATAGAGCACCGGCCCTGGAGTCAGGAAGATCTGAGTTCAAATCCAGCTTCAGACTTACTAGTCATGTGACCTTGAGCAAGTCACTTAACCCCAATTGCCCTGCCCTTCCCCCTCCAAAAAAGTAAAAAAAAATATAGAATCTTAATAAGTATAAACAGGAGACATAGTTCCTGTTAACAGAATTCCTTTGTTGTATCTGCTAAGCTTTCTTTGTTTTAATCCATGATAATTTGGAAACAAACTCACTGTGGAAGTTTTACCTTGGCTTGCCAGGCATTCACACGTCCTTGAGCATTGAGACGGGCATAGAAGGGTGACCAGTTACCTCCTAACCAAGACTTTTTCGTTGATGAAGCTGTAATCTGATTATTTTCTATCTTTTGGCTTTCCATACCCAGAGGTGTGGAACAACCTGTCAAAGGGAAATCATCATGATTTAATTAACAAACATTAGAGGAGCTGTACTATGTGTTAAGTGCTGTGGGGCATACAAGAAATGGCCCTTGTATTCAGAGAATGTATGGTTAAGAGAATCATGGGAAACTTTAAAAAGTCATTAAGTCTGGAATAGATCCTAGTTTTCAGGAAAGGTGCATATTTCTAACATTTGGGACGTTATGTTTTAAACCAAAATTATAGAGAAAGATAAACTATAGTTTCCCTTGAGGGAGATACCATGTTCAGCTTTATCTTTTCTACTAGGAAATGTCACTTCTGCCTTCTTGTGTGGTACCAAGATCCATGAGAATTGAAATGGAAGAATTAGTAGATGAGAAAACTCATTCACCATTGTTATATAAAATAGAATTTTTCCTCTTTAACATATTTCATGTGGATTTGAACATACCTGGGCTTGCAACCTAGATGCCATCCTGAGCTCTTCACTATCCCACATCCCCCAGAGCCAATCAGTTGCCAAGTCCTGTCATTTCTACCTTTATAACATCTCCTCCCTCTCTGCTATGACACCACCTGCCCTGGGGCAGCCCCTCATCCCCTCACACCTAGATAGAATATTGCAAGAGCCTGCTAGCTGTTCTCTCCCTATTCCAGTGTACTCAGCTATCAAATTAATCTTTCTAAAGCTGAGGTCTGACCATGTCATTCCTTTCTCTCCATCTCCTATTCAGTCAAAAATGGCTCCCTGTTGTTATATTTATAACAAATATAAAATTGTGTCTTTTGCTTTTTTAAAATTCTTCACAATCTGGACCCTTCCAATCTTTCCAACTGTCTTATTCATTACACTGTCTCCTACCTTCTCCCCTCCCTAATATCTACTTTGCAAGCCAGTGATGCTGGCCTTCATGTAGTTGCTTGAACAACACTCTCCCTCTACCAAATCTGGACAGTTTTAGTTGCTGTCTCCATACCTGGAACTCTCTTCCTCATCTTCTCCACCTAACTTCTGTGGTTTCCTTTAAATTTCAGCTAAAATCCCATATTTTGTAAGAAAGATTTCATGGCAACTAGGTGGTGCAAACATTATGCCACTGGAGTTTACAGTAATTGTGGGAGGTTAGATATTACTACTATTCTTGCTTTATGGGAAAAAGTCTGCAGAGCTTAAGTGACTTGTGTCTGTTCACACAGCTAAAAAATGTCATGTATTTTATCTACTGTAAAATGTTGCAGTTAGGATTACAGGGTGAGTCTGAATACTTGGGATTTGTAGTTGGCTTCAGAACCTGGTTAGATTAAAAAAAAAAGACTATAGAAATGATAAAGCTAAAAACTTGTTCCTTGAAAAGACTGGCAAAGAGTTGATAAAACTTTAGCCAGTCTGATTAAAAAATGACAAGGCAGAAAATCAAATAGATAAAATACAAAGTGGAATCACAACAAAGCAAGAAAAATTTAAAGAATTATGGGAACCTACCTACCATAGTGTTATGTGCTAACAAAACTGAGAACACCAAAAAGAGGAATACCTTCAAAAACACAAAGTATTCAAATTAACAGAAGATCAAATAGAGATATTAAGTAATCCAATTTTGAAAAGGGAACAGGACTAGCTATAAAGAAATTACCAAAGAAAAAACTCCTGGTCCTGCATGGATTTACAGGGGAATTCTATCAAACGTTTCAGAACAATTAATACTAATCAAATTATTCTCAAAAACTGAGAAAGAAATACTCTACCAAACCAATTCCTTTTATGAGAAAAAATATATTTCTAATACTTAAACTAGGGAAAGATAAAGGAAATAATGATCAATTATTGATTATCATTAATGAATATCAATTCATAATTTAAAATAAAGCCCTTTCAAACAAATTATAGCAATTTATCAAGGGAAGCATTCATTATGACTGCTATCAATTTATACAAGAGATATAAGGATTGTTAAACAGCATAACCAAAAGTTGTTCTTATCTGAAATGGGCACAATTTTAGGCACGTTCCCTTTGGGACAAGTATGTGATAACAGTGTTTGGCAGATCAAGCGGAGAGACCAAGATCCCTGTGCCAATGGCCCGCTTCCCTCTCATCTGAAACCTACTATTCCAGGGAATGGGAAAGATCAATAGTCCCTAAGCCAGAGGTGGGGGACCTGTGGCCCTCTAGGTCCTCAAATGCAGCCCTTTGGCTGAATCCAAACTTCATAAAACAAATCCCTTTAACAAAAGGGATTTAATAAGCTGAATCCATACTTCAAAATTTCCATTTGGGAAGGAGGATAGAGTGTTGATGCAGATTTAAAGAACAGGGTTTGTGTTCCATCCCTGAAGCTTACTAAGTGTGTAACCATGGAAGAGTCACTTGATTTGTCTAAGTCTTAGTTTCTTCATATGTAAAATGAACATAATAATATTTGAGGGACCTACATAGCTCACAGAATTGTTGTGGGGCTCAAGCCCCACATTTCTCAAAATAAAATCAACATTGTGTTTATTTTATTATGTATTTATTATAATAGTTATATATCCAACATTGTCGATATCATTTAATGACAAACATATCTATATATTCAACATAATTATTTATATTATATTTTATAGAATATTACATAGAATATAGAGTATTTATAACAATATATATTTTATAATAATATATTTATATAATTTTATATATTACATATAATATTATATTTATATATTAATATGAGTATGTTTTATTATTGATTTAGTATAACCATTGTATTTAATATACTATTTGACAAAACATATTTTACTGTTTAATGATATTTAATAAAATATATTTTATCATATATTCAATATGATAGTATATTTTATTTTACATTTAATACTATGGCATATTTTATTATGTGTCTAATATAGTCATTATACTATTTTACATCTCAAAGAAAATGTGATATAAATGCCTAAAGCACCATAGAAAGTTTACTCTTCTTGCTCCCTCCTGTCCCTGATTCCCTCCTCCTTCTTGCCACACAAATTATCACACACCAAAAACTGAAGCAATCATCCTAAATCACTGAAAACAATCTATCAGTAATCTGCTCTACCAAACCTGCTTTTATGTCTAGTGGAGGAAGAGGCAGTAAATCACCATTCCTTACCTTGCACTTCACAGCCCAGCAATTCCAGACGGAGGGTAGGTCTATTGTAGGAATGGGTTGGGGAGATCCGAATGTATTTAGCCACAATGGGTGGATCAAAGGGATTTTCTTTGACGGTGGTAGCATCTGAATTACCCTCAAAGTACTAGAAGGAAAAAACAAGGACAAATCATCAAAAAAAAAAAACCCTTCCTTTGTAATCTTATTTTATTTTATGTATTTAAAAACATTATTCAGAGGAAGGATACAGAGGCTTCACCAGACTACCTAAGCAGTCTATGGAAGAAGAAAAAGGTTATGACCATTGAGGCTTGGCTCAAGTATTATCTCCTCTTGGAAGGCCTTTCATGAGCCACTTGATGTGTTAGCCCTCTCTTCCTCCTGACATCACTTTGTATCATTTTGTCCATTCTTTGTAGATCTCCATCTCTGTCCAGGTTGTATGTGCCAGTAGAACACAGCCCCTGCGAGGGTAAGAACTTCATTTCTGTCTTTGTAGACGCATTAAGAAGCTCAGTGCCAGGCACAGAGGAGGCACGTAAACTCTGTTGAAGTGGATTCCGTTTCAATCTGCAAGGTGGTATTTCCCTACAGAGGGCATGTTAGCACAGGTCTTCCAGAGTTTTGCTATTTTGAAGACCTGACTTTGTTATTCCAGTGCAAAGAGAGGCAGTTCCTTTGAATATAGTCTTTATTCATGACCTAGTACCACAGAAAAGAGGTGGGTAGGGGGCAAGGAAGAATAGTTAGCTTTGTGAAAACTGTGAAGCTGACAGGCTACTTTTAAAATTTGGGAAAATATCTTAACCGTAGGACACCTTGCCTATTTCCCCCAATGGATTAGTGCCTTCTCTCCCTAACTGTTCTGTATTTAACTAATTTGTATTAATTTTGTATTTATTGTGTGTATATATATATATATATGCAATGTCTTTCCCAGTAGAATTTAAGTTCCTCGAGAATTTTGCTGTTCAGTTGTTTCAGTCTTGTCCAGCTCTTTGTGATTCCATTTGGGATTTTCTTGGCAAAGATACTGAAGTAGTTTCTCATTTCCTTCTCCAGCTCATTTTATGAAGCAAATAGGGTCAAGTGACTTCTTGCTCAGGGTCACACGGCTAGTAAGTGTTCGAGATCACATTTGAATTCAGATCTTCCTGACTCCAAGCCTGGTACTCTAGTTACTGTATCACTATAGGGATTATTTTATTTTCTGACTTTGTATCCTGGTATCTGGCACACAGTAGGAACTAAATAAATACTCGCTGAATGACTGACTCTGGAATCAAAAGGTCTGGATGGTTGACACCTCCTTATTTGTTGTTTAACCTTAGAACTGAAATCAATAAAGAGGTCCTCCAGATTTACTGTTATTGCAATGAATATAAACCTGTTTCCATTTGAAAATGGAATGGGTCTAAGCCTGTGTTTCAGGGTTCATTTTGTGGGGGAGACCTACTGCAGAAAACATCGTGCTTCCTTTTTCTTTTTATGAAATATTATAGAAAAACAGATCAAGGACATTTGAACATTGAAAAATATTTGTAGACTCTGCTATCTAGCTTCTTCTTTAAAATTGATGCCTATTCTAGTCTTTCCCCCTCGTGTTAATAGAATCAAAATAATGTCACCTATTAGCTAGAGTATAACCCTGTGCCTCTTTACATGGCATTTAAGTCATAACATGAAAATTTTAAAGCATGAAGATCAACTTAGCAAGGATAATGAATGCAAACTCCTTGAAGTCTAAGAACATGGTTGTTTCTTTTGGTCTGTTCTACTATAGAGTGTCTGCCATGTGGAGAATGCTTGGGTTGCTGTTAATGACCAGGGATGAAGCACAGTAGAGCACTGACCCTGTGTCTAGGAAGACTGGGGTTCATGTCCTACTTCTGATGTATATACCAGGGTATATAACTTTGACCTCTCAGGGCTCTAGGAACTTTCTTATGATTTTAATATTCTGACTCACACTGGTACAGGCTTTTTCTTCACCTGAGAGTTCACAATATCACTGAAATCATAAGTTTGGTTCCTATGTCATTTGGTCATGTTTTCTAGATTGGGAACTCTCTGGAGCTGGGGTCATATTTTTTAGTAGGTTATTCATAGCACCCCCCACTAAATAAGCCATTTAGAAAGGGGGTTATAGCTTCTAACACCTGGAGAAGACTGTTTCACAGTCATGCTCAGTTATCCAGAAACATGTCTGTCTGTCTGCCTATCTATCTGTCTAGCTAGCTAGCTACCTAGCTACCTACCTCATATTTTGAAGTGCTGTTCCCTTTGAAATACCGCCACATTCTTTTGTCAGAGCTATAGGAAACAGAGAACTGGGTGGTGTAGTAGGATGTCAGGTACTGTTTGGCTCCCTGGGTCTGTATCCCAGTAAGTACAACTTCTCTTTCAAAGTCCACCTGTAATAGAAGCAGATGTATTAAATTTTAATCCTGGTCTGCAAAGTAGTTAATGTTTGTTTATTATTATACAGCTTGATCTGAAAAAAATGTTCAGCTGGCTACCACATATAAGCCTGGGTTTTCTTCAGAGGTATCTGTCATTGAACTAGATTGTATGCTCCTTTCAGGCAGAGCTTGTTAGATGCTTTCATTGTAGACCCCTTATTTCATCTAGCACATCCAATTCAAATATGTAGATAGAAATGGGTTGACATAATGGAAAGATAGCTATATTTAGGAAGACTTGAGTGTGAAACCCACCTTGGACATTTACTTAGCTCTGAACCCTGGGCAAGGAATTTAACCTTTAAACCTTATTTTCCTCATCTATAAAATGGGGATAATGATAGAACTTACTTGACAGGAACCATAGAATCATAGATATATAGATAGGAGAGTTACCATTGACTTGCCCAAGGACACATAAGCCATAGGTAGTAAAAGTAGTATTAAATGAAGCAATAAAGGCAAAGTATTTTGTAGATCACAAAGAGTTATTTAAATGTTACCTATTGCTATTACATACTTACAGAGTTATTTCCGATTCAGAGGGTTTAAGTGATTTGCCCAGCGTCTTATAACTAATACATGTCAAAGGCAGAATTTGAACCTGATTATTCCTGCCTCCAATCCTAGCCTTTTATTTGCTATATCACACAGCCTATTACAATGCTAAGACAAAGAGTAGGTGCCCAAGAAATATCTGTTGATTGATTGTCTGAGTGATTAAGCCAATCCTACCTTACTTTGAGATAGAGATGTGATTTCCACTCAAAATATTAAGAAGTATTAACAGAATGATGAGTTGCAGTTCAAATCAAAGGGGGTACAGGGCAGCTATATACAGCAGACATTTTCAGGGTGCTAAGGCATACCTGGATCCAGGGTTCAGATGGAGGAGAAAGTGCCCGTTGTTCTGCGCTCCAGGCATTATAAGATCCACCATTGTTTAACCTCGCTAATTTAGGGTACCAATAACCTAGATTTCAAGGAAGGAAGAAAACAAGAAAGTTGAATTTGAAAAAACATCAGGAATCCAGTGATTCTCAGTTTTAGTGTAAAACCACTTTTCTAGTAGAAAATCCTCTTCTCTCTTAGATTTATGTTACAAGAAAAGAGACTATATAGTTGGGTGTGGGATTGAAGTGGTAACCAAATGTCCTTTGGCTTACTGTGTGCCAGACACTGTCCTAAACTCCATGGTTATCAAGAAAGGCAAAAGCTGCTTAAGCATTATCTCCTGCATAATGAGTTTTCTGCCCAGAGACTAATACCCTTCTCCTCCAACTAAACTACCTTATATTTAAACTACTTCATATGTATTTGTATTTATTCACTTTCTATTTAAGCTTGATATATTTCTATATGTACTTATAATCTCCATCAGACTGTAAGCCCTTTGCAAGCAGGGATTGCCTCATTCTTTATACTTGTATCTTCAGCACAGTACCTGGCACATGGGAGTAGATGCTTCATAAATGCTTGTTGATGAATGGATTGACTGGTAATCTTAAATCCATCTATAGGCAGTGATTCACACACTTCTTCTGGCCCCCATACTTCCTAAGTCCTCCAGGCCCCTCAACACCTGAGCCATAGCAACCACTGGAAAATTTCTACCACTACTCTCCCTTAATTGTCACACCTTCCATTTTTTACTCTTCCAAATTGATTAGGAACTAGCAAGGACAAACTTGGACCACCTCAATGTAGTGAGGTCAGAAGTCAAAATGGTTTCAATATCTGGGTAATTTAAAGGGTAGAGTTTCTGTGGTAGTTGTGGGGTGTGTGTGTGTGTGTGTGTGTGTGTGTGTGTGTGTGTGTAGGTTGTATATATATATACACACACATACATAATACATACATATTTATATGTATATGCATGTATACATACACACATATGATGTGTCTGTGTACCCCCTTCTGAAGAAAAAGGTTCTGTTTTGTTTTTAGGAGGTCAATGTCTAAGGGGAAGGAGTAAAAGAGATACAAGGATGAGACTGAGTTGTCTTGTCTATTTGCGTGAAATATGCTCATTGGACTATTTAGTCCAATTACTCTGCTTGCACCTACTGGTGACATAAGAAGGAGAAAAAAAGAAATCCCTTGAATATCCCTATCATCAGAGCCATGAGTAGGGATTTTTGTTCCTGGGGCAAGCACCAAAAACGTCACCCCAAACACAGAAGACACTCTTAGTAGGGGGGACAAGGCAGACTTTCTCCCACAGGGGGATGCAGAGAACCAGGGATATGCAGAGAGCCCACAAGCACTATGAGTCTATGAGACTCTGCTCAGGAGAAAACTGCCCCCTGCCCTCAAGAAACAGGCCATTGGCTTATTTTGACTGATAATTCCGAATAATGAAGTAATGAGGTCATTTTTTTTTTTCTTTCACATTTGGAATCTAAGAAATTTGATTACTGGGGAGAGAGAAGCAACTCTCAAAACTATTATTATCATAAAATATTAAGGATATTCTGTCTGTGGTTTAATATTCTCCCGATATATTCTACTCTCCCCCTCACCCAGAGAATCATTCCATGTTGAACCTGTGTGGACAAGAACACACTAGATTATTGACTATGGCTTCCCTGTCAGATGACATGTATGTGCGTTCATTTGAGGCAGGGTCACATTTGAAACAAAAATCAGGGTCCTTGGTTAGAACAGAGCAAATACTTCCTTCTTGACTCTTTATAGGATTTAGAGTTCAAAGGAGTCTTGTACATCACTGGTTCCAACCCATTCCTTTGACAAAGCAAGTCAGTGTCTCAGGCAGGTGGAATGTCCAGAATCCCACAGCTATCATCTGGAACTGGTCAAGGTTTCAGACCCAGGATTTCAGCCCACATCCTCTGACTCCAAGGCTTGTTACTTCTGATGATGCAGTGCTCCTTCCATGTGATTTGCATGAATTAAGATTGCCAAAGGAATATTTTAAGAGACAGTGTGGCAGAATGTTAGCAGTTTTAGACTTGAGTTTGAATCTCAGCTCTGATACCAGCTAAGTGACCTTGGACCCATCACCATCTGTTTCCTTACTTGTAAAGTGGGGAAAACTGCATACCAATTTAACAGGGTTGCAGTGAGAAAGGTGCTTGATAATTCATAAAAAGCTATTGGAATACAATAATTATTGATATTTCTCAGGGTTGTGTTAAGGAAAATTCTATAATTTTTTAATAATTATATATAAATTATATATGAGTTGTCTTGCCTATAAATATATATTTATATATATCTTATAGATATGTCTATAAATATATATTTATAGATATCTATAAATATATATTTATAGATATGTTTATAAATATATATTTATAGATATAAATATAAATTATAATTCTATAATTTATAATCTGTAAAGTACTATGGAAATGTGAGTACTTATCATTATTATAATAAATATAGCTTTTCCTTCACATAAATAGAGCTTCAGTGCCCTAGTTCTTTCCCGCCCCCCCCAACCCCTAAAAAAGTCTACTGTGGTATGGGGTAAATTTCACACAGATATGGTCACAACCTGGATTCAACTTCCCAAGAAGAAAAAATATTATTGAGGCTGGTGTTCCTACTTACCCAGATACTCAGATGCACTTAACTGTGAATCAGCTATAATGCCAGTACTTAAACCCATGGGCATCTTGCATTCTATGGGGAAGAGGAAAAAGATGTATAGGTTGTGAGTACTAAAGTCCTTGATGATTAAATGTTTCTACCTGCCTCAGCTTCCAAATATAAAGTCCTTTGGCATTTAAAGCTCTTTATAACCTGACTCTTTCCTATATCTGCCTCAGCTTCCAAATATAAAGTCCTTTGGCATTTAAAGCTCTTTATAACCTGACTTTTTCCTACCTTTCCAGCTTTTATTCCATTTCACACTATCTCCAATCCAGCTACACTGGCCTACTTGGGAATCCTCTCACGTGATCCTCCATTTCCCAACTGTTTGCCTTTGAACTGGCTGTGTTCCATGCCTAGAACGCTTTGTCCATTCACCTCTACTTAGTTTTTCTGGCTTCCTTCAAAACTCAGCTTAAATACCACCATCTGAAGGAAGCGTTTCCCAATTCCCCTAGCTGCTTATGCTTTCTCTTTTAAAATTATCTTCCATCTCTTTTTCTTTCTTTCTTTCCTTCTTTCTCTTTCTTTCTTTCTTTCTTTCTTTCTTTCTTTCTTTCTTTCTTTCTCTCTCTCTCTCTTTCTTTCTTTCTCTCTTTCTCTCTCCCTTCCTTCCTTCCTTCCTTCCTTCCTTCCTTCCTTCCTTCCTTTCTTTCTTTCTTTCTTTCTTTCTTTCTTTCTTTCTTTCTTTCTTTCTTTCTTTCTTTCTTTCTTTCTTTCTTTCTTCCTTCCTTTCTTCATTTTCCTTCCTTCCTTTCTTTCTTCATTTTCCTTCCTTCCTTCCTTCTTTCTTTCTTTCTTTCTTTCTTTCTTTCTTTCTTTCTTTCTCTTTCTTCTTTCCTCCCTCCCTCCCTTCCTTCCTTCCTTCTTTCCTTCCTTCCTTCCTTCCTTCCTTCCT
>NW_027185876.1:22729585-22736138 GCF_028583685.1 Petaurus breviceps papuanus
AATTGGGGTTAAATGACTTGCCCAAGGTCACACAACTAGTAAGTGTTACATGTCTGAGGCCAGATTTGAGCTTAGGTCTTCCTGACTCCAGGGCCAGTGCTCTATTCACTGTGCCACCTAGCCACCCCAGAAATTATGCTTCTTGAGGAGAAGAACTATATTTTGTCTCTTAGTACCCTCAGTGCTTAGCACAGTATCCAGCACATAATAAGCACTTAATTAATAAATACTTGTTGACTGGCTGACCATAGCATTATTTTAAATATATTAGAGCATGACAGGTAAAGTGAGATCGTTACTCTTTAGAAGTACATCTGCTTAGTAGGAATAGTCCTGCTTCAGGGGTAGGACATAACGCACTTGAAAGCCAGTATGGGAAAGCTTTTTGATTTAGTTTCATTCTGTTTGGAACTTAGAACAATTATTCTCACTCAAACAGGTTCACTCTCTTGTAGCTACTCTGAGAGTGTCAAAGCTATCAAAACTCTGAGCATGGAAAGACATGCCAACCATTTCTGAGTAGGATGTTCAAATGGCCAGCATTGAAACTCTCAATGTCAGTTCATAGCTTGAACAATCAAAATAATTGTTGGAATTCCTGGAGCTCCCTCACCAGACCTCTTGGGAAGCTCTGACAATTTCTGAAAATGTTTGGGTAGCTTGGGATTATGAATTTATCATATTGTTGAATCTGCATATGAAGACAATTTAGTCACCAATCACTAAGAGGACACGTGGCTTTGGATAGTGGGCATGGGCTTATGCTCTTTTTCCTGGCTTCTTTGTGCCCAGTGCTTCTAATTTGTGAAACAGATGGCCTCTCAGTTGCGTGGTCTATGCCTATGGAACAGAGCAAAGCCAAATGACTCAGGCATGAACCAGACACACGGTCTTGGTGCCAGTGGCATCGTGTTCCAATCAACGGAGCCACCATATAATGGTTGGTCTTCTACAGGAAAAACTGAGTGACTATTTCAAAGTCTTCTGGCCCATCAGTATGCAGACCACTTCATAGTAATACACTATGGATTCCCAGAATTTTTTTCTCAAGAGTTCTATAATTTATACGTTCATGCTGAATATGTCACGCTATATACACACATAGTACCTTTATCTATTATACGGAATGGTGTTTGCATTCCTGCTATCTGATTTTCTCCGACCTCAGTGTCTAAGAGCCATAAGCCAGGTCTCGATGCCTTCATTTCAAGAGTCTTAAATGAACCTATAATGGAGAGGAGGACAAAGTTAAACCTTCAAAGATATGTTAGCATTTTTTTGTCTCCCCAGTTCTTAGCACAGTAAATGGCACATAACAAATACTTAATAAATGGATATTGACTGACTGAATATAATATTGGCCAACAGTGATCAGAGGAGCTTAAGAGTCATTCATGCCCTTGTCTGCAGGCAGAAACTGAGAGGTGAAAGCCTAGAAAAATAGTGGGAAAACTAGGGAGTGGAATCTCTGTTTTTCCCCATAGATCTTCTTTTGGTTATACCCTCATCCATCAAATAAAAATGAAAAATACACCAAATGATTTCAGTTGTTTTTTGTTCTGACATTCACTTCTCCAAATATAGCAGAAATCACTTTATGAGCAAAGTAATCTGTAAGGCAGTCTGCAAAATTGCTTTAGATCAACAAAGGTTCCAAATAAGCACTGCCCTCCTACTTCATTTTCATTCCTCCTCCCCGCCAGCACCACCAAAAAAGGCGGGGGGGGGAGGGAGGGGAGATTTTTTTCTCCCATGGTTTTAACATTTCCTAAATTTTGCATCTTTAGGCAAGGCTACATTTGGCCCATTCTCTAACATCTCAAGGGAGGATATTCCATAATTTCCCCTGTTATTCTATTATTCCTAGAGAATTATTATTCAGGAAATCTTTTCTAAATCTCTCTTACCACAATGTTCAGTTTCTTATATTCCGTTCTTGATGCCTTTCTGCTGGTTGTCCTGTTCTTCATAACTGCTTATGAAAACAGTCAAGCTCTCTTTAGAGATCTCTTTTCCAGGAGAAATACATCTTGTTTAAATTATTAGGTTGGAAGTCCAACCCCAGTCTCTCATTTTAAGTCCAAATAAAAGATTTGCAGATTTGCTGCTGTAGCGTTTGTAGCATAGGACCCTCTCACTCCGTTCTATGTACTCTCCATTTCTGGGATGACTCTATTACTCCAATCTACCTTTACACTAGCTGGGGTTCCAAGAGAAAGACCACAACCATTTAGTTGTGGTTCAATATTCTATCAAGATCCTAGGGGTAACCCTGTTAGGAGTGAGGAATAAACACATTCCACATGACTGTTGTTCTGAGTCCCATTGGGTCACTATGACACGATTAGTACTTAAGCATAAAACATTCACTTAATGACGAAGAATAATGAAAAACACGAATAATTATAACACCACAGTTATTTAATATAAAGCAAATGCAGCAATAATCAAAATATCACAGTCTATCAATAAACCTAGGTCACATTCTTATGTCATTCTGTGAAGGATGTGAAGGACCACATCCTGTGAAGGACCACAATTAAACCTAGCAAGGAGGAACACGAGTTAGGAAACTCATATACTTGGGAGAAACTCACAAGTTTGGATTATAATTCTTGATATCTTTGCCCTTCAGGAACAACCTATTCTATGAAGCTTCTCTGCTAGCTGCCCTGTTTCTGATCTTCATCACTCTCCTGCTCCAAAAATCCATTCTTTGCTCTTGAGTTGATGAAGCAATGACAAAATCTCTTAAGTAATAACTGCTCTTAAAAGGGCGCTAAGAAATTATTGTGCTATTGTAATCATGAGCAAATCTCTTAAGTCTTAAGGTGCAAAGCTCTTCAGTTTAGCCCTTCACTCACCACTTCTATTTCTTCCTTTTAGCGACCAAATTGCTCACATAGAAAAGGGGAAGTAACTTACACTAACTCAAGGTAAAAACAAGGAAATTCGCTTCTATGTTCTGGATACCATATTGTCTTTCACCTCTCTTTGTTGAAAAGGTTTTATTTCCCAGTTATACAAATGATCTCTGAAAAAAAATATATATATATACATGCTCATACACACATATATGAATATGTGTACATACATATATATATACATGTAAAAATCTAAGATCATTTGGCCTTCTCTGCCACTCATAGTACAATATGCAATTGTCCAGAGCAGTGGTCTTTGAAAAACAGGAAGGTAATAATGCCAAAAATAAGGCAAGATGACTCCAGTCTTTTCCTACTATACTGCCCTCACACAGCACTGACATTGACTGCCATAGTCTCCCCCACATTGTACCTTCTCTTCATCATATAAAATCTATTTGTCATTCAAGTAATATTTTAATAAGTTAGAAAAATAAAAACAATTTAAGATTGTAGACTTATGTAAGGCAGGGATTGTGTCTTTTTTTTTTTTTTGCTTTTTTGGAGGGCAGTTGGGATTAAGTGACTTGCCCAGGGTCACATGGCTAGTTTTGTGTTAAGTGTCTGAGGCCAGATCGAAACCCAGGTCCTCCGGACTCCAGGGCCAGTGCTCTATTCACTGTGCCACCCCGCCGCCCTGTGGGATTGTGTCTTCATAGCTCCATCTTATATAGAACCAAATTTATATATCAATTCATCTATCTCCATGTCCTCTACATAACAGAGTAGATAGTAGTCTGAACTTGGAGTGAGGGGTTCCTGGATTCGATCTTGCCTTGTGTACTTACAGGCTATGTGACCCTGGGCAAATTCATTAATCTCTCCCCATTAGTTTTATTCCAATTTCCTCATCTACAAAATAGGCAAATTAATATCCATTCCCTCAAGCGTCCCAGAGTTGTCAGCCTCAATTAAGGTGAAGTATATAAGGTATTCTACAAACTTCCAAGTTTGATATAAATGTCAGCGATTGGACATATTATCTTTTTTTCTGGCTGCCATCTTTTATTGTTAGGTCCTACTGAATGGTTCAGGGTTGCCTCATAGTTCCTCTTTCAAGATTCTGTGGACCTGGGTTCTCCTTGCAAAGGCACTGACATTTTGTGGTAGAGGAGAGTTACAAGTGCCAAGAAAGACATTTTTGATGGCTTTGCAAGTATTTTCTTTCCATTACCCAAAGACAATATGGTGTAGTAGAAAGTATGCATGACTTAGTATTGGGAGACCTGGGTTCTAATTCTGTCTCTCATATTACACTTATGTGATTATGGTTGAGTCAACCTCTATAATGCTTGGACCGTATGTGTGTGTGTTAGTAAAATGAGACTAATAACAGCTGTACTACCTACTTCCAAGGTTGTTGTGAAGATCATATGGAATGATGAATGTAAAATGTTTTGCCTAAAAGAAAACATTATATCAACATCAGTTATTATCATTTACCAGGAAGCAGGGGATAGGCCCCCAGACGGTGCACTTGGGTTCCATTTTCCAGCAATGTCTGTCCATGAAAGTGAACCACATGGATGTCCTGGGAACCTCCCATGTTCAGCAAGTGCCATCGTACATTCTCTTTTTCATACATCCTTAGTCCTGGCAAATTGTAGATGTAACCATTGATGGCTGAAAGGAGAGAGGGTCAATTAAAAAAATCCAAAATGATTCAACTCATTTTAACCAATTTTCATTGAGTGCCTACTTTGTGCACAAGCACTGTGCTAGGTGCTGGGGGAGATACAGATTTTTAGACACAATCCCTGTTGTTGTGGTGCTTATTTTTAATTAAGAGGATATGACATAGATAGTTATTTTTTTTCTTTTAAAAAAAATTCAACTATATTTTATTTTTGGATTAGAATTCTCTCCTCTTGTCCCCTTCTCCCACCCTCTGAAAAAGAAATAAAAACAAAACTTGTTATAAATATGGTAGCCAATTTCTATATTAGTGATACCCAAAAAGTTAAAAGTATATTATTTTAAATATTATATATAATTTATATATTATAAAAATAATGTTATTTAATATTTAGCTATCTCAAAAAAATAAATATGAATTAACCTGTACTCTGAGTCCATCACCCTCTATCTGGATGTGTATAACAAAATAGAGATAATTATGGTATAAAATGTCATATTCTGCTAAGTTACAGAATAATACTTGTGAATTCTAAGTAGACAGATTATTACTAACTAAAATGGTCAAAGAAATAATAGATTTAAAGTGCTTTGCAAACCTTAGAGTGCTATATACACTATATACAGGCTAGTGCTCATCCTTATTAACAGGAGGGATCAGGGAAGGTTCCCTGGAAGAGTTGGCTTTTGAGTTAAACTATTGAATTATGTGTTGTCTTTTTTCATTAGACTTCAAGCTCTTTGAAGACAGAACTATTTTTCTTTCTCTTTGTATTTGTACACCCACTGCTCAGCACGGGGCCTCACTGCATAGTAAGTACTCCCTTATCTTGGCTTGACAGTTCAGGTGGATTTGGAAATGGTTGAATTACTATATCCCCTAAGTAGTGATTAATAGATCTATGTTGATCTTAAGATAGGTCTCTAGGGAAATATAACCCAGGGAACTATTAAACATTTTTATCAATCATTTGAATGAAGGCTAAATTTACAGATGATAAAGAACTAGAAAGAGTAGGTTATATATTGAATGACAGAATAAGGGCCCAAAATGTTTTTAACTGCATGGATTATGGGATAAATCTAGGAAGTGGAAATTTAATAGGATTAAAAAGAAAGTCCTACACTTTTCATTTTTTAAAATTGAAATGAAAATTAAAATTTCACAAATATAGAAAATGGGAAGTGGGGCAACATGGCCATTCATATACTTGTTCTAGAATATCTTTCCATGACCAGCTTTGTGCTCTTTCCTATCATGCATTCTATGTTTTAGCCAAATTGTCCAACAGGCTACTTCTTGGATATGACATCCCATCTCCTTCATTTGTATAGGTTATCTTCCATGTTTGGAATGCACAACTTTCCTCCCTTAATTCAACATCTTGGAATATCTAGTTTTTATCATGCCATAGCTTAAATTTTATCTTCCACATGCTTCCTTTCTTTATCCAGTTGTGAGTACCCCCCCAATTATTTTGTATTTACTTCACATACATTTCTATTGACTTCTCTGTGAACATGTCATCCCTACTGCCCTTCAGGAGAATGTAAGCCTCTCAAGGGTGGGAGGTCTTTTATTTTTATTCTGTATCCCCAGCACCTCGTACACTGCCTGGCCCATACTGTCAATAAGAGCTTATTGAATCGAATTGAAGGGCCAGAGAAGATATTTCCACCAACTGATGGAAACTATTACTTTTCCCCACTCAGCTACCTCCCTTAGTCATTCACTGTCTAGCTGCCAGCAACAAAAGGCCCTCATATCGTGGGGCCCTGTGATGATTGTCACAATTGGGCAATGAATGGTGGTGCTTGTAGATCTTAATCTTTCCATCCCTTTAGTCTTCTTCATTGCTTCGTCCTCCTAACTTCATGACCCCATGTATATACATGCCCATGTGTGTTCAGTTATCTTGCCAGCATGAAGGTCTGATGGTCAGATTTCTAAATGCATGTAAGAGCTAGCATATGTTATTCTTTAATTTTCCCTC
>NW_027185876.1:22736148-22786205 GCF_028583685.1 Petaurus breviceps papuanus
CACACACACACATAGAGTCTTTGTAAACACATTCTGTTCCTCTTCTTAAGTCCTCACTGAATGTTCCTTCTATCCTCTATGACTTGGCTATCCATTTTCCTAACACAAACATATGACTGTAGGGGTCCATGTGTTTGGATACCTGATGGGCATCATGAGAGTCAGAAGTACTACAGAATCAACCTCCTCTTACAAAAATTATATAATTAATGAGTTCTTTATAAACAGCTGTGCGTGGACAGGAGCACAGGCAGCAGTAGAGATCAGGGGACATATTTAAGAAGCTTTTAGTATAAAGGATAGTGTTCAGTCCTTAAAAACAAACAAAAAAACTTTTTTTCCCCCTAAGGTTGTGGGGACTGGGGAGACAGGCTTGTGGTTTCATTGGCATAAGAGCATAGGCTTACATATCTAAGTTGGAAAAGATCTCAGAGCTCACCTATTCCAATATCCTTACTTTACAGAGGAAGAAAATGAAGCCCAGAAAGGCTAAGTGAATCAACTGTCCAAGGTCACAATCCTCATAGTAATTATTATTATTATTAACAATTATTATTAACTAACATTTATATAGTGCTTACTGTGTGCCAAGCATTTTATAATTATTATCTCATTTGATGGAATCTCTCTCTCCCCATATATGCTCTGTAAGTTTTAGTCTTAGAGAGCTGCTGTGGCCACTGCAAGATGAGGGGTTCACACAGCCAGTGTGTGTGAGGAGCAGGACTTTCAGTCCTGCCTGACTCCCAGACTGACTCGCTCTCCACTAAGCTCCAGATGCCTCTCCTGCTAATTCCTTTTAGATTCACATTAGCTACAGACAGATTTAATTTGGGCATACTGTCATTTTTGCTTAAAATTCACTACTTTGGCCTTCGACCCATGAACCCTTCCTTCCTTCATGCCCCTACTAGGGCTCGTGTAAAGGAAACCTTAGTAGGTGTACAAAGGTAGTTCTGGGGAGTGGAACGGTGTCTTTCTTAAGGCCCTTTCTTGAATCTCTTTAATCATGGACAGCTTGGTTACTATGCACCACCCCCAGCTCCTCAGATTTTTTGTGAGTTGGTGATCTGGGCTCCTGGGGACTTTAATAGAAGTCACATGTCTAAGCCCTTTCAAGTCTTTCTTACAAAACCCAGGAACAAACATTGATGTTGGATTGAATTGAGGGACCCAAGCTGCTTTTATACAAAGATTAGACCAAATTAGAGAAAGTACCATGAAACCTGTGAGTGTTTTTCACTTCTGAGGATAAGCCTGTCCACATCCTTTTGGGTTTTTTATCAAAATACCAGCTCTTCTTTTCATCAAAGATCATAAAAAGTAGGACAAACTCTCGCATGTCTATGGGCCTGTTGCTTTCTTTATGAAGTGTTCCTTTTCGGCAGATCAGAAGGGGTCCTATTAGACCTGAATGGATATCTTTTTCCTGGAAGACAATAAGAGCATATTTCATTTTTCCCCTTAATTAAGACAGCAGAATTGTGTTTTCTTTCTCTATTCCTCTAAAATTCACTGACAAAGAGAATCAGAAAGGCCCTGAATAGCAGCCCTAGACTTAGGTACTATCAACTCGTTCATACTATTTCCTACCTCTCTAAATGAAGAAGTTTCTTCAATATGAAGGCCTTCTTTTTTGTTTGTTTGTTTTTTGGAGAGCAGTTGGGGTTAAGTGACTTGCCCAAGGTCACACGGTAATACGTGTTAAGTGTCTGAGGTCGGATTTGAATTCAGGTCCTCCTGACTCCAGGGCCGGTGCTCTATTCATTATAACACCTAGCCTCCCCTGAAGGCCTTCTGCTAAAGAAAGAGTTGGAAAGTCTAACTGTGACTTGAGGTGATTTCAAATGAAATATCTTCTCACATAGAGACAAGTGAGTGAGGAACTCCTCATCCTCTCTACCTCCTATGATTCCTTTTGCCATTTACTGACCAATATGGTGCTCACCAGAGGGAGACTATTTTCTTAACCTCAAATCAGAACACATGCAAAAATAATTGCTAGCATTTATATCTCACTTATCAGGATTTAAATGCTTTATCTCACTTGTTCCTTATTTTAACTCTGTGAAATAGGTGCTAATATTATTTCCATTTTATGGAGGAGGAAACTGAGCCTGTTAAATGACTTGCCCAGTGTCACACAGCTAATGTCTGAGGCAGGATTCAAATCCGGGCCTTCTTTACTTCAAGTCCAACCCGCTTTCCCTGGGCTATCTAGCAATCATATGATCTGAGGAAGGATTGTCTATTTGTTTAAAGGGAAGATGGGAGAGAATATTTGAAGTTGGGACTGTTCTAATTGAGGATTTGTGGCTTCTGCACTTAGGCATATTCACTATAGACTCAAGGCCGCAATGCTCACCTAGAATGTGAAGGAACATGGCACCCACTCCTTCATGGAGGAAAAGAAGTTTTGTGAACTCTATCAGAATAATGGTCTTTCCCATTCCCAAGGGTGA
The DNA here is from genome assembly GCF_028583685.1 of Petaurus breviceps papuanus. NCBI lineage: Eukaryota > Metazoa > Chordata > Mammalia > Diprotodontia > Petauridae > Petaurus > Petaurus breviceps. Next base: position 22,738,611 of record NW_027185876.1, read on the forward strand.
AGTGAATAGAGGGAGTTATCAAGCCTGTAACCTTTAGTTACCTAAGCTGGAGGAATCCCTTACCGGATTCACAGCTGAATAGTAGGCCCAACCTCGGCAGGCAGAGCCAGGATTTTCTGGGCCGGACCGTTCTGTCGCATGCCATACATAAGTATAACTGCCATTGGGCTGAATGGAATTGTCATCCTGATACCATTCTGGGGAATCATCTTCATAATTCTTTCCCTCCGATGATTTTTCATAGGAAAGTCCATGGGCATGAAGAGAATACGGCCTGGAGGCTAGATTTTTAAAGCGAACCTAAAAGTATAAAAAGAAGATAAACCAGGTAAATACACATAACTATAAGAGGATCTGCCTCTTTTTAATGAAAGCTGATATAAAAAGGCTTATACCATCAGTTTAGACCAGCTGATTTACGTGGTTAGAGAGAGTTTCTTTACTCTGAGTTCCTTATACCCATGACATGATAGGTGTGGACCCCAAAATTATTTTTTCTTGGAAAAAGTAATTTTTTCCTATCTTATTTTTTGGGGAGGGGCTATGGTGAGAAGTGGTATTATTAAATTGGGGATAAGCAGATTCGGGGTAGGAGAGAAGAGTATTTCTGGTTTGCTTATAGGTGGGTGGCAGGGCTCAGAAGGTAGGAAAGTTTAGAGGATATCTAAAGATCATTAAGCAGATACTTTAAAAACATTAGACAGAAAATCCTTGTTCTTCAGTCATTCCAGTCATGTCCAATTCTCCATGACCCAGTCTGGGGTTTTCTTGGCAAAGATATTGGAGTGGTTTGCCCTTTCCTTCTCCAGCTTCTTCTACAGATGAGGAAACTGAGGCAAACAGGGTTAAGTGACTGGCCCAGGGTCATATAGCTTCTGAGACTGGATTTGAACTCATGAAGATGAGTCTTTCTGATTTCAGGCTCAGCACTTTATCCATTGTACCACCTAGCTGTCCATAGCTTTAGTTATAGGCACACCCTATTTACATAAACCCAGCATATAAATTCGGTTCATGTTATTACTTCAGTTCAGTTCCATAAACAATGAGTCAATAAAGGAGAGTGGAAAGACCACTGACCTTGGGCAAATTGTACAGCATCTCTGATGTACAAATTGTACAGCTTCAGCCTCCTCATCTTTAAAGTGGGGATAATAACAAACCCAGTAGTGCTTCCTACACTTGATGGTACAGGGGAAAGAACAGATATTTTGTGTAAAGTACTTGAGAAACATTGAAGTATTGCAGAAGTTATATCTATTATATGTATTATTTCCTAGCACTGCCTTGTCTATGGTAAATTATTAACAAATGTTTATTGGTTTACTGTGTGCTTACTATGTGTGTATAATGCACTATGCTAGGTACTCAGGGGACTGATAAGAAGAATGACTCATGGCTCCCCACCTTCAAGGAGTTTATAATCCAATAAGAGAAAGAACTCATCTGCACAAATATAACAGATATAGGAGAGAAAGGCAAAGGGCTATGAGGATCATTGGTCCCCTTCTCAGGGGCAGTATTTAAGTTATGAATTAGAGTTAACTGTGGGTTCACTTAAGTTATAGATTGGACTAGATGACCTCTGAGATTCCTTCCAAAGTGGAGATTTCATGAATTAATGAGGGAGGCATCACCTCAGGTGGAGGGGGTTAGGAGAAGCTTCCTAGAGGAAGTGACATTTGAGGTAGGAGATGAAGAATGGGCAGGATTTTGAATAAATTCTGTACATTGTATATAAGACATCCTCCTTAAGACATGGCATGGTGGCCTGAGCTCACGTCTGCCTCTGAAACACACTAGCTGTGCGATCCTGGGTAAGCTGTTGAACTCCAGAAGCTCTAAGACTGAAAGTTGCAGAGAAAGTGGCTACCTATGTTGGTGGAGGGAGTTCCCCTCCTCCCCTCTTCCCTCCCAAACCTCCCCTCACCCCCGGGAGTGCTGCTTTTTAATGAAATCACAGGTCTAGTTCCCATTCCTATTATTATTGTTGTTAATTATTATTTCCTGCCTAATTTTACAGATGAGGGAGCTGAGGCTCAGTTAAGATTAAGTGACTGGTTTATAACATATAACTCTTAATTCTATAGAGGCAGGACTTAGCTAAACCTAATTCCAAGTCAAATGTTTGTTCCCCCTAGCTCTCGTGGACTTTGATAAACCATGGGCAGCATCCTTTTACACTTTCGACTCTGCAACTATCCTACATTTTAAGAAAACCCCCTGACTTTGATACTAACAACTCACATTTGGATTGTGTTTTCCTCATGTCAGTCTGGTGAAATATAAGGGAAAGTGTAACTATACCCATTTTACAGGTGAGAAAACTGAGGCTCAGGGAAGTTAAGTGACCGCTCAGAGTTTGCATAGGGAGCAAGGGGCAGAGCTGTTACTCAAACTCAGGGTCTTCTGACCACATGGCCAGTGCTCTTTCTACCCCACCCTTCTTCCTCTCTTGTAGTTGTCCTTCAGGTGTTTCAGTCGTATGTGACTCTTTGTGACCCTATTTGGGGTTTTCTTGGCAAAGATACTGGAGAAGTTTGCCACTTCCTTCTCTAGCTCATTTTACACATGAGGAAACTGAGGCAACAGGGTTAAGTGTCTTAGCCCAGGTAAATCACTCACACAGCTAGTAAGTGTCTGATGTGACTTTGAACTCAGGTCTTTGTGACTCCAGGCCCCACACTCTATCCACTGTTCCATTTACTTGCCCCTGCCTCTCTTAGCAATGCTTAAAACTTGGCTTACTTGGATCACATCATCCACCTCAGCTCTGATAATGGGACCAAGGATACCAAGGTGTTCCTCATTCTCTCCCTGAGGTTCAGGCACAGAAAAGGTACTGTCCAGATAGCTCCGAAAAATCACTTTCTTATACATTGTGTTCCCTATGACATCACCAGCATCGTCAGTCTTTCTCATGCTGAGAAGTTGGGAAAGAAAAGATAATAAAGAAGGTGGGAAATGTTAGAAAAACTGCATTCATAGAAGGTCCTCCCCCCCAAAAAAAACCACTGTAAAATCCCGCATTTTTCCAGACAACTCAAGCTAATACATAGAATTACATCATATTTGTATCAACATAAGGTTTAATGTTTAAAAGCCAAATATGGCTTGTATGAAACCTAAGTACAACTTATAGATAATATTATTTTTCAGTGTATATCTGTCTTTGTATCATTTTTTCTTTTCAAAGAGAGCTCATTTTAGAGGTGTGCCCAGTATTTGGGGAAACCCTATTTTTAGCAGGTTGGCACATAGCTCTTCATGAGAAAAGTAAGCAAATACACAGTAGCTCACTGCCATTGTTCAGACACTGAGGTAGATTTTAGTGGCATCCTTATTTTAGGTCCCTGGCAGAATAAAAGTTCTCACCCTAAAAGCATCCACTTATCTCCCACTTTATTTTTCTCCTTGAAATGTCCAAGCACCATCTCAACCTTCCCCAAAAGGGCAGAACTAAGTTTAATGGGTACAAATTGTGGAAAGGCCAATTTCGGCTTGATGTAAGTCAACATTTTCTAAGAAACAGCTTGGTGGCAGAGAGAAAGGGCATATTGGGCAGACCCTTTTGGGAGGACTGATTTTGTAAATTTCTTTCTTCACCACAGTTCTCACCTATATCCCTGGTTTATCATCTCTTACCTGGTCTACCTCAGTAGCTCTCTAATTGGTCTCTCGGCCTATCTGTTCTCTCTGCATGCCAATCCATCTTTCACATAGCTACCAAAGTGATTTTTCTCAAGTGCAAAACTGACTACCCATAATCAATAAACTCCAATGGTTTACTATTACCTCCAGGATTAAATATAAACTCCTATGTTTGGGATATAACATGCTTCACAACCTGGTCCCTTCCTATCTTCCCAGATTTTTGGTTTTTGTTTTATTTCTTTACACCGTTCTATACACCGTACAATCCAGCAATACTAGACTGTTTCTTCATGTGCTGTTTGTCACACATGATTCTTTATCTTCCATCTTTGTATCTTTGCTGGGCTTTCCTTCATGCCTGGAATAGTCTTTCTTCTTCTCCTTCTCCAAACCTCCATCCCACCCCCACCTCTGTTTCTTTCATGACTGAGCTCAGATGCCACTTTCTGGAGGATGTCTTTCACAGTCCCCCTCAGATGCTGATTTGGTTTAGTTGTTGCCCTTCATTCTCAAAAAGGATCAAAATGGCATCACTATGTAGTCAAGGTACAGTGTGTCCATCTGTGGCTACTCAGACCAACATGAGCTCAGAAGGCTCTACCACAAGTCAGATGCAAATAGTCCAGATGAACATTTGGAGTGGAGACATCTCTAAATGTGGGCATCTTGTGTTTTTTCGAGATGTTCTCCTTGCTCTCTGAGGTTACCTTCTACCTACACTGTATCTGATATGTACTTACTTATTTAAATATTGCCCCCCTTAGAAAGTGAGCTCCCTGAGGACAGGGACTGTTTTTGCTTTCTCTGTGTGTTCCTAGCCCTTAGCACAGTGTCTTGAACATAGTGGGTGCTGGATAAATGTTTGATTCATTGATAATAATCACTGACATTTCAAAAGCCAACATATGAGGAGGCAGAAAAAAAATGAGATGGGGTTATTATCTGTATTGGGGGAGGGAATGCCTATATTGGTAAAATCATTAAATGTTTCCTTTCAAGGTAGGACATCTCCATTCTAACAGTGCCCTTTAGGACTCAGCCTCTATCCAAAGAAACGGCTGATGCAGGAATTTCAGGCACCACAGGAGATCAGACATGGAGAGCTCCTGCCAATTCCTGTAAGACCTCATATTGGCCCTCTTCAGAGATGTCTAGCTAGTCATTCCAAAGATTCATATTCCCACTGTAGACTGTACTAGACCAGTGTAAGCAAGACCACTGTATTTAGTCCTACACATCTGAAGTCTGATCGAGGTTCTCATGTCTTTCCCTACTTTCCTTTCCTGGGGTGCTGCATATAGGGAGATAATTGATGCAAAGTGATTTGTAAAACTTAAAAGACCCGTATAAATGTCAGTTATTACTTAACCAAATAAACATTAGTTTCATTGCTACAAAATTGGAACATCAGCAAGGAAAGTGCTTTGTAAACTTATAAACTCTGAGCTTTTACCACGCACTAGCTTTTAAAACTGAGCTGGTGCTTCTGCTCTTTGTCACTGGTATCTTAAGGTTTTAACTGAATTCATGATGCCACTGAACAGGACTGCAGTGGACTCCAATAAATCCATAATTTCATTTACATGGGTATTCCCTCAGCTAGCAACCCATCTTTGCCTTCCCTTCCTGTGCAACTCTTGTCCATGTCCTTCTACAGGTTCACCATAGGGAGTCTATCCACTGTGCTCAGGGCCTTCCTTACATTCTCTTGAATACCAGTGGAATATGCAGGCTGCCCAGTCATTATCCCTTACTCTAACCATATGAAAAATCCTCTGTCTAGTAAACCAAATAAAATCCCTTTGTTGGTTATTACAGATCCCTGTAACTAAGATCAGTAGTAGCCTTTTCATCATCAGTGAATAGCAGAGGTCTAGGAGACAAAAAGAAGTTTTCCAAACCTTTTTGAGAATTTGGAATAATCCCAAAGTACTTCCTCAGCAGCAATGTAGTAATTTTTTCTATTTCCTTTGTGGCTTCGGAGATACCATGCTGCAATGTTGTCGGGGTTTCGGAGTGAGCTTGTATCTGTCCTTCTGTCTGTTTGGTAAGGGTCATCATAGTGTACATAGGTGTCTTCAACATAATCCTCATCATCTTCATTTTCTTTGATGTCTTGCCCTGGAATATACTCAACATAATTCCCATCAGCTTTGGTAAGGCCCACTATTACTGCTGGACTAAATTGTCTTGGTCTCAATGTAGCATTGATTCTAGGTGGAAGTGATTGGGATATTGATTCTGTAGAGGTGGGTATATGACTAAGGTCTGGAGGGAAGTTCTCATTGAACTCTGGAGTAGGGAATATCTGACCAGCCTCTGGTAGGAAATAGGTCTGATTCAGATCCAAAGTAGAAGTCCAATTGAGATCTGGAGATAAGAATGCTTCATAGGAGTCTGAAGGGGGAGTTGTCTCATAGACATCTGTAGAGAAGAATGCTTCATAGGGATCTGAAGGGAGAGTTGTCTCATAGACATCTGGAAGGAAGGATGCTTCATAGGGCTCTGAAGGGGGAATTGTCTTATAGACATCTGGAAGGAAGGATGTTTTATAGGGCTCTGAAGGGGGAGTTGTCTCATAGACATCTGGAGGGAAAGATGCTTCATAGGGCTCTGAAGGGGGAGTTGTCTTATAGAGCTCTGAAGGGAAGGATGCTTCATAGGGCTCTGTAGGGGGAGCTGTCTCATAGACACCAGGAGGGAAGGATGCTTCATAGGACTCTGAAGGGGGAGTTGTCTTATAGAGCTCTGGCAGGAAGGATGCTTCATAGGGGTCTGAAGAGGGAGTTGTCTCATAGAGGGAGGAAGGGAAAGGAATCTGATTAATATCTGGAGGGAAGGATGTCTCATAAAGGTCCAGAGACAAAGGAGTTTGATGAAGAGCTGGAGGAGAAAATGTCTGATAGAAATCTGGAGGATGGGTTATAGGAACAAAGTCTAGAGTAGAGAATGTTTCACTGAACTTTAGATCAGAGGATATATTACCAAACTCTGGTGGGGGAACTGTCTGATCCAGGTCCATAGTGGGGAAATTCTGATCAAGGTCTAAAGTGGGGGATACTTGTTCTAGGTCCTTAAGGGATAGCATCTCATTGGATTCATTGAGTAAGAGTGAATGATTGGACTCTCTGTGGTGTAATATGGCATTGTACCTTCCTTTTAGAGGCTTGAAACCTCTGGGGGACATCAGCACATTGTGAGAAAATTTGGCCACTCTTTTCCTTTTTCGGGTCTTAATCAAACCTGAAGATTTCCTAAACCTACCATTTGCACTTTTCTTTCCTATTTTTAAAGGATTGTGCCAATTAGCAGAAGGGATTCCTTCTCTCCAAGATGTTGTGGCATCTTGGGGGCTGTTCAACAACTTGTCTTCAACCTCATCTTCATTTGTATCTTTGATGATTTCATAGCTCCCTTTCTCAGAAACCAAATTCCATTTCCCATTCAAAGCCTTTGATGGGCCCTTCTGGTTAACAACCACCAGATCATCTTGGTCTTCTTGTGCTCCTGCTCTGGGCTTGGGAGTGTCACCTCTCTGAAGATCAGGCTGTTCTCGAGTTAAATTCTCCCTCACATTACCTGCTGATAGTTCTACCTGTGTATGAGTGGATTGTAATGATGTATTTCTTTCTCCCTCAGGTTGGTTAGCTGAGGTAGTGATAAATTTAGAAGTCTCCTCATTGGCCTGGCTGGCTTCCTTCTTGGCATATTCTTGGCTTTGGAGTTCTTCTGTACCAAGAGAAGACAAGGCTGTTCCCATGAACAAGTTCACCTTCTTGCCATGTTCTTCAGAATGGGGCCTGCGATTCTTCCGAATGGAGACTACAGAGTTCAATGCAATGGAGTGGGTACCTGTAGTGGTGATGTTCTCCAAGGGAGGACCAGTTGTGGCTACTGAGTAAGGAAGGGTGGCTTCAAGTTTGGGAATGCTACCAGCGTCTTTTGGGGAAGGCTGAGAGGTATGCAAAGTTACATTCCCATTGAGGGGAATCACTTCAGAGATTTCCTCCATAAACAAAGCAGTCAAATTAAGAAGCTCTTCTCCCTCCTGAGGTCCTGATGAATTTCTAAATGATCTAATACCAAGCTGCGAAGCCAGTTCATCCTGGTAATCACTATCATCTTCCACTCCATCTTCTGTTGAGTTGGGCATGTTTCTGGTGGTGGCTTTATTCTTCTCTGTGACAGCCTTTTGCACATCGTCATAAAATAAAATTTCATAGGAGTCATCCTCATACTCCCTTATACATTTAACATCCCTGAATCGCAACCTGAGGTTTTGGTTTCTCTGGTTGGAACTTATAGAAGACAGCATCCAGGTTCCTACATAAACAGAAGCAAAAACTGTTGGTCCAAAAACGTGTCAAATCTGATTAAAACAACAACTACAAAACTATTCTTGAAGGTGATTCCTAATCCATTTTGAAGTTACACAAGAAAGGATGAGTTGGGAATCAAAGAGGTCCTTGGTAATGTAAACACATATTATCTCTGTTCCTCACTCCATAAAAAAGCAATAAAAATAGATAAATCAGATATAAATATATAGGTAAAAAACATAAAACAAATCTACTGATATATATATGTACATATATGATATGATACATATATGTGAAGAGTTTGCTTAGCTCTGCCTCACTCACATGTCAAGACATCACCCTGTGTCATTGATCCTGTTCAAGGACGAAGGGCAGGGGCGGCTATGTGGCATGGTGAATAGAGCACTGGCCCTGGAGTCAGGAGGACCTGAGTTCAAGTGGAGCCTCAGACACTTAACACTTATTAGCTGTGTAACCTTGGGCAAGTCACTTAACCCCAATTGCCCTGCCTTCCCCCCTTCAAAAAAGCAAAAACAAAAAACAAAACAAAACAAAAATGTAGGGCAGCCAACAACAATATCCTGTGTATTTATACATTATAAACCCCAAACATGATTGTTTTATATGTATATATAATATACATATTAATAAATATATTATTGATTTTAGTATATTATATACTTTAATATTTTAATATGTTTAATATAATGTACATTTTAATATATTTAGTATATATAAAATAATCACATACATAATATATATATACATATCTGTAAAATAATCATTGTATGTACGTTTGGGGTTTCTTTATACAGAGATGGTCTCTGCCTACTTTGGAATGCTGTTATCAGCCCTATTTTCAGGACTTTGCCATCAGTAATTAAGTACAACTACCTACCTATTTGAGTTAAGAAGGTTTGTGCAGCATGGATTAAATAAATTTCCCTGGTATCAGTCAAACAGGTTTTCTAGCTTGTGAATCAGTGTTCTTTCCTCATTACCACATTACATTTTAGGACTATTTGATTTACTGCTTGTCTAGGGTTTTGTTTTGTTTTGATTTGATTACACATGCCTATTTCATTGATTTGTTCTCTCACACTTGAACCCAGATCCTCCTGCCTCCAAGGCTATCTAAAAAAAGGAATTTTTAAAAATAAAAGTTGTTTTCCCCTCTAAATACTTAGCCCTGGGGGAGATAAATGAAGCCAAAAAACTAAAGGACTGGGCTCATCAATATTGGTGAAAGAGAAATGTGGCAAGTCACAAAAGTGAAAGAAAACACAAGAGGTCACAAATCATGTGTGGAAAGATCAGTCCAAGAAATCATTCCCACAGTATCTGGTTGTGTCCAAGCAGCTAGGTGGCACAGTGGATAAAGCAATGGACCTGGAGCCAAGAAAAATCTGAGTTCAAATGTGACCTCAGGCACCTTTAAGCCATGTGACCCTGGACAAGTCACATAACCTTTGTCTGCCTCAGTTTCTTCCACTGTAAAATGGAGACAGTGATAGTACTTACCTCCAAATGTTGTGAGGATAAAATGAGACAATATATGTAGATTGCTTTGCAAACCTTAAGACACAATATAAATGCTACTTATTTTAATTATCTGGTTATTATTTCATTTTACCTAATTATCTAATGATTACTATTATCTAATATTGTGGCACTTCTGCCCAATGTTCCTGTAACCATGCTATCTTAGGGCAGAAATATCAAATTAGCAGGCTACTGGCAAAACTCCTGAGTGCTGCAGACACCAGATTAAAATATCGTTTGGAAATGTTTAACAAAATAAATGAAAAAGATACAACATAGTTAATGTTCATTTGTGGTTTTCTAAATCAATATGCCCTCCCCCTTGCCTGGTGATCCTTATGTAGGACTTAGTGGTCCCATTTCCGTTTGAATTTGACACTCTGTCAGAGGCAGGTAGACAGTATGACCGCTATCGGTACATTCAGAACACCCAGGTTATGATTTCTGCAGATGGCTCCAAGTTTGGATGTAAAGGACGAATAAGGGAGGAGCAGGTGAGGTTTGTGGATGTGGCTGGTATAGATCATGACGACTGGACAGGATAGGGGCGAGGGACCTTGAGGAAGTGTGGGGTAGTGGGTAGAGAACTGGATCATTTTATTCTCATGGTGACCCTGGGAGATGGGTGTTCTCATCATCCCCATTTTGCAGATGAAGAAACTTTGGAAGACAGATATTAAGTGATTTGCACAGTCACCGTGAAAATAAAAGGAAATAACCTATGTGAGACACTTTGTAAACTTGAAAGTTCAATTTGAATGTTAGCTATTATTATTGTAAAGCCTCTTGTAAAACCTTAAAGAATGAAGTCCAGTTGAGCTCTGACTGTCATGACCACTCTTTGTCTGTAATGTTTATGTGCCCTCCTGGTTGCCCTCCCTTTGGAAATGGTGTCAGTGAAGTCATAGCAGCTGAGTCCCTGAGGTTTCTGTGAATATGCTTCTGGCTTATGCTGCTCTTTGCCCAAGAGTGGTTACTTCTGTCCCTAGGGAGAGGGGCTGTGATAAAAAGACATGGGTTCATCTCTAAGAACACACTGCCTCTCTGAACCCTGAAGGTGGGTCTGTACCAGGATCTTGTGGATTCTGACAAGGTCCTTAAAGAAAGAGCAGCTCTCTAAAATATTAATTACAGATGCTTCCAATGGAAGCATATATGGGGACCAAGAAACTAAACAGCATCATGCTAGTAATAAAGTAAGCCTTTGCAGAGAATAGATGAAATGCAAACTATAAGGGTTCTCTCATGATACCCAAGCTACTCACCAACATTATCCATTGTGACAGTGACAGATTCTCCACTCATAGGGAAGAGAGTCAGGACATCCTCATGCCTTTTTCCACATAAGAATGAATGGCCAGTCAAGTGAAGAGTCAGGATCTCATCCTGGGTGCCCACACTGCAAAAGTGCCACTGGACAGTGTCCTCATAACAGAATCCCAGGGTTGGTATAGTCTCAGGCAAAAAGCCATTTATTGCTAAAAGAAACTGAGTCAGTTAAAACACTAGCCTCCTCACCAACCCTGCATGACTAAAGGAACTTGGATCTAATTACACAGGAAGAATCACGTCCTAGAGCTGATATGTTTGCTCAAGTCAACACCACTAACTTTGAAGCATTGATTATTAAGTATCAGCCTCACTGAGGGGTATTATAGGGAGTATGGGAGAGAGGAAGAGAGGGAGGATATGTGATTAGGATCCCCAGTTTTAAACTTCCCAAATGAATTGTATTCTCATTGAACAGGGCTGAAGAAAACATTATTCATTCAACAAAAAAATTTAGAATCATAAAAATATATAATTTTAGGATCTAAAGAAATGTAGAAATCACTTTGTCCAACCCCTTTGTTTTCTGAGCCATTCAAAACCTTTTTATGGGTGCTCTGCCTTTAAAGTCTTTCAAATGTATTCTGAAGAACAGTGTGAAGAATACTAATTCCAGTCCATAGGGAAAAAACATAATATGAAAGATTGAATGATGTCACTCAACATAAAAAGTGTACAAATATACAATGTATAAATGTACAAAACAGAGAAGACAATGAACACATTCCTTAATTAAAGTCCTATCCTTTGTCAACTGTAATCACTAAAGAAAAAGTCTTCCTTGATATTATTTGTGCCTATCAATAAATTATGTTTGAATTTTCATAGATCATTGCAATATTTACCCATTAAGGGTAGTAATAAGGTGCAGATTGTATCTACACTAAATAATAATTATCTTCACTTACAAGAAAGAATATGATTAATAAATGAGCTTCTCTTTGGGAGACAACAGCTCTTGAAAGGACTTTAGTCTTAACATTTATATGAGCAAAATGAAATTCAATGATAAAAGTAACCAAAAAGTCAATATCTAACCCTTAACTGCAACCTTCCATCCCATGTGGAAAAGCCCCGAGAATTCCACATTGGTCTCTTTGGTTTTCTGAAAATGCATGACCAATGATAGAAACACAAATTCAACCCACATGAGGTCATCAAGTACATGGTGAGCATCCTGGCAACCAGCAGAACAGCCTTGGTGATCCTGGTTAATCAGTCCTCTAAAGACAATGGACACCAATGACAACCTTGGTTTTTTTTAAAGCAATTGGGGTTAAGTAACTTGCTCAAGGTTATACGGCCAGGTGTTTCTGGGTGGGTGCTAAGTGTCTGAGCTCTGATTCGATCCCCAGGTCATCCCGACACTGGAGCCGGTGCTCTTACTTGCTGTGCTGCCTGGCCGCCCCAACAGCCTTGGTTTTTAATCATAGAATCCTAGTACTGGAAGCAAATTTCAAAGTTCATCTCATGTATGTCTATAGACCAGATTACACACAGATCTACCCTAGGAGTGACATACAGAATGGGGTGGGTGGGGGTAAGAGTTTCTACTCACTGTTCTTGACGTTGGATGCATAAAACTTTGGATCATCTCGTTTCACAGAAGAAGGGTTTTCCAAAAATCTGTTAATATTGTCCTCAAAGTACCAGCTTTTGTTCTCATCAAATATGGCAAACACAGCTTGTTGTTCAGAATCTGCTGTTCTCTATAAGAAAAAATCGCATTATTCACAAAATGTTCATTTTTTTCCATTCTTTACCTTCCAAATAGTTCCCTGATGCACATCTGAGTTTTCAGAAAAGAACAAACATATCACAACTCTTTTGGGGAACACAGCTCTCAGATTCATTCATAAGTATTTTTTAATCAATTAGCAACTATTTATTAGAGACTTAGGATTTCAGGGATTTAAAAAACTATTAAAATCAATCTCAATTTACTTTGATTTAAATATTCCCCTTTGGCTCAGCTCAGGAGAGCTTCTTGTTAGAGGTTTGATTACTGCTTTATTGATTGTCTAGACTTCAGAAAGTGATGGATAAAATGTTAATAGTGCATATTAAACCTAAAAGTGTGTCCTGTTTTCAACAAGAACTGATTTTTAAACATTTACCAGCAAATTCCTGGTAAACATTTGCTATATAGCCTTCATTTTCAAAAGATTGAGGTGGAAGTACATTCTACAAAGACTGGCCACTAGGTGGCGCAGTGGATAGAGCACAGGCCTGGAGTCAGGAAATCCTAAGTTCAAAGCTGGCTGAAGACATTTAACTAGCTGTGTGATCCCTTCACCCTGTTTGCCTCAGTTTCCTCGTCTGTAAAATTAGCTGACTATGTGTGCCCCGCTCTGCTCCAGATTCTGAGCTGCCAACCACTGCTGGAGAACAAATCATGAAATCGTGCAAACTGGGTCCATTTTAGAGGAAACCAAAGCGGGACAGAGTGGAAAAAGCAATTGATGTGAGAAGACTTGAGTCTGTTACTGACTTTTTATCTATCTGTGTGACCTTAGACCCAACACGTAAATCATTAGCCTCAGTATTGACTCTAATGCTTTCTCACTCTGCATCTCCAGTGGGGTCCCCAATGACTCCTCACACTCCCTCACCCTCCATCTCCAAATAGGGGCCAAATCTCGTCAGTTCTTCCTCTCCAGAACTTTTCGCCTGTGTCCTTTTCTCCTTGGTCATATAGCTGTCAGATGTTTTTTTGTCATCCCTGACTATGACTATTTCTACAGCTTCCTAATTGGTCTTCCCACCTCAGTTCCTCTCTCTCTCTCTCCTCCACACAGCTGCCAAAGGGATATTCCTAAAGTGAATGTCTGATCACATCACTTTAAAGCTCCAATAGCTCTCTATTTGCCTCTAGGATAAAATAAAATGCCCCTGTTTGGCATTCAGGACTTATTTATTCTTTACTCTTTCCTCACTCATGCCACAATTCAGCTCAACCAGCCCACCAGTGATCCCACACACACAGCATTCCAGCTCTGTGTCTTTGCAAGGCTGTCTCTCCTCAGCCTGGAATATACTCCTTCCTCACTCCTGTCTCTTATAATTCTTTCTATCTTCCTTCAAAGGTTAGCACAAGAACCATCTTCTATGTAAGACCTTTACTGATCCCCCAGCTGCCAGTGCCACCCCCATAATCTTTTTAAAATTTTCTGCATATTTTATACATGAACATATTTTTTCCCCTGATAGAATGTAAGCTCCCTGAAGGTAGGAACTATTTCACTTTTGTATTTTTATCCTCAGCATCTAGTGCAGGCACAGGCACCTACCTAGCTTGGCCACATAGACATCCATTCATTTATCTCTTACTGGCTTTCAGTCTCCATAGCTGCTGTTTTAAACCTTCTCTCTTCTCCTCCCCAATTCCACCATATGCCCTCTCCCTTATGTAAGAAGGCTGATATTGCCTACTACTCCACTTCAAAAATTGTGACTGAGCTCTCTCAGGATGCCTGCTTCAATTCTCTGGTTCTCTCAAAGTCTTTATTCATTTTCTCCTACTCCCTACCCCACTCAACTGAACTAATCATAGAAAATTGTTTTGAAGAAATAGAGAGGATACTCTACCTCTCACCTGTGGGAGGTCCACAGGTGTTGCACATTGAACGTGTTTTTGGACTTTTTCAGTGTACTTATCTGTTGTGCTGATTTTTTCCTTTTTCTTTTTGTCCAAAAAATTACTATTTGTTTTATGGGATGGTTCTCTGGGAATGGGAGGGAGAAAGACACTGAAGAAAACTATGGTGATGTAAACAGCAGAATACATCAGTAAACACTTTTTAAAAAAAAAAAAAAAGCTTGGTTTGAGGATGAGTTTGTGCTCATTTGCACAGATGCATTTTGTGGTGCTAATCCCAGGCTCCAAAATTGGTAATTACAGGTTTAGATATTCACCCATCTCAGTGTGAATGTGAAAAGGATAAGCAGTGGCTAAGAGAAGGCAGAACCACCCTACAATTATTTTGTTTCTCTTTTCTCTGCAAAGGAAAAAGATCTTTGGATGAGAAAGGAAAGAACCAAAATGGCTAAAAGGGCAATGATCTCTAAGAGCATATTACACTGGTAATAAGCAAGAAAACACTAGCAATTTGAACTAGCCAGAGGTGGAATGTGCTTCCTTGGGAGGGACTAGGTTTCTTCCACACTGGAAGCCTTCAAGCAAAGGCTGGATGACCAACTCTTGGGCATGTTATAAAGAGCATTTGGGTTGCACTAGATGTCTTCTGAGCACTTTTCCAAGCCTGACATTTTGTGAATCAGTTATTCGCTTATGCAACCTTAATCTTTTCCCCTCTTAGCCTCTTAGTTCTTCCCTTTAGCCCGTAATCAAACTTAATTATCTCCTATCTTAAATTTAAAAAAAAATGACCTCGCTACCCTTCATCTTGTGGAATTCCTCCCTCCCATGTCCAAACTCTGCGACAGAGTAGTAGTAGTAGTAGTAGTAGTAGTAGTAGTAGTAGTAGTAGTAGTAGTAGCAGTAGTAGTAGCAGTAGTAGAAGCAGTAGTAGTAATGATAATTAATTTTATATAGCCCTTTAATGAAGCAGCTAGGAGATTCAGTGGATAGAACACTGGGCTTGGAGTCAGGAAGACATAAGTTCAAATCCATCCTCAGATACTTACTAGCTATATGACCCTGGCAAGTCAGTTAACCTCTATCTGCCTCAGTTTCCTCAACTCTAAAATGAGGATCATAAGAGGACCTAACTCACAGGGTTGTTGTGAGGATCAAATGAAGTGATATTTGTAAAGTGCTTTGCACAGTGCCTGGTACTTAATAAATGCTTGTTTCCTACCTCCCTTTAAAGTTTGAAAAGCAAAAAAAAATATTTAAGGTCTCTCATTTCCTCTTGACAATAACACTATGCAATAAGTACAATAGCTATTGATAACTTCATTCTGTTGATGAGAGATTAAGTGACTTGTCCATGGTCTTAAACTATGCATTTAAGCGACAGGTATTGATCCCAAACCCCTCCTGACTCCAATTACAGGACTCTTTCCAGCCTACCTCATCGACTCACCCTTCCTGAAACTGGGCTTCTGGTCTCCACCACTCTACAAAAACTCTTCTCTCCAAGGCAACTCACACCTTCCTCATCACCAGAATTTATAGTGCTATTTTCTCTCGTTTCCATCCTTGGTTTCTTTGCAGCAACTGACATTGTGTGTTTGGTTTCCTCCATATCTTCTCCTCCCTATGTCTCTGACTGCATCTTCTGTCTCTTTTGCTGACCAAAATTTTTCATCTTATTCTCTATTGTCTGTTCCCCCTTATTTTATCCTGGGCATGCTTTCTCTTCTTTCTCTGCTATCTCCTTTGGGACCTCATCCCTTCCCTTGGCTTCAGTGATCACTGTTAAGCAGATGTCTCCCAATCTTTCCCCAGAGCCTCTTTTCAATGGTGTCTTGAAGCCATCTCAAATCAACCCATAAATTTTCAGTGTGAACATTTACACCTGGGAAATTGTCAAAAGCTATAAATAAAGGTTTGATTTAATGTTTTGTCGTTAGTCTTGACTCAAGAAAGTGATGGAGAAAATGTCAAAGTGGATTAAACTTAAAATCCTACCCTGCATTTCAGAGATCTCATTGTTAAATGTTAGCCAGCACACACCCCTGGCTTTAATCATGTGTTTCTGACTGCTAGACATTTCTGCCTGTATATTTCAACAGCAACTTAAATTCAACACAATTAACACTGAAGTAATCCTTTTTCTCACAAATTTATTCACCTGATTTTGTGTGTATATATGCCACTACCATCCTCCCAATTTCCCTGGGCTCCTAACCTTATAATAATCTCTGACTCTTACCTGACCCTTACCACACAATCAGCTACC
This sequence comes from Petaurus breviceps papuanus, assembly GCF_028583685.1. Classification (NCBI taxonomy): domain Eukaryota; kingdom Metazoa; phylum Chordata; class Mammalia; order Diprotodontia; family Petauridae; genus Petaurus; species Petaurus breviceps. The sequence goes on from NW_027185876.1 coordinate 22,755,322, forward strand.
ATTTTCTACCCCCTAAATATCTTTTCAAATCCAGCCTCACCTTGGTTCAGGCTCTCGTCCCTTTTCACTTCTAGACTATTGTAATAGCCTCTTCTCAGGCCTTCCTAGCTCCTATCTGTCCATTCTGTGCACTAAGCCTGAGAGTTAGCAAAAAAAAAGGCACCTTCAGGAAAACAATCACATTGAAAAACAGAGCAAGTGCTTCTGTGAAATTCAATTCCCGTAGAAATGTCTATTTTGAGTAACCTAGACAAGAGGATATGTTCAACTTTTCTACAAAATATTTCTATCTGTTAACACTACCGTTGTTCCAGCTCTCTTACCCCATTATTCAGAATAAAACCCAATAGCATACCCCAGAGCCTGGATTTGGAGATGGAAGTCAATTAGAATAGTCAAACAGAAAGCTCATATAGCAAGAAGGAATACCCAAGACCAAACCTTCTCCAGTTCAGACTGCAAACCTTGTAAGTAAGGGTAATTAATGATGAAATACAATACCTGTACACCTCGGTTGTCCAAGGTTCTGCTCTTACAAATCAAAAGTAGTCCGATCAGGCCGGAGGCAATGTCCCTTGGTATGTCCACAGTACTATAATATGGTCTTGTTAAGCATTGAGCATCATTTCCTGTGGGTTCATCAGACTCCAGGATATTCCACTTATAAGTGTAAGTTTCTCCTGGTTGGACAGCTTTGACCAGGGTGTTGTTGCCTAAAGGAAAGTTTATTTATAATGAATTTTCATTTGGAAAGTGATTTCAGAGACAGAATTCTGGTCAGTCAAGCTATGAGAGGAAAGGAAGGGAAAGTGTTCTGATATTGTGAGACCTTGACCAACATCACCTCTTTTCCAAATAGGAAGACGAAGTCTATGTTAAATATTTAGTACAGAACTTGGTACTTCGTCTATGTTAAATATTTAGTACAGAACTTGGTACTTTGGATGCAGTATCGCTGAGCCCTCAATTTCCCTAATTATCAGACAATCAAAGATAAGCAATAGGAATTTTCAGGCCCAGAAGACCCATCCTGGCAAGGGAAAAAACTTGTTTTCCAGAAAATCCTGTCTGTCTGTCTCTCTGTCTATCCATCTATCCATCCATCTATCTATCCATCTGTCTGTCTGTCTGTCTTTGTCCATCTTTCTATCCATCACATGTCCAGGGCAGGGTACAGTTTGTGACCTCATAATAAAATCTGATTGATATATGTCTGTGTTTGTGTGTGCATATAACTTATAACCCTAAATTAATTATATGCATTATTTTAGTTTATCCTAATAAAGATATATTCAGGCAAATGCTACAAGTTATTATTAATCTCATTTTGAGATTAATGGCATCTGGGAAATGTGTAAATACTGACAGCGGGATAGAGAAGATAGACTGCTAGATCTGGAGTCGGGAAGATCTGAATTTCAATCTGTTCTCAGACACTTAACTAGCTGCGGGATCCTAGGAGAATCATTTAAGCTGTATGCCTCATTTTACTCAGTTCTAGGGTTGTTATGACATTAAAAATGAGACGATATTTGTAAAGGGTTTTGGGAGCCTTCAAGTGTTATATGAATGCTAGCCATTATTATTATATGCCACTAGAACCTAAGTTTTCCTCAATGTTGGGTATTTCTAGTGTGGGAATTCCTGCTACTCCTCTAACTCATCACATCTGTCTAGTATGTAAATCCTATCCTGAGACATACAAAGGTGAACTGACTTGCTCACAGCTATTTCAGAGGAAGGATTCGAAACCAAGTCTTTCTAAACTCAAGCCCCAGTAGTCATCTCCCCACTATGCTTCACTATCTCCAAGTGAGTTCAAACTAAAAATAATACTAGAGCTTACAGTGTGCAACATGGAAGGCTCCCCCTTCTTGATACAACTTCAGGACTGCCAGAGTATTTTACAGAAGACATTTTGTTGTCATAGAACTTCAGTAACTTGCCCATGATACATAGATAATAAATGGACAAGCTGAGTCTCAAACGAATTGCTTTCAGTGGTCTTTCCAGCCCAACCTGCCATACTTATCTACAACACTCCTTTGTTATCTGAGCCCTGGGAAAGCACCAAGATGAGGCATTCCCAAGTTGTCTGGGACAAAAGGATGTTAGGTCCCATTTGAGTGACATTGATATGCAGTTGTTTTATGTGCTTGTCCACTAGGGATTGCTGTGGCAGCAGGAAAAGGACATGCTCCTGTATGACGATTTTTACCTGACCCTTCTAGGTGTTAGGAACCCATAGGATCAATGGATTTAGGGCTAGAAGGGACCTTGGGGCTCATCGAGTCCTGTCTCCCATATTGTGAAGATGAGGAAACAAGCCTGGAGAGGCTGACTTTCCTGGGGTCATACAATAGTAAGTGACTGAGCTGAGATTGAAACCCCAGGTCTTTTCATGACAAATCCAGCACTTCCCTCACTATACCACATTGGAGTATGGCTCCTATCTTCAGCACTATGTGAGTAGACTGACTGTACTATTTTTACACTAAGGAAAGTCAGTAGAAAAAAATCTACTTTGCTAACATATTGAAAGAAAGCAAAGGGCTTCACCTGACACACGTGAACAGAGATACAAACCTGAAGTAGAGAAGTTCATAGCTTTTTCTTCATCTGTAGAAAGTGTTATTCCGTGAGGATAAATGCTATAGGGACGAGTGGCCATATTTTTGAATACAATCTACCAAGGTGGGGAAAAAACACAAAAATCATGATTTCAGTAATTAAATCCATGAGTTCTATATACCATTCAATTAAAATGGTTTACTAAATTTTACAGTCATCTTTGGATGGGTGGGGAGGAGGTAATACCTATTGGCTAAGTGCTAGTTTCTCACTTTTACCTGGCTTGTCCCTAGCAAGGGTGTCTGAGAATCTCTCACTTTTTCTTATGAACAAAAAGGAAAACTCTCCTAAACTGCTCTGATTGCTGTTAACTAATGGTGGGTTCATCTCTGGGGGTGCTGGTATTTTTGACAAATGGCTCTCTTAGGGAAAAAATGTACATATGACAAATTTTAAATCTAATCTACATTATTAAGATTTTTCCCATCACTTTTCTTAAGTCTAGACAATAAAAACACAATAAACTAAGCCTCCTGATTTCTAACATTTGCTGATTTCCAAGGTGTAAATGGTCACCCCGAAAACTTGACAGTTGGCTCCCATGAACCCATTTGAGCTGATTCCAGCATGCCTCCGGTTCAGCCTTTCTTCTTTTTCCCTCTAAGACCTTCTCCCATCCCTTAAACCTTCCACTATTGCACTCCCATTCAGCAGTAACAAAAAGGAGAAAAAAGTCTGAGACCAGAGACTACCTTAGACCCCTCTCCCCTCTATCATCCCCATTTCCCTTACCCTCTCCTTTCCTATCCAACAACTCCATTAGTCCCTGGCTCCTTCTCCCTTGCCTATAGAAAAGAGATTTTTAATCTGGGGTCCCTGAGCTTTTAAAAAATGTTTTGGTAGCTATTTCAACATAATTGGTTTCCTTTGTCATCCTATGTATTTTATTTTATGCATCTAAAAAGGGGTCCATAGGCTTCACCAGGCTGCTCAAAGGGCAGTGACACAGAGTCTTCTCTCTGCAGGGCTCTTTGGGAAATATATTCTCTCCTATGTACCTGAATGTCTTTTCATATATAGGACATGGATGAAGAGGTATGAGATTGTCGGTAATAGCTATGTTTGAACATTTAAGAGAGCGGAGAAGAGAAAAAGAGAAATAATGTATGCCTTTTATTTGCTTTTCACTGTTTACAAAATAAATAATGCGTTTGAAGTTGATTTGACATACAACTAAAACAAACACACAGAAAAAAACAACAAAAAAGTGATGCCAGATACTCTGAGGCCTTCCCTTTGCTACTCAACTACTGTCTGTCTGTGTCCCACCATTGCTTACGTACTTTGAGGGTATCTCTGACTTGGGCTCTGATGATGGGCCCCAAGATACCAGTTTCTTGGGGATCCGTATTTTCTATGCGTTTGGTGAAAGATTCATCTTGGTACTGTTTGTAGACCACCTTCTTATAACGTGTCCCGATTTGGTTTGCCAAATTGTTGTACCAAAATTTATATTTTCTGAAAGAAAAAGAGAATCAAAAACACAATGAAGGCTAGTTCTTTCCTTTCATTGAAACCCTAGTTCATTATTAGTTGTGATGGTGGAAGGGGTTCCAGGAAAAAGAAATAATAAGAATAATCTCATACTGTGTGATGGGGATTCTTGTGGGGGATGTTCTGGCCCCCTAGTGGGGTTGCCATGAATAGCAAAAGTGAGTGGTAGTTTTATTTCACCATTACTTACTCCAGGATGTTTAATGGAACAGAGGGTTGGTATATCTTGGATTAAACTGGACTAAGTAAAGCCTAAGGCAGCTGGTGGTACAGTGGATAGAGAGCCCCAGGAAAACCTGAGTGCATATGCATAGATATTGGTGAAGACCTCACTTCACCACAATAAGGGCAGGAGGGGATTAAGAAGCAACATTAAACACCATGTGCATCTCAACTCACTGTATACCTCCCAGTTATTTCCTGTGTTTAATCTCGTGGATCCTCACAACAACTCTGAGGTAGGTGCTATCATTATCTCCATTTTGCTGTTAGGGAAACTGAGGCAGACAGAGGTTAAGTGACTTGTCCAGAGTTACACAGAAAGTATCTAAGTCCAGATTTGAATTCAAGTCTTTCTAACTCCAGGTCCAGTGCTCTATCTACTCTGTCACCTAGCTGTCTATGAGGCAAATCATGGATGGTTGCTAAGTAGAACCTTCTGTCTCTGCAGGGATGACAGAGGGAACCACAGATGACCTTTATTCCACTCCATACCTGCTTATTTCACTTGTTAAAAATAAGACCTTTGTAGTGACAGAGTCCACTCTGGATTTCATCATAAATAGTGCCCAAGGCAATGCTGATGGCAGTGAGTTTAGGGAAATGGTGAGGAAAGGGCAGATTAGCTTGAGAGAGCTGAATAGAAGCCACTATTCTATGTCCTGGGAGTCACACACTTGTGTCCTTTTGCAATGATGGACTCTTGTAATCGAAACAAGCATCTTAGTAGAGTAGTAGAGTATATACCATGTTTCCCCAATAATAAGACCTATCCCGAAAATAAGCCCTCCCCTTACTGTGTAAGATTCCTCTAAAATAAGCCCTCCCCCGAAAATAAGCACTATTGAGATTGCTACTGTAGTGAAGGTGATCCCCTGCGCTACATGCTACATTACGGTACCCTCTGTATGCACCCCCCCCCCGGTAAAACGCATGCCGCGTTCCGAGCTGCATCCAATCAGAGCTGCAGCAGTGAGTGCGTCATCCTGTTCTTCCCCAGTGATTTGCTTGCTGGTGCCATTGAGAACAGCGCCGCGGAGGAGAGCTGAGGCAGGACAACATAAAAACCCGGTATGTAAGCGGGAGTGAGGGGGCATGATGGAGGATAAAAAGGGCATGATGGAGGAAAAAAGAAGAACTCAGGGGGCATGATGGAGTGAAAAGAAGGACTGATGGTCATAATTTTATTATTCTGTCTGTTTTGACCCCCAGACATGAGTACAAAAAGGAAGAGCTACCCTATACTGTTGAGTATAAGAAAGCAATTGTAGAGGAGTCACATGGCAAGAATCTTGCGTTTTTCTGTAAAGAAAAACTTTTGGATCTTTGAATGGTCAGAAAATGGAGAGCAGATTATACCATAATAAACCTCAATCAACAGGTGGATGAGGGAAAAGGGAAAAAGCGCAGGTCTGGATCAGGTCGGCAGCCCTTATATCCTGACTTGGAGATCCTCATTGGTGAATGGATTGCTGACAGGAGAGCAAAGGCCTTGGTTGTGCGCAGGGCTGATATTCAAGCATTTGCCCTTTCAATGGCACCAGAGTTTGAAATGGTCTCAGAAGGATTCAAAGCATCACAACAGTGGTTGGACGGTTTCCTTCAACGGTATGAACTGCCCCTAAGAAGATCAACAACACTGTTTAAGCTGGAAGATGCTGAAGTTATTAAACGTGCACTTGCATTCAAGTCCTTTATTGATAGGATCGACATTTCCAAGTACCAAACCTGCAATATGATTGCTATGGATGAAACTGCAGTGTTTATGGGACAAGGATCTCAAACAACAATTCATCACAGGGGTGCAACGTCAATCTACATTCCCACCACTGGCTATGAAAGTGCACGGGTCACCTGTGTTTTGGCAATTCATTTGGATGGAAAGAAAGCCACACCTCTAATCATCAGTAAGGGCAAGAAAGATAAGATTGAACGTGTATCTGGCATTTACGTTCTTGAAACCGAAAAAGCCTGGTGTACACAAGCCGTTATAAGAAAGTGGGTTGATTTAATGCTGCCACTTGTTATGTGAGGTAACCAGAGAGTTCTGATAGTCTGGGATTCAGCCAGCACTCACTGCACTAAAGAAATGAAGAACTTCCTTGCAGAGAGAAGAATAGATCAAGTAATGATTCCTGCAGGAATGACTGCCCATCTCCAGACCCTTGATATTGCAATAAACAAGCCATTCAAGGACCATTTGCGCATGGAAGTCAATGACTACATTGAAAATAGAATGGAAAGAAATCAGCGTGGAAACTTTGTGAAGCCCTGTCTGCAAGAAGTCGTGACTTGGGTGAAGAAGTAATGGGATAAAATTACTGACAGCTGTGTCGCCAAGGCACTATGAGCAGGTTACCTGGACAAGACATATTCATTTAAAGAGAGCTATATTGCTGGACATGACAGATTGGGTCCACTTCTTCTGAAGGAAATGGAGGCGCAAGACATCCAGGACGGAATTCAGGGTATGGACACTTATGACGATGTTGTTGAAGAAGATGACATGATCATTATTGAATAAAGGTACATTTTTTTGTTCACATTTACCTGTTTATTAAAATTGCTGTCAATGTTCATTAAAATAAGACCTCCCCTGAAAATAAGCCCTCTGGTGTTTTTCTGTCCAAAAAAAATAATAAGATAGTGTCTTATTATCGGGGAAACATGGGTAGTATGTAGTAGTAGTAGTATATTACATAGTACATATATATATACCGTGTTTCCCCGATAATAAGACCTATCCCAAAAATAAGCCCTCCCCTTACTGTGTAAGATTCCTCTAAAATAAGCCCTACCCCGAAAATAAGCCCTATTGAGATTGCTACTGTAGTGAAGGTGATCCCCTGCGCTACACGCTACATTACGGTACCCTCTGTATGCACCGTCCCCCCCCCCCTCCGGGTGAAACGCACGCCGCGCTCCGAGCTGCATCCAATCAGAGCTGCAGCAGTGAGCGTGTCATCCTGTTCTTCCCCAGTGATTTGCTTGCTGGCGCCATTGATAGCAGTGCCACGGAGGAGAGCTGTTTATTAAAATTGCTGTCAATGTTCATTAAAATAAGCCCTCCCCTGAAAATAAGCCCTCTGGTGTTTTTCTGTCCAAAAAAATTAATAAGACAGTGTCTTATTATCGAGGAAACACGGTAGTAGTAGTAAAGTATAGAGTAAGTAGTAGTAGTAGTAGTATGGCCACTTACTTGTCCATGTTATCCGGGTTTACTTTGGCGTAGTCCCAAATGACTTCCTCCGCTGCAATAAAATACTCCCACTTCTTAATGTAACGCCTCTGATCTCGAGTTAATTTCGTTATCTTCCTGGTCCCTTTTGGGCATTTTTCAATTTTGAGGTATGCTTTCATCCCAGCTGATTCAGGTTATGCAGAGTATAATGAGGAAATTAGGGAGAAGACAGTTAGCTCCACCCAAACACTGAACATTTAAAAGTATATGGGGAAAAATGTATCAGCTATACAGTCAGGGGTCCTAACAGAATAGTCTGAAACTGTTAAGAGTGTTATCCTGGAATGATATAGAGTGGAGGAGCAGGGAATAGGAAGGAAAAAAAGTAAGGGAAATGAGCAGAAAATACTTAGTAAAGATCATTTGCTTGTCCTAGACAGGAGGATTTGACATAATTTCTGTTCCATTAATATCCCATGGTGTAGGTTTGGGAAGGACATTGATAATATACATATCTAGAGAGCTTCCAGATTAGATTAAGTTCAAATTTCTGCCATTTGATGATGGGTTGAAGGACCCGGGGATGTTTACCCTTGTGAACTGATAACTTGAAGGAAGAAGGATGTAACAGCTGTCTTTACTTGAAATACTGCCATAGAAGAGGAATGAAATTGGCTCCTCTTGTCTCCACAGGGCAAAACTGGGAGAAATGCTTGAAGGGGGTAGAGAACCAAATTTGGGCTTAGAGTTAACCAAAATATAATGGGCTATTTCTGGGTTCCCCCTTACTGGAAGTCTTCAATCAAAACTTGGGTGCCCAATCACTAGGTATGTTATAATGGAGATTATTTTTGCAGACTCTCCATACTTTTAGCCACACTTTAAACACTACAGGATAACAATGCATCTTTACCTCTGAGTGTATTCATTACCTTCTTTCACTTTTTCTTTTCTACTCTTTCCCAAGAGAGAGAAGACCTCTGTTTTCTAAAGGTTTTCTCCCCCACCATCCTACTGACTAGAAGTGAGTTAGAGCTCTAAGAACTCAGCAGTAAGATTCTTCTCTCCCAGGCTCTGGCAGGTGGAGGCTGGGAGGAGAGAAAAGCCCCAAGAAATGACTGACTTGTAATAGGATCCATTTCCTTCATTCCAGGGGTCACTCGTGGAATTTCCACAATACAGTGACCTTGACTATACTTGAGTGCCTTAGGCACTTAAGTCATGGGTACCACTGTATGTGCCTTCAGGTGACAGAGGAACTCAATGATGTGAGAAAGGTTTCCTTGCCTTGAAAATGCTTTGGGATGAGAGAAGATATCTTCCACCTTCCCTCCTGGCTCACAGTCATATTCGCTGTGGTTGATGTGGCTCCGATGAGAGGGATGGCCGAGACTTTACGAGAGTTATGTTCCAGGACTTGCCCATTGTAATGAATAGAGAATAGTTCAGGTCCAGAGCTCATTGCAATTAGATGCCAACTAATCTGGTCATAGGCGCAGACTGTTACATCTGAAAGAGAAGGAATAGCTGAAGTCAGAAGAGTTGGTGAGTTCAGTGTGCCATGCCCCCCAAACCAGAGATCACTAAAGAGCCAGACCAGGGGCAGCCAGGTGGCTCAGTAAGAGCACCGGCCCCAGAGTCGGGATGACCTGGGATCGAATCTGGGCTCAGACACTTAGCACCACACCCAGAAATAACTGGCCGTATAACCTTGAGCAAGTTACTTAACCCCAATTGCTTAAAAAAAAAGAGAGAGCCAGACCAGGAGGGGGTCACAGAGGGTCTGGGCTCAGTTCAGCTCCAGGGCAAGCTATTACATTCATGGAACGTTTAAGGGAGGGAGGTCCCAGGGGTTTACGCTTCTCTGCCACTGTGCTGAGGTTAAACCCTGGCCAAACTTTGCAAGGACCTCTGCTGCTTTGGGATTTAGTCCTTAATTGTTTTAATGACAGAAGCAATTGCTGACTCACTCCATCAAGGAACATGGTTGAATTCCCATGATGCTCATCTGAGTGCCTAGGAGCAGGGGAAGAGGGCAGGAGCAGAGTGGATAAATTCATGTGGGATTGCTTTGGTGTGTGTCAATCAACAGTCAGTAAACAAGCATTTATTAAGCTCTTCTTGTGTGCCAGACACTGAGCTAAGTGCTGGGGACAAGAATAAAGGCAAAAATATTCTCTGCTCTCAAGCTGTTCATTGTCTGTTAACATATGTACAAGCAAGGATAAGTAGAAGCCATTTTCAGAGGTTAGGCACTGGTAATGGTGGTGGGCTTGGGGCCAGGCCTCTTACATATGGTAGGATTTGAACTGAGTTTTAAAGGAAGCCAGGGAAACAAAGAGGCAGAGGTAAAAAGGGAGAACATTCCAGGCATGAGAATGGGCTCCATGCCAGCCCAAAGACATGGAATTGAGAGAAAAAGTGTCATGTTTGGGAAACAAACAAAAAAAAAATCAATGTCTTTGGAGTAAAGTACATGGAGGAGAGTAAAATGTGATAACCTGGAAAGGTAGGAAGGAATGAGAGGGTGAAAGGCTTTAAGAGCCAAAGAGAGTTATTTTATACTAGATCCTGGGTGTGATAGGGAGCCACTGGAGTTTAATAGGGGAGTGATGGGATGAGACCTGAGCCTTAGGAAGAATGCTTTTGAAGCTGAATGGAGACATGCTGGAGAGGAGAGAGACTCAAGACAGGGAGACCAACCAGAAGGGTATTGCCATGGTGTAGGCAGATGTGAAAGAGGAAAGATGAGGTATAAAAGGGAGATGTTATCAAGGTAGGAACAACAGGGCTTGGCAACACATTGGAAATATGGGGGGTGGGGAGGGAGGGAGACAGAGACAGAGAGAGACCTTGAGATTAATAGGGAAGTTACGGAGAGGAAAGTGTTTCTGTCCCTGTTTAAAATGTTGAAAATGCAGGTTTTATCCCCCAGACTTCTGGGAAAATGTCTCGATGACCTTTGGAGTTGTTCTCACTAGTTGTTATCAGTTAACCCCAGAATTTTTGTTCCAAAGTCCTAGAACTCTTAGTTTCTGGTTATTTTTATAACCAAATGTTACTGAGAATTAGTCTGTAGGCCATATACTTATTTCTCAGTGAAAAATAAACATTTATTAAGGACTTACTATATGCTAAGCACCACATTAAGTGTTAGGGATACATACAAAAATTGAGAAAATCCTTGTTTTCAGTGATCTTACACTCTTAATTGTAGAAGGTAACACAAAAGAATATTCAACTCTAGAGTATAAAGAAAGACCTGGAAGCTTGAAGAATACAGTCAGGAAGATGACAAGGCCCAGAGGTTCTTAGGTTATAATAGGTAGATAATGATGATGGGGGACTGCATCTATTCATTATGGTGCTCTGTCTCTAACCAGTGTTTCCTATGACTTCCAGGATCAAAGATAAAATCTTCTCATTGGCATTCAAAGCCCTTCATAACCTGTACCCTTTCATTTTTTCAGTCTTATTACAACTTATATTTCCCTTCTCCCACCACATACTTTGGGATCTAGTGACATTGATCTCCTTGCTCTTCCTCAAGTGGGCATTTTCACAGTTGTTTACATATTGTTTCTTCCATTGGACTGGGGTCCTCAAAACTAGAGACTGTCTTTTGCCTTTTTGTATCCCTAGCACTTAGCACACTGCCTAACACATAGTAAGCACTCCATAAATGTTTACTGACGATCCAGTAAAGTGGTATTATAGTCCTTTCTCATAAGTGAACAAACTTGACTTCCCTAAACCTATAGTAAGCTACAAGAGGGAGTCAAGATTGGAGCTCAAACCTTTCATATGGTGTTAATCCTCAGTGTTCAATTAAATTAAATTCAATAAGCATTTATGTCACTTATGACATAACAAATCACTTATGACTACTGTGGGTCGGGCACTATCTTAGGTGTTATGGAAACAAAAATCAAAATGAAAGAGTTCCTGATCTCAGGGAGCTTACATGACACTGAGAGAAACACAGTTAAGTATAAATTCATCATATATTTGTCCAAACCCATGATCTCATTGGTTTAAGGATCTCCTGATAAGCAAATTCCTACTAGCAAAGCAAATTGGCAACTGCCGTGTTGGACTCAGGGAGTAAAATCAGAGTCACAGAACACTGAGTAATATTAATGAGCAAGGAAGAAGTACTTTACAAAATGCCCCCCTTCCGCCTCCTCCCCCAAATCCCAGCACACATGAAATAATCTATGCACATCCAGTGAAGGTTTCATGGTCACAAGGCTAAGTGAAGACACTCCAAGCCGCATCTGACTTGCCAGAGGAACTTGGTCCTAAGGCTTGTGTTTTCTGATTTCTGGAACCGTGTTTGCCAGATCAATGTTTTTTACTTGTTGGTCCAAGGCAAATTTATTAGTCCACAAAAGTTTTGCTACTAAAACTCCTTAATTCTTAAAACCTATAAATCTATAAATTACATATCAATCTCCAAATTTTGCTCTCTCTGGATCTTGGTTTCAACCCTCAAGATGCCAGGAACTTAGGTGTGAGGCTGCAGAAGATAGATTGGTCCTGGGAGAGGCTGTACTAAACCACAGGTGAATGTGGGCTGGGAAGCATCACGCTGAACCACCTTACTTTTCAATATATTTTAATAATAGCATTTTAAGGTTTGCAGAGGGCTTTATATATGTTATCTAATTTGTCCTCATAACAACTCCTTGGGGTAGATGTTCATTATACAGATGAAGAAACTGAGGCCAAGAGAAGTCAAGTTAAATCCCATAGCTAGTAAATTTCTGAAACCGTATTTGAACTCAGGATTTGACTCTGGGCAGCTAGGTGGTACAGCGGATAGAGGGCTGGGCCTAGAGAAAGGAAGACTTCTTTTCCCAAGTTCAAATATGGCCTCAGACACTTACTAGCAAGTTTGCCTCAGTTTCCTCATCTGTAAAATGAACTGGAAAAGAAAATAGCAAACCGCTACAGTATCTTTGCCCAAAAAACTCTGAATGAGGTCATGGAGAGTCAGACATGACTGAAATGACTGAACAAAGAAATCTTTTCTAACTCCAAGGTCGGCACTTAGCCACTTGGTTGTGATATAAAACAGTGACTAATACTAGCTTTCCTAGTGCTTGGCTTAAGAATCTTACACAGCGGGGAGGCTAGGTGGAGCAGTGAATAGAGTACCAGCCCTGGAGTCAGGAGGACCTGAGTTCAAATCCAACCTCAGACACTGAACACTTACTAGCTGTGTGACCTTGGGCAAGTCACTTAACCTCAATTGCCCTGCCCTCCCCCGTCCAAAAAACAACAACAACAACAAAAGAATCCTACATAGTTTAAATCAACTTTAGTTGCAAATAAGACACCCCATAAAAGACTCAGCTCACCCGTTACCTGGCAGTGTTCCATTCACGTAGCCATTGACTGTATACATCAGAGAAGGTGACTGCTGCCAGCTTTTGCTTTCATCAAACACTGCAAACATCAGCACATGTTGCCGGTCAAACATCTTTTGAATCCCATCTTCAGTCAGGCTGCCTATGAGAAGAAAACAAATCCTTCAAAACTTCAAGAGGGAAAAAAAAAATTACTCTAAGACATCTCCTATTATCCATTTCCAGACAGGAAAGATACCAGAAAAGCCAGGTTTCCATTCAGTAGCATTTTCCAAAATGTTAACATGGTGAATGATTTATTTCAAAAACATCCTCTTAATCAGTTAATTGATGGTGCTTGGGAGGTAAGGAACCCAACAGTTTCTGAAGAAATGAAAGTTGGTATCCCATAGATGACAATGGAAAAGGACATGGTGAGTGTTAGCAGGCTGCAACAGATGTCACCTATCATAGGTAGGATCACAGAACTGGGGCTGGAAGAGATCTTAGAAGGCTACTATCAATCCAACATCCTCAATATGAGGAAACTTAGGACAGGGAGTTTAAGAGTCACGCAGATAGCCCCAGAAGTATGATTTAAGCCAAGGTCAAGGATAGAAGTAGCTAAGTGGGCATGTATAGCATATATGTGTGCGCACATGTATATTCATGCATGTACGTGTGTACATATATGTACATGTGTGTGCCCCTGGAATGAACACCCTCCTCATGTTCGCCCTCCTCTTAGAATCATCTCTTTCAAAGGCTCAGGTCAGGAGCCACACTCTGCTGGAAGCAGAATTCTGCTGGCTTCATATTCGTTAGTGTTTTCTCACCTCTCAAATTATCTTGTCGTTACGTATATAGGATTATTGTATGCCCCTGGTAGAATGCAAACTTCTTAACGGCAGGGGCAGTTTCTGGTTCTGTCTTTGTATCCTCAGCCCCTAGCACAGAGCTTAATATATGCTTGTTAAATGAATGAATGCTGAGTTGAGAGCCAGTATATTACGACACAAGAGAATTCCAAGGAATGCATAGAATTGACCAAGATATAATGCTATTGGAGTATTATAAATCTCATTCATAGAAAAACCTTACGAACATATGAAAAGTCGGTAGGACCTTCTGGCTCTTGGGCTCTGCTAGCATAGGAGTCAAGACTTCAGCCTCACCTCCATGCTGTGAGAAGAATCCTGACAAGGGCTCTAGGTGAGAAGCTTATTGTTTGTCCTTTACTCTCGGAGAGGACCATGACATCAGGGAGGTGATGCCATGACATGCAAGTGAATTGGATTTAAGTGAGGGAGGGCTGTGCAAAGTCACCAGCCTCACTCTCTCCTCCAGAGTCATGTGGGTCCAGTGGCCAGACATAGATCAGGACAACTGGAGATGGCCCTGGATGCAGTGGGAGACCTTGGTCTTTTTAAACTAAGGTCTTTGACAGATCTCAGTTTGACCTGTGAGAAGCTTATGTAAATGTTAAGTTACTTGTGCTATATTCTGCAAAGTGAATTTCAGATAGTGCCTTAGTCAAATATAGAAACTGCATGTCTGTATGTCAACAGATTTAGCTTCTCTGGAAGGAAGAATGCATATAAGTTTCTTTTTCTTGCAAATGAAATTATCACAAGCCCTTCAAATAGACCAGACTTCTTTCAAGCAGCACTCAATCCACTACCCACCTAGATGCCTCAATATACCCTTATCCTTCAGGTGGCTTTTTGGGGGGGAAGGGGGGCGTCCTTGTTTTTAGGGATTCAGGAGAAGGAAAAAAGATCCAGAGGGGAACCCCAAATACTTGAGTCTCAGATATTTCCTCCTCATGCCTAGCCGTGGTACAGTTCTCAATTCTTTATGGTCACCCCATAAAGGGAGTACTGAAATGATAGGAAAACTGCTGCTACTCAATCTTATGTTCCCCTGCTCTCATTTATCCTTCCCTTACCTTTCTTACAGATGAGCAAAGGTCCAACAAGGCCAGAGTTGAAATCCAGTACTAAGTTATCATAGGAGTAATAGATGTGTGTGAGGCAAGGAGGGTCATCATCTGTGGGTCCACTGTCTTCAGTGATCAGCCATGTGTAGGTATATTCCTGACCCGGAAGTACAGCATCATCCATCTTTTCCACAGGGGATGTTTGGTCTGTGTAAGAGGCACCTGGAGATGCAGACAAACTGATGAGGTCTTTCTTAGATGGGCTTAATGACTTGGAAGGAAGGTATGGTGAAGTGGAAAGAAGACTTGGTGTCTAGTTTCAGCTCTGACACTAGTGACCGTAGGCAAGTCTAACCTCTTTGTGTCTCTCAGCATCAGTTTCCCCATTTATGAAGCTGAGATAAACATAGAGTATGAAAGCTGGAAGAACCCTTAGAGATCACCTTTATAGCACTTGCAAAGATTTTCCCATAATTCAATTAAGGGAACACTTAATATGTGCACACTCTGAGTAAGACACTGTGCTAGAGACTGGAAATGCCACCTTCCCTGACCTAAAGGAACTTGCAATCTAATATGGAGCCTGTTCTTCTGATTGATGAGGCTATGACTGGCCAGCATTGTAAGCTTACAAACCACACTCACCTCCCTCCCAGTTCAACTTAACCACCAGATTGTTCTACCTCCTCACCAACAACTTTACCCACTGCTGAACCCTGGGACTTGCTCTTCTCTTTGGTTAGTTCCTGGCTGAGATCTCCATCCCATGAGGGCACCCTCCTCCTCCTGTTTACCACCCCCTTGCCAACTCTCTTTTCTATTTCATCTTCCTCTACTAGAATGCAAAGAGTAGTGGCCCATCTTGTATTATTGTTTTTGCACTGGCATCACTGAATATGCCACCTGGCATGCAGTATGGGCTTAATAAAGTCTCTTTACACTATGGAGAAGAGACGAGTTTGTGACCAAACAAGATAGAGATGATGACAAGAAGTAAAATAGATTATTTTCATCACATGAAATTAAAAAAAAATAAAATTTTTGCATGAACAAAACAGACGCAGCCAAAAGGAAAATAGAAAACTGAGGAAAAAAAACATTTACAACAAGTTTCTCTGATAAAGGACTAGTTTCTCAAGGATATAGGGAACTGAGCCAAACTTATTTTTTTTAAATGAGCCATGCCTCAGTTGATAAATGGTCAAAGGATATGAAGGCAGTTTCCAGAAGAAGAAATCAAAGCTATCAGTAGTTATATGAAAAATGCTCTAAATCATTATTGATTAGAGAAATACAACTTGAAACAACTGTGAGATGCTGTCTCACACCTATCAGATCAGCTAATGTGATAGAAAAGGAAAATAACAAATGCTGACAGGGATATGGAAAAGTTGGGATGCTAAAAATTGAGACACTGAGCTCTTAGAGCTGAACTGGTCCAGCCATTCTGGAGAAGAATTTGAAGCTGTGTCCAAAGGACTATATAACTATGCATACCCTCTGACCCAGTAATGCCACAACTAGGTCTATATCCCAAAGAGATCAGAGAAAAGGGAGAAGGACCTATTTGTACAAAAATATTTATAGCAGTTTTTCTGCGATGGCCAAGTTTTAGAAATTGAACGGATGCACATCAATCGGGGAATGGCTGAACAAGTTATGGTATATAATTTTGGTGCAATACTATTGTGCTATAAGAAATGACAAGCAGGATGGTTTCAGGTAAACCTGGGAAGACTTATGTGAACTGAAGCAGAGTGAAGTGAGCAGACCCAGGAGAACATTGTACACAGTAACAACAATATTGTAAGGATGATCAATTATGAAAGACTTAGTTATTCTGATCAAGACAATGAGCCAAGGCAATTCTGATTGATTTAGGATGGAAAATACTATCCACCTGCAGAGAGAGAACTGATGAAATCTGAATGCAGACTGAAATGTACTTTCAAAAGCTTTATTTTTCTTGTTTTTATTTGTCTGTTTTCTTTTGCAACATAGCTAAGATGGAAGTATGCTTTACATGACTTCACA
The DNA here is from genome assembly GCF_028583685.1 of Petaurus breviceps papuanus. Classification (NCBI taxonomy): domain Eukaryota; kingdom Metazoa; phylum Chordata; class Mammalia; order Diprotodontia; family Petauridae; genus Petaurus; species Petaurus breviceps. The sequence goes on from NW_027185876.1 coordinate 22,772,171, forward strand.
CGCATAATTGAAATCAAATTGTTTGCCTTCTCAAAGATGGATGGAGATAATTTGGAATTCAAATTTTTTAATGTTAAAATATTTTCATGTTAATTGGTAAATATTTAAAAGAGATAAAATATATCAAAAAGGAAAAAAAGTTGCTTTATCAAATGTATGTGCAAATAAACATATAGCATAGAATGTGATAAGTGCAACTTCAGAAAGAATGTTCGATAAAATGTCAGTTAAGATGGATCCATGAAGGGGGTTAGTATCTGAGCTTGTTCTTGAAGGAAGGGAAGGATTTCAAAATGCAACAATGAACAGGGAATGCATTCTAGCTAGAACTAGAAGAACAGTATCTATGATGACAATAACTGATAAAAATGAAAAGAACATAAAAAGGAATTCTGAGTAATTGAAATAATCAATCATGGTCCAAAAATATATGTAATAAAAACATAAGTTCTTCCTCTCAATAGCATAGTCAGAAACTACTGGGACAGAATGTTGTATACATTGCTGGACTCGGTCACTATATCCATTGTTTTTGCTTAGCTGTTTTCTCTTTGTTACAAAGGAAGGTTCAGTTTTCTGTGAGGGTGGGATAGGAGAGAGCTATATCTGGAAATGACAGTGATAAACAGTGTTGTAAAGGGGAAAGTGAAATGGGCTTTGCAGTTAGAGATCTAGGTTCAAGACTCATCTTTGCTACTTTGCTGTTTCCATGACTTTAACCTCCCTGGGCCTCAGTTTTCTCACCTGTAAGATTGGGGGAGGGGAGAGTTGAGCTAGATGTCCCCTGAACTGTCTTCCCTCTCTTCATCTATAATGTTATGATTAGTTGAATGTATCAATAAAACATTAGTAACAATATTATAAATACTATTTTAAAGAATGTGTCAGAGTTAAGATTCATTCTCTAGCTCTGATAAATAATCCAGGGGTCTTTCCACTAGATCCCATTCCCTCTAAAATGTGTAGGAATGGAAGGTCTATGGAATACATTTTTTAAATTACCAAGGGCTTAGAAAATATTAAATATTTTAATGACTTCCTATGAATCACAAAGCTGTTGTTATCTGAAAAGAAGAATTAAGGAAGAGAGATGGTCGGAGTGCCCTCTGATAAGCAGTAAGCACTCCCTCTGAAAACTTACACAACTCAGCTGGAAAGGAGCAAACAGGGCCTGATAAGAAATGTCAGCTTCCTTGGGTCAGGCCCTGTTCCTTTTTTAGAACTTGAAGGTCCACCACTGGACTGCACTTATCTTGAACAAAGCTTAATAAAATTCCTGAGCTGCCCGCCCCAGACTCTTTGCCTTCAGGCCACTCCATGTAAAATGATCATAGCAGACTTTACTCTGCTCCCCTGTTACCCCAGTTTAAGATTTACTGAAGATTCTAGAGAAGAAAAGTGGGGAGATCTCCCTTTGCTTGGGAGGATGCTTTCCCGATCTCTGACTGTTAAGGCTCCCTTCCTTCTCCCCAAACTAGTCTGTATACGCTGTTTGCCTCTTGTAGACCCTCAATAGAATGCATATTAATAACAACAACAGCAATAAATAGCACTTTAACATCTGCTAAGAGTTTTTCATTTGATTATTTGAGGTAGAAGCTCTTATTATTCCACTTTTACATCTATAACGAAACTGAGATCATGCTGCTAGTAGCAGCCTGACAGGATTATGAATTAATCTATTCTTGACTTCAAGTTTCAGCACTCCATTTATTACTCCAAAGGCAGAGATTTATTTTTTTATTGTGGTAGGGGGTGGAAAGAGGTATAATTTTTGTACTCCCAGTGCCTGAACATTAACATGGAGTGTTGGATATAGGGCCATCCTCTGAGTCAGTATGACCTGGGTTCCAAGTCAGCCTCTGAAACATATTGATTATATGACCCTGGTCAAAGTGATTGACATCTCAATGTTCCGAGTAACTTTCCAAGACCATAATTTGCAGACCAATTGCACTGATTGTTTCTTCACTGGGAGGTTTCTTCTTGCCAGGATAAAATCACAGGTCTGGATCTGGTATTTCATTGGTATAAGGAATGCTCAGTGAGGAAATTCATTTGCATACAGAAGGTGCTTAGCAATAATTGTTGGGAGGGGATTGATGCCAAAAGCAGGTTCACATTTATAAAACCTGAAACAGATTGCAGATTTAACTGGATAGCATCACATCTTGTGATAATGCAAATGCGTACTTGGGCTAATTTTTTTCCTCCTTGCCTTTTTCACAGTTAATCCCCATCTCTTTGCTTTTGTGTTTAACCAGCTGAGAAATGTTTCATGAGGATTAATGAATTCTCTCAAGAAGCACCATCCAATGGAAAAAAAAAAAAACATTGGTCTAGAAATCAAATTCTAGATTAGAATCTTGGCTCTGCAGACAGATAGGCAAGTGAATTTAGGCAGATGTCTCATCTTGAATGCCCATTTTCCCCATGGATAATAATACTTGTACCATCCAATTCCCAGAATTGTGTGATAGAATATATGTAAAGTGATTTGTGGTTGAAAGGCACAACATAGTAACGGCAGCTGTGGTTATTATCTTGGGGGAGATCAAAAGGGGGGCTTTATCTTCATTTTATGGTTGGATGAGTCAGTTTTACCCAAGTTCAGCAAACAAATCAGTGATCAATGGGCTAAAAAAAACCCCCAACAACCTCGTTTAGGAATGTAGCCTTTTAGTCCCTTCTGTGGCTTTTATTAGATCACTATTAGATTTTTTTTCCCTTGGGCTACTGCTTTCACTTTGCATTTTTTTTTAGATGAGCAGCAAACTTAATAAACAAGCAGGGACAATTCAATAGCCATGATAAGAAAAACAAGGGTGAAAAAGCATCTGATGTTGCCATATCTGTTCACAGTGAAGAGAAGCTGTACATATGAATTGTAATGTCCTATATACACAATGCATGTGGCTATCCATATGTGTGTCTGCATCGTGCATATATCTGTGTGTGTGTGCATGTACGCATACGTGTGTATATTGTATTCAAGAAGGTTGAAATCCTGATTCAGGCACCTACTAGATGTGTGACTGTGGGCAAGTCTGTCAACCCTAATCTCTTAAAACTTAGGCTCTCTGGTATCATAGTAATTTATGACAATATCCCTCTGTTTTAACTTGACTGTATTTTATGTCTCCACGATAACTTTGAAAGGAGTGGGACTTGTTCTCACCAAATTCGTTATGCTACTAAAACATGACTTATATGTTCCTTTGTCATCTTGAAATAATAGCAGAGGGTGGAAGTTCTCAAATGAGCAAATGTCTGCACGCCGTGAGTAAGGTCTCTTATTCACACAACTACCAGTTAGAAAGATGGACAATTTTTGGTAATTGCTGATCTAATTTTTTTTCCAGTGTTTTATTCATTTAAGACTTTGCAATTGGATCTCAATGAAGAATAATCCCATTTCTAAAGCAGCAGAATCTTGGATTTTACATTCTAAGTATAGGCAGATTTGGGTGGTGTGTGGATGGGCACTATTAAGTAGGCACTTAGTAAATATTGCTTTATTAAAGGGGATTGATATATGAAAGGAACTTTTAGATTTATGACACTTTGATTTAACTTTGGCTTTATAATCTCTAGGAGGTGCTGTGGATAGTGTTGGGACTGGAGTTAGGAAGACTCATCTTCATGAGTTCAAATCCAGCCTCAGGCACTTGCTATCTGTGTGACCCTGGGCAAGTCACTTAACCCTGTTGTTTGCCTCAGTTTCCTCATCTGTAAAATGAACTGGAGAAGAAAATGGCAAGCCAATCCAGTATCTTTGCCAAGAAAACCCCAAACAAAGTCATGAAGAAATCAGACTCAACTGAAACTACCAAAAAAAACCCAATAGAAAATGAATTCTCCAAATTAAAAACAAAAAGCTGTGACCTTCAAGATAAGAAAGAATTTCATTGTCTTTAAAACACAAAAGTCTCATGTGCTAATCCTTACACAGATGGAAGCTTGCTGGAACGATAATCCTTGATTTTATATTTATTTGATTCTTTGACTTGCTACATAGCTCCACACTCTGCTTCGTAATCTGTTTACTCTTGTCATGATGTGCCTTCCAAAGTTGCCAAAGTATACTTAAGATTCATATTTGTGGGGGAAATGGCATGAACAAATTTTGTGTGAGGATACACATAAAAAATATTTTCTTTCTGGAAAGTTTGACTGTGCAAACTGTACCGCTTCTCCCTAAACTCTTTTCCTCTTCAAAAATCTATTTGTTGGCCCAAAGACCATTCAAAGTTTCAGAAATTGTGTCAGTTATGGCACTGAATATTTTGAAAAAAGCAGAGGGCAGCTGGGTGATGCAAGTGGATTGACCTGACCTGGAGTCAGAGAGACTTGAGTTCAAATTCATCCTCAGACACTGACTAGCTGTTTGACCCTGGGCAAGTCACTTAACCCTTTTTGCCTCAATTCTTCATCTGTAAAACGAACTGAAGGTGAAGGAAATGGCAAACCACTCCAGTATCTTTTCCAAGAAAACCCCAAAGGGAGCCACGAAAAATTGGACACAACTGAAACAACTGTACAACTTTACAGCACCCACTTGATTAGGCATCATGATGTAGTATGAATCATCATAGCTTACACTTAATAGTGCTCTAAGGTTTGCAAAGTGTGCTTTTTATACACTATCTCCTTTGATCTTCGCAACAACTGTTTGAGGTAGGGGCTATTGTTATCAACAGATCAAGAAACTGCGTTTTTAATAGAGGTTAAATGACTTGCCCAGGGTCACTCGGCTAGTTACTGAGAGAGGATTCAAAACCCAGATGTCGGTGACTTACATCCAGAGGCTCCATAGTCTAAACCAACACAGGGTCAGTCCAAATGGCTTTTGGATGAAGAGTTTACATTTCGTAGATTTATAGCCTTTTGTTGTTGTTGTTCGTTCCTGTCGCATTTTTTTTTTTGGCGGGAGGAAGGCAAGACAGTTAAGGTTAAGTGACTTGCCTAAGGTCACACAGCTAGTACATGCGTCAAGTGTCTGAGGTGGGATTTGAACTCAGGTCCTCCTGACTCTAGGGCTGGTGCTCTATTCCCTGTGCCACCTAGCCACCCTATTTCCCATTCTGTGTGACCCTGTGGACCAGAGCATGCCAGACTCTTCTATCCTCCACTATCTTTTGAAGTGTAGGTACATGTTCATTGCTTCCATAAAATTTAACTTCCTGCTCTTTCCATATACTCAGGCAGTATCTGCATGATGCCAAAAGCTTCAGATTAACAAGCAAAAACATACATACATACACATTCATATATATATATAATATGTGTACATATATGTATGTGTGTGTGTATATATATTTATGTTCAGACATTTAGGCATCAGATAGGAAGATACATTGGACAATATCATGGCCATCAATTTGTCCTAAAAAATTGACTTGCTCTTCATGTTACAAATCTAGATGCTGAAATCAAAAGAAGGAAGCATAAGTGAAAAAGAGTAAGTCCATTGGGAGAGAGAAAGGATGGGGCTGAGCTCTCTTTCACCTTTATTGAATAATGGATTCATAGAGTTTAAAGGGCCATCGTTCAGTCCCTACCTGAAAGAGTAACCACTTCTGGAATATCGTAATAAAAACTTATCAAGAAGTCTCTAACTGAAGAGGTCTAATGAGGGGAATCCCCCTACTTTACAAGGAGGCTATCTCCTTGTAATTTGTATGGTTCTGAAAGGAACTTTTGCTTCCCCTGAGAAAAAAATCTGTATTTACCCTCTTCTCCCCATCTCCCTCCCGAGATTCCTGTTGGTTTGTGCTTAGCACTATGCCCATAGCACCTATCTCCCAGGGTTGTTGTGAGGATCAAGTGAGAAAATATTTGTACAGTGCTTAGCACAATGCCTGGCATGTATTAGGTGCTGTATAAATGTTTATCTTCTTTCACTTCCCCTTTCCCGATGAGTTAGAGAGAGTCCAGAGAATGGCAACCAGGATTATAGATGAGGAAATTGTAAAATAAAAGACTCAAACTAAGACAAGCTTTAAAATCCCTTCCAACTCAAAATCTTGCCAATCAGTCAGACAACCCAATTAAAAAGGCCCATGGAATCTTAGTCTGCATTAAGAAAGAAACAGCATCCAAAATGAGGGAGATGATTGTTCCGTTATTCTCTGCCTTCATTGGGCCACACGTAAGCTGTCCTGTTCGATTGTGGGTGCCACATTCTCAGAAGAATATTGGCCAACTAGAGCATGGCCAAAGGAGATCCACCAGGATCATGTCCTGTGAGTGTCAGCTGAAGGAAATAAGGATGTCTAACCAGGAGAGAAGACTCGGGGACAATATGCTAGCCTGATAGCTGTCTTTAAGTTGATGTTTTGAAAGGCTGTCATCTAGAAAAAGGATAAGACTTGTTTTGCAAGGCCCCAAAAAGGAGAACTAGAAACCATGAGTGGAAGTTACAAAAGGAGATAATATTTGTAAAGTGTTTTGTGAACCTTAAAGCACTATGGAAATGCTAGCTAGTTTTACAGAAAAGCAGATTTCACCTCCACATAACTAGGTGAAACTCTGTATAACAATTAGAATTATCCAAAACAGAATGGGTACCTCAGGAGACAGTAAAATCCTAGGATACTCAAACTAAGAACTAAAAATCTTTTAAGATTATCTAATCTAAAGTTTGAATTTTACAAATGAGGAAACTGAAGCCTAGAAAACTTAAATGACTTGCTTAGGTCTTCCAAAGCAAACTGTGAGATCGGCTTGGCTGGGGAGGTGAGGGAGTTAGCGAGGTCCCCACCCTTTGGGATATGGCCTTACTTCGTGGTATGGCCACACAGGGGAAGGGGATGCTTCCACTGATCCATCCTACTGCTCCACCCACTCCAGAAGCTTCGCTGAATCTGGCTTACCAATGACTCCATCCCCTAGGTATACACACTTCATCTTTCTCTGCCATGAAATCAGAACCATAGGATTCCTTCGTGGTCAGGTCCTTCAAGGTCAGATGCTGCTGCCACTGCACTAACTAGTCAAGGGCTTCTCCCGATTATCACAACCTGGCACAATCCTGACCCTTGGCTCCAAACTCATAGTTTCAGTCCTTTCTAGGATAAGAAGAAAATTCTACATGTATAGGACTATACCTTCCAGTATTCATGTAGATTCAGAGCCTAAATACCAAGTTAACCTGTGAAACTCCAGATATGATTCTGTTATTTGGTGACCATTTTTAAGGAATGGGATGCCATGTCCTGATTTGGATATCTGTCCTTCCAATGGTTTTAAACTGAAACATTCCCGTGATAGGAAAAACAGCTTTAAAGAAAAACATCCTGCTGATGCCCACTAGCGGGCAAGTAAAATTCTTAAATGTTTTGTGTTAATATGCTGTGTAGGTGAGATAAACAATGTGACTTCCATGTTATACTAAAAACTGGAATGTATAGCACTGGACCATAATCTCTCAAAGTTACCTATATCTTGAACGTGCACCCTGTGTGTTCTGGGTTGAGATACAGAGGGATGAAGACAAGATAGCAATGTAAGCATGGACAATTCATGCTATGTGGAGGTGGAGTATTCTGTTTAATAATTTCTAGATGGGGCTATGTTCTATTAGGAATAAAGAGTAAAAAAAAAGGGCAATGACCCCCAGTTCATTTACTAAGCAAAGAGCATGACCAGTATTCAAAATGCAACACACATATCTTCCTATATTTAAAACAGTGTTCTTGTAATGAAATACCCGTTCTCTTGGTTGTTGGTAAATATTATATACTGTTACTACTGAGAACATGATAGATGTGTGATATTGCAGAATAGTTGAGTGATAGAATGCCATTATTCAATGAAGTCTAAGAAGCATGAGGAATAGAAAGAAATCTAGAAAGATCTTAATCTGTAAAATAGGGACAATCCTAGCACCTACCTCCCAGATCGCTTGTTCTGAGGATCATATGAGAGAATATTTGTAAAATTCTTTGCAAATCTTAAAGTGACATATAAATGCCAGCTATTTTATTATTAACATGATTATTATTTACAATATTTATTAACATTCTTGATCTTAAATATTAATAACAAATTTATGTATAATGAATAATAAATCAACTCCTTTATTAACAATTAATGTTAATGATTGATATTATTTATGATAATATTAAATAGTAATAATAATTAGATAATTCAAAGGAAAGGAAGTAAAACCAGAAGAACAGAGAAAACATGATCATACTGAAAGAAAATAGAATGGCTCTGAATGGACGAAGAAATCAGATGGAAATTTACCAGGAGCAGTTGAGAAGCTGTAACATTTTACAGATTGGATCTCAGATTTTCAGATTTGTACATAATCTCAGCAGACAGTGAGAATCCTCTCTGCTTCCACTGGAAAAGAAGAGCTAATAAGTGGTCATCTGGGCTTTGCCTCAGAATCTCCAATGAAGGGAAACCGGCTGCCTCAGCAGCCTATTTGACTTTTGCACAACTCAAATCATTAGGAAAACTTTGCCTCACATCAAGCCCTTCTCAAAAAAAACTTTTTTAAAAAGTCAGCCTAGTATGAAACCCTGATGGCTCTTTCTAGATAATAAATGCTTGTTCAATTGAACTGAATCATTTTGGCACATTGTAGGTACTTAATAAATGTTCCTTGACAGATTGAAACTCCCTACCCTTCCAGAAGTATTTTACATTGTTCCCCTTCTGACTCTCTGAATTCTAGTAAAACTGGTCTACATGGTGTTTTCTTTTCTTTTTTTTTTTTTAAAGCAATTGGGGTTAAGTAACTTGCTCAAGGTTACACGGCCAGTTATTTCTGGGTGTGGTGCTGAGTGTCTGAGTCTGGGATTCGATCTCCAGGTCTTCTCAACACTGGAGCCGGTGCTCTTACTTGCTGTGCTACCTGGCCGCCCCTACATGGTGTTTTCTTAATAGCTGTTTCCTAACCCTCCCTTTAATCATACATTCTACACTTTGCCAAGGAATCAAAGTCAAGCTCACTGGACAATAGTTTGCAAATGTTATGGAAAAAAAACCAAACAGAACATTTTTCCCTTCTCCAGCTCTGCATCACTTTCCACATGCTCCATATTTTATAGATCATGGACAGTGGCTTAGCAGTTACACCTGCCAAGCTTTTTTTTCAGTATTCTTTGTGGCTTGAATTCACTAAAGGCAGCATCCTTTCTTCCTTCTTATTTTGGGTTTCCATTCCCTATTAACTAGTTCTTACTTATTGACAAAAATCAGTTCCATCCAAAATAGAATTTCCTTTGTTGTTTCCTCCATCTTTCCATTCAGTCCCTGTCCTCAGGGAGTGTAGTAAGTGCCTAATAAATACTTATTGAATTTATGACTTCCAGGGGAATCAACATGTAAACAGATAAGTAAACACAAAATAATTTGAAGGAAGAAAGAACATTAACAACCTGGGGCTGGGGGGTGTTTAAGGCTTCTGTAGAAGATACATTGACCTGAGTCTTGATGAAAGGTAAGCCTTCCAATAACTAGAGCCAGGAAGGGAGCCCATTCAAAGAATGCAAGTCAATCTAGCAAAGGCAGGGAGGCAGGAGAAGGAATATGAGTTAAGAAAAAAAAACAACAAAGTAGACCAGTTTGGCTAGAATGGAGAGAGCCAGAAGGGGAATAATATAAAATAAACCTAGAAAGGTAGGCAGTTTGGAGCCAAATTATGGAGGCTTTAAATGCCATGCTGAATTATTTCTGTTTTATCCTAGGAGCAGTAGGGACCCACTGTAGTTTCTTTTTTTAAATTATTTTTCCAAATTACATGTTAAAACAGTTTTTTAACTTTTTTTTTGTTTTGAGTTCCAAATTCTCTCTCTCCCTCCTCATTGCCCTTAGCCCTCCTTGAGATGGTACACAATCCAATATTGTTTATACATGTACAATCATGTAAAACATTTTCATATTAATCATTTTGTACAAGATTCAAGTAAAAAAATAATGAAAGTGAAAAATAGCACTCTTCAGTATATATTCAGACAGTATCACATCTTTCTCTAGAGGCAGATAGCATACTTCATCATAAATCTTTTGGGATTTTCTTGGATCATTGTATTGCTGAGAACAGCTAAGTTATTTACAATTCTTTATCATACAATATTGCTGTCACTGTGTTCTGTCACTGTGGTTCTGCTCACTTCATTTTGCATCACTTCATGTAAGTCTTTTCAGGTTTTTCTGAAATCATCCTGCTTGTGATTTCTCATAGCACAATAATGTTCTATCACAATCATATACAGCTTGCTTAGCCATTCCCCAGTTGATGGATATCCTTTTAGATTCCAATTTTTAACCACCACAAAAGAGCCAATATAAACATTTTTGCACAACCACTGTTGATTCTTAAGTCAAGTGATGTCATTACCAGACTTGTATTTTAGAAAGATTATTTTGGAAGCTGTGATGGAAAATGAATTGTAGAGGAGAAAGAAGAGTCAGGGAGGCCAATTAGGAAGCTATTGAAATAGAGAGGTGATAAGGTCCTGGACCTTAAACAAGTGGTAAACAAGTAAGCAGAAGGAAAGAAATGCATGTGAGAGGTGTTGTGAAAATATAATTGATAAGACTGGGCACTCAATTAAATATGACAATTGAGGAAGAATGAGAAGATAATGATGATTACAAATTTGCTAACCTTACTGATTGGATGGATAGCAGTTGTTCCAAAGGAAAGAAGAAAACTTAGAGGAATCTTGATGGGTTTAGTGGGAGAATGGAATGATTTCTGCTTTGGGCATATTGAGTTTTATATTCCTGTAGGCCTGCTAGGTAGAGATATCAAGAAGTTGGTTAGGATACTATAACTCAAGAGAAAGATTAAAGTTGGATAGATAGATTTGGGGGTCAGGTATTAGAGATGGTAATTGAACCAATGGAAGCTGATGAAATCATCAAGAGAGAAGATATTATTATTAGAGAAGAGGACCTGGGGCTATCTGGCCCTTATGGTGATACCCTCAGTTAAGTGGGAAAGACGAGGATGAATCATTCAAGCAATCTAAAAATTTCTGTCAGCTCTTGTTCTGGAAATAAATATCTGGACAGATGAAATCCATAATCATTACAGAAAAAAAGACATAAGGAGGGGCTGGTACTTTAAGAACTCTGGGATTTAGGTTTTTCAGAAAAAAATGAAGGAAAACTTTAGGTAGGAATCATAGGATGAGTCTGGGTTGGAGACATTTTTTTTTTGAAAATTATATTCCCTCATATAGTCTAGATGTTGGTCCCTCCTTGAGTTGGTGAAATAGGTACCATCCTTGGCTCTCAAGGATACAGGAAAATTCACAGCTGGAGTTTTGTTTCTTTGCCTCCATCAAGGAAAGCATGGTGAGACTATGACCCTTCTTAAGATGGAATTACCTTGGAGAGAGTTAATGCATTAAGATTAGCAGTCATTCACATTATAAAGTCAGATTCCAGTCAAGTAAACTAGAATTTCTTAAGTGCCTGACCCTGGGCAAGTCACTTATTCTGTTTGCCTCAGTTTCCTCATTTGTAAAATAAGCTGGAGAAGAAAAAGGCAAATCACTCCAGTATCTTTGCCAAGAAAACCCCCCAATACGGTGTCACAGAGAGTTGGATGTGACTGAAAAACAACTTAACAACAACTATGTATCATGTAACTAAATGTTGGGAATACAAAAAAAGCCCTCTTCTCTCCCCCAAAACTACAGTTCCTGTTCTTAGATAACTCATAGTCTAATGGGGACAACAACATGCAAACAATTATGCCCAAACAAAAGAAATGGGATGACTTGGAGAGAGTCTCAGAGGGAAGGCACTAAGATTAAGGAGGACTGGCAGACTTCTTTGCAGAAGCTGGATTTCAGCTGAGATTTGATGGAAGCCAGAGAAGCTTGGATGAGGAGAGAATAGGAGGTTACTATGTCAGGAAACTGCAGGTGTGGAAAGTGGAAAGCCAAAGAAGAAAACAGGAATACTGACAGTCCCAAACGTTCTGGAGATATCAGTCCAGAATGTTCACAATTCTAGAGTATTCTCATCACATTATTGAATAAGATGCCTTTGCTGACAAAATTTTTTTCCCATTGTTTTCACAGCATAATTGTTCACTTTTGACATTGACCCACCTGGGGGAAAAGCATCTCTAACAGACTGATGATTGTGCTCTAAAGTGTTTAATATGGATAGAAAACTGCAATACACTGTCTTTTGTGCTAGGAAATATTGAATTCTCCTTACCTTCAGACAGCTTATTGTATTTGATTCCTTGTGGATGGATGGTTAAGGGTTTCTTAGCCATATTTTTAAAGTGAACCTTCAAAGTGTCTCCAACTTCAGCAAAAAGAGTAGGTCCAAGAAGTCCTATGACAAATAAGAAGGTAAAATGTAAATGTGTTCAGGACTGCCAGACACAAGCCCTAATAGGAACTGCTGTCCTGGCTCTGTTTACCTTTGTTTCAGAACACTTCACCAGCACTGCCTAGCCTGAGTTAAAAAGAACTAAGTGGTAAGGGGAATAGAGTGTGGGATTTGGAGTCAGAGAGATGAGTTCAAATCCTGCCTCAGACACCTACTAACTGTGACACTAGGGCAAGTCACCCTCTTTTTGCCTCCACTATCTCTTCTGCAAAATGAGCATAATGAAAATAACAGCACCCGCCTCACAAGGGTGTTGTGAGGACCATTTGAGATCACACACATAAGGTTCTTTGCAAACCTTAAAGCCTATGTAAATACCTTCTTGTTGTTCAGCTGGTTTTCAGTCCTGTCCAACTTTTCGTGACCCCATGTGGGATTTTCTTGGCAAAGATATTGGAGTGGTTTGTCATTTACCTTTCTAACTCATTTTACAGTTGAGGAAATTGAGGCAAACAGGGTGAAGTGACTTGCCCAGGGTCACATGGATAGTAAGTATCTGAGACTGTATTTTGAACTCAGGAAGATAAGTCTTCCTGACTTTAGGCTGGGCACTTTATCTACTGCGTCACCTAGATGCCTTTCTATAAATGCTATTAGTATTATTAATAGGAAAGCAGAGAATTTGGCCTGGGATACACAGGCTGGAAAATAGCATTAGGAGCATACCCATACATGGCCCATTCTTACCATTATCTGTATCGCCCCCCCCCACCTCATCCCCCAATACTGCCCTTTTTTGACTCAGAAAAATTCTCTATCTGGTCATTTTTTATCTATAAAATGAATTCCAGAAGTGTTTTCCATAGAAAATACTTTTGAGGGTTTAAAAAAAAGGCAATTGGAAAATGCTCCCCACTTCTGAGTAGCTGATTGGTTTTTGTATGAAGGCAAGAAGTGAAAAATCTGCCTTTTGCTGACTATTTGTCGGCAAAAATTTTCAGACTGTGATCCATAGAACGAGGAGACTTTGGAGATTTTTTTTCCAGATGAGGAAACTGATGTCTAGAGAGGTCACAAAAGTCACACAGCTAATTAATGGTACATCATGGGATCATAAGAGGCCTTGGTGATCCTCTAGCCCAACATTCCCACCCATTTTGCAGATGAAGATACTGAGGTCTTGGAATGACTGAATGATTTGCCTAAGGTCATAAAGGTAGCAAATGAAAGTCAGGATTTAAACTCATGACCCTTGATTACAAATCTAACACTTTCTTTACTCCATCAGGAACTCAGATGTAGTTCTTCTGACTCTTAGTCCAATGTTCTTTACTTATGCCCCAGCCCCATTCATAAATCAAAAGCAGCAAGCTTTTATTGAGTGCTTACTATGTATCAGGCACGATGTTAAGTATGCACTTGAGGTACAAAGAAAAGGGAAAGGTAAAAACAGTATCTTCCCCCAGGGAGTTCACAATCTAATGGGGTGTACAACATGCAAACCACTATGTACAAACAAGACATGTACAGGAAAGCTTGGAAACAATCTCAGAGACAAGGCACTAGCATTAAGGGAGATTGGGAATAACTCTGGAATACCTAACAACTTTACTATATGTGTTTTAAAGTGAAGCCAACAACTTTTAAAATTTAAAGGCATGGTCTTATTAAGAAAAGAAAAGAAAAAAAAGGAAAAGGAAAGGAAAGGGGAGGGGAG
>NW_027185876.1:22786305-22818805 GCF_028583685.1 Petaurus breviceps papuanus
AGGAAAGGAAAGGAAAGGAAAGGAAAGGAAAGGAAAGGAAAGGAAAGGAAAGGAAAGGAAAGGAAAGGAAAGGAAAGGAAAGGAAAGGAAAGGAAAGGATGGTCTAGTAGGTAGAAAGCTGGCCTTGAAGTCATGAATACCAGGAATACCAGGGTTCCCATCCTATCTCTGACATATATTGGCTATGGGTTTCTGGGCAAGTCATGGAAATCGGTGACCCAGAAAACTCTCTTGAACTATTAATTGCATAAAAGGCATCAGCCTACATTAGTAGAATGAGTTTTCTCACCTAGAGTCCCCCATACCAGTGAAATCACAGGTCTAATTCCCATTCCTATGATTATTTTCTATTCCTTTAAAAGCTGGTAGCATCTCCACTACTATAGTGCTTTCTGGGAGGGCTGGTGGGTGCCAGACTTTTAGTTACCAAGTGCTACAGTGGATCAGGGGATCACTCCCCATCTCATCTAGCTGTTACCAAATGCCCATTTTGTGCCTATCAGGCTTAGACTAACTCCATAGAATTGTCATCTATCCCACAGAAACTATAGAAACATGCAAAGAAGCAGCTGATTTCAGTGATTATATTGGGGCTTTGGGATAAGATAGCACTTTACAAAATACTTTCTCCACAATCACTCTGTAACGTAGGTATTGCAAGTATCATACCCATCTTGTAGACAGAAAATAGCCTCAGAGAATTGAAGTGACTTCGTCTAAGGTCACACAGCTAAGAGCTGACTCAGATCTCTTGCCTCCAAGTCCAGTGTTCATCATGCTGCCTCATAGATGCTGGCTTCTGTTTGGGTTGCTACTTGTCTCTCTGATTTGCTTTCTACTCTCTCAAGTTACCCTTCTCTCTAAGCATCTTTCTGATCTCCTGTTGACTGCCTGTCTATGTTAAAGCTGATTTTATTCTAGCCTCCTTCAAATCCTGGTATTGTATTTGCTCTCCCCCCCCCCCCAAATTGTTGATAATTTCTGGCCTCTCAGCCTGTGGATTATAAATTCCTTGAGGTCGGGGAGGGGCTGCTAGACTGTGAAGTCAATAGAGCACAAGGCTTAGAACCAGAAAGACTTCATGAGTTCAGATCTGGCCTCAGACACTTACTAGATCCCAGGCAAGTCACTTAATCCTTTTAGCCCCAGTTTCTCATCTGTAAAATGAGCTGGAAAAGAAAATTGCAAAGCACTGCAATATCTTGACCAAGAAAACCCCAAAATGGCATCATAACGAGTCCAATATAATTGAAATGACTCAACAACAACAACAAATGAGGTCAGAGACTAATTTTGGTTCTGCCTTTGCACATAGTAGGAGCTTAACAAATGCTTATTTGATTATTTCATCATTGGGACATTCTTCATATTTATACAACTAGTGCCTTGCACATAATAGGAGCTTAATTAATGTGTTGGATTGACTGGAGATCTCTCTTGATCTACTCCTGATCCCCTGCTGTCTACAACCTTTGCCTCCCATGCCTTGGAGCTTACGCTGAAGCGAGTTTCTTGCCAGCTAAAGTATTTGTTGTACTTTTAGAGTTCCTCCCCTGTAGTGCGAGGCACTTAATCACCATGGCATTGTTGGCTGGTGTCTATGCACAATCATAAAGCTGGAAAATCAGGTCATTCACAGCAAACCTCCCAGTCACCTGCTTCATGGAGATCCCTTACTTACTCAAATGTTAGGTTTGACTATCTCCCTCAGCCTCTTAATTAAAGCAAAACAAGAGAGCTTCTCTTTTCATAGTGTGTGTCCTGGCAATCAGATTCCTGGGAGATGCTTGTGCTGTGGATAAGCCACTTAATTAGTTTTCTGATTCTTAAGACCTTGCTTCACTGCCTTTTCCTTCCATCCTCCCCTTTTCTTCCTTCCTTTCATCAATCAATAAGTGAGCATTTATTAGGCGATTACCATGCTCAGGCAGAGTGCTAAGCACTGGGAAAACAAAGCAAAAGCATGCCCTGCTGACAAGGAGTTTCATTCTCACGGAGAAGACAACTCATACATAAATAGAAACATACAACAAAGATACAGAGGGGGAAAAGGAGAAACCTTGGAGGGGAAGGCACTAAAGTTGGGGGCCAAAGCAGAGAGGTGACTAGAAAGGCCTCCAGTAGGAAGGGAGACTGGTCACAAAATTTCAATTCAGTAAGCAATTATTAATGCTACTGGATGCAAGGTTCTCTGCTAAGCCTTGAGGAAGGGGGGTTGCACAAAGACAAAAAAGAGACATAATTCTTTTTTTTTTTTTTAAGCAATCAGGGTTAAGTAACTTACTCAAGGTTACATGGCCAGTTATTTCTGGGTGTGGTGCTGAGTATCTGAGCCCAGATTTGATCCAGGTCATCCTCACACTAGAGCCGGTGCTCTTACTCACTGAGCCACCTGGCCGCCCCTAAGCAATTGGGGTTAAGTAACTTGCTCAAGGTTACACGGCCAGGTGTTTCTGGGTGGGTGCTAAGTGTCTGAGCCCGGGATTCGATCTCCAGGTCTTCTCAACACGGGAGCCGGTGCTCTTACTCGCTGTGCTACCTGGCCACTCCAAGAGACATAATTCTTGCCCTCAGGAAGCTTATAGTCTAATAAACTCCTACTCCAGACATTTAATTTCAGATTCATGGAGTTAGAAGGCGGAACAATAATCTACTCTTGTTTCAAGAGAATGGAGGTCTTAATACAAGGCAAACCACTTTTTGTACTACCTCAAACATCCTTTAACCACAAATATTTCACGATTCCTTTAATCGAGTGTAGAAGCAAAACTAGACATTTTTCAGCCCAAACTAAGTTTCCCAGATCCTATATACACCTCTGCCTCCAATGAGTCCTTTTAAAGGCAGGCATCCTCAAATTTATAAGTATTTCCCATGATATGGGATGGTAGAAAGAACCTTTTACCTAGGATATGATGACCTGGGATCTAGTCCTGACTGCTATCTTCTGACTATGTGACTAACCCTTGGCCCTGAGTTTCCATATATGTAGAATGAAAAGATTGGACTAAAGTGCCATAGCATCTCTATGAACCTATGAATGCACCCTCCCACTCACATTACAGTCCCCTAGACCAAGCCAAAAATTTGTGGAGGTCAGGCAAAGGTGTGCTGGTAAATGTTTAACAACCAGCCCTCTGAAGAAAAACAAAGTCTAAAACTTTTAAGCTTAATCAGAATTATTAGCATTTTTTCCCATCACTCTCCTCCTCCCAATCCCTTCCTAGATGTTATTCTCAACTCCTTACTCTCACTCCCCCCATATCCAATCTGTTGCCAATGTCTTTTTATTTTACCTTTGTCAGCATTCTCATATGGCCCCTTTTCTTCTCTAATACTATTCTCCACCCTACTCCAACACACACACACACACACACATACACACACACACACTAATGTTGTTATTCAGTCATGTCCAACTCTTCATGAACCCATTTGGGGTTTTCTTGGCAGAGACACTGGACTGTTTTGCCATTTCCTTCTCCAGCTCATTTTACAGATGAGGAAACTGAGGCAAACAGGGTTAAATGACTTGCCCAGGGTCATACAGCTAGTACATGTCTTAAGACCAGATTTGAACTCAGGAAGATAAGTCTTCCTGACTTCAGACCCTGCACTGTATCCACTGGGCCATCTATTTGCCCTTCAGGTGAGGTAAAGGAACACAAGTATTTCACCAGCTTGATGGAAACTGAGTGATCAGTAAGCCAGGTATCATTGTCTTTTCATCTACAAAATGTGAATAATAAAAGCACCTACCTCACAGGGTTGTTTAGAGGGTCAAATGATATAACATATAAAATGCTTTGCTAAACCCTAAAGTACTGTATAAGTTAGCTCCAGCTAGGTCTCCATTGATATAAATAGATTCTGTTCTTGACAAATTTATTCACTGATTGCTTGGGGCTTTGATGAATCTGTCATCTCATCAATGCAATTACTCCCTCCACTGATGCTGATTGCAACCCATCCCACCATTGCAAATCATGTCCATATCCTCCTGTAAGTCTGGCATGGCAAGATAGTCTATCCAAAGTGTCCAGGGGCCTTCCTCTAGCGCTTATATTGACAAGAGAGCACAAGGGTGATCTATTAGTATAACCTTCTCCTAGATGTTTAGTTTTATAGCTTGTTTTTTATTTGAGACTTACCTGAAATGTCTGATCTTGGTTTTTCTTGTATGAAACCTGCTTCATACTCCCTGTAGACCATTTTCTTAAAGGTAGGCTCTGAGGGCTTTAAACTAGGCATGAAACACAAAAGTCCTGTTTAAAAGCTCTGCTATAGATAGACTTTTATCATTCAAGACCTCTTTTGCATTAACTTGGAGGAAGGATTTTTTTCCTTAATTTTTTTCATTTCACTTTTTTTCAATTCAGGAAACATTTGTTCCTATTATGTTCCAGAAGTGTTCTAGGTTCTGGAGATACAAAGATAAAAATAACACAGTTCTTGCTCCCAAGGAATGATTATGGTGGAAGGGGAGGGGCTGGTTTGCTACATAAAAGATGTAGGTTGATAAGCATTGTACAAGACAAAGAGTGAGAGACAGGGAAGTAGGGGAGATTCCAAAGCACAATGTGTTATCATCAAATACAACCAGCATGGTAAGGGACCTTCAAATCATACATAGAGGTTCTTTTAAAAGGACCAAGTATGTTTAGCCAGAAGAGTAGATTTATGGAGAGATTTGGTAGCTATTTTCAAGTATAGTACTTGAAAGGCTCTCCTAGGGAAGAGTGATCATACTGATTCGGCCTGGCCCCAGGAGGCATGTCTAGAAGCAGGTGGAATTAGGCCCACATGTCAGGAAAGCTTAACAATTAGAGTCATTCCAAAGCAGGAGGCCTTCAAGCAAAAGTGGATGACTAATTGTTGAGCATGTTGAGGGTGGGTGGTTAATTTTCAGGTATGATTTGGACTATTTGGATTAAGGTCTCTTCAAACCCTCAAATTATGTAATTTTTGAAGTAATTGAATAAGTTTTATTTTCACTTTTAAAAATACCTCAGGACAAAAGATAAACATATGATATTTTGTTCCCAAAGGTCATTTGGGTACTGTTAATGTGAAATGAAAGAAAAGTCTCTAACATGTTCATTCTATTCAACTAAACTTAGGGGAAAGAGTTGACACTATTATGATTTATCTTTAAAAAAGATCTTGTTCAGTGGTTTCAGTCATGTCTGACTCTGTGATCCCATTTGGAATTTTCTTGGCAAAGATACTGGAACAGTTTGCCAGGTCCTTCTCCAAAATTATCTAGCTACTTAAAAAGTCACATATAGTTTTTCCAACTGACTTTTGGCTATAATTGGAAGATATTTAGGCTGTTTTCCCAATTTAATGAACCAAGTTTTCCAATAAGTTCTTTCCAGGAAAGGAACCTGATTGGCCAGACCATCTTGGGGCTTTCCTCATTCTTCCTTTGCAAGGCCTCAGTAACTGATGTACAGGTGATAACTCTTCCTAGGACTATGATGGAAGTCCTTTAGGAGATAGGGGTTGGAAGATAGAATTCACAACCCCCTCACATGCTAATCATGTTATATCAGGAATGGAGTTGTTCTTTTCAGAGAGTTTTCATGGCACTTTGGTTATTAACTAGGCTTGAATCCAGTATAAACAAGACAAACCAACAACTAAATTAGTTTCCTCTAGATAAGCATGAAAGCATGATTGTTTTCTTTGAATCTTCTAATAGCAGGGCCCTAAATGAATTCATATAAAAGTAGATTATCATCTTATACTTCAATTCAATCCCTTTAACATTCACTTTAATACAACTAAAATTTTTAAGTGGAGAATTTTAGTCATTCAAACACCAAACAAATAATTTTGTAATCTAGGGGGCTCTCAGAAAATTTTGACCTAACTTGGCAGATAACTCCATTTTGCAACTCTGAAAGAGGAACATCTTTCCCAATCAGCCAAGCTGTGGTTTCAGGTTGAAATAAGTATAATATTCCTATTGGCCCTATTTTAAAATAAAAACAAGCACAGTTCATTGGAATTCTCACCTAGCATAGATTTGCTTTTGGATTCCAACTATTCCAGAGAAGTTCTGTTTTGCCTTTGAAAGTTTCTAAGTTGTGAGACCAGTTTGAAAAGCAAACATAATCCTCTGATTTAATTCAAAGCCTTTTCATGGATACATGCATTTTAATCAACATTTGACTAATAAAATGGAGAGTCTAAATGGGACAATTCAGTCTTATAGGCATGTAGAGGTTAAAGATAGTCACAGAGAAGGAAGAAACATACCAGGTAACTTTGATAAGGCAAATTTTAAGAAACATAAAATAATAGATTTATTGCTTTTTCTCACGGTGATTTTTTTTAGGGGGGGGGAACAGTACCATACATAAACCAGAAATCAAATGATGATCACAAGCAATTTGGATTTGCATCTTAAAGTCTGCATCTAGACTTTTTAGAACTTGAAGATAATAAAATCATAGAGTTCAGGCTGGGAGGGCTGGTCCTTAAAGATCATTTAGTTCAACTTTCTCATTTTAAAGAGGAGATGAATAAGGCTCAGAGAGAGTGTGACTGCCCAAGGTTACACAAGTAGTAATTGTCAGAGACAGGATTTGAACCCAAATCTTCCAATTCCCAAGGCAGTGTTATTCTACTATATCACACTATCTCCTGAGATCTATGGATAATAATGCACATAAAATATAAATAACTTTTAGAAGCAGTCAGGTAGGCAGGAATAATTTTTACTCTGACAATTCAAAGAAGGATGTTGACAATTTGGTTAATTGGAATAGTTTGTGCTCAATATTTTGTACTTTTCCCATATTCAGAAATCAAATTCACTAATAAAATGATGTTTACTGAAAATACAAAGATCCCAGCTCATTAAACCTTATTAGGTTAAACTTAATTATTAAGTGCTCCCCAAGTAATAAAATGCACAAATAAAGGAGTGATATTATATTATGACCAGGATGTTGCATCATATCCTGTCAATTGCAGTTAAAATGAGGGAATAGCCAGGTCTAGTGTGGGCTGTCCCAAGGAAAGAGTCTATTTTCCAGAGAGACAGTGAGGCAAACTTCCTGTTACCTTCTCGTCTAACCCCACTCCCCCATTGCCCCAGGTCTTGAATTACCTTGGGTTGTTGGTCTGAGGGCGGTAGGTCCAGTTGATGATCTGAGCAACTATATAGCGATGCCGGACAGCTGCTTCTGCTACATGCTGCCCCAAGCCCAGCCACCCAATACCCAGGACCACAAGGACCCAGAGGCTCAGGCGGCCTGGAGACATGGTTTCCACTCCTGCCAACAGCAGCCCCAGGAGCTGCTGGGGCAGGCACGTTGGTGCTGCTGACCTCTAGGGAGAGTACAGTCTGGGCTGCAGTGAGCCCTGGGAGGCTGTGGGTAGTAGTGTCTTCCCTTTGAAGCTTCTGTCTGAAGTCACAGCAGCCACTGAAATTCCCTCCCCCTTCTTTGGGGCTCACAGGCATTGAGGGAGGCTACCTCCACTGGACAGGTGGTTGGCTGGCTCACTGCCTAATGGGACAGTCAGGTGTGAAGGGTAGCAGCTAGTCTTCCTGTCTCTTCTTATTGCAGGAAACAGTGAGAAAAAGGGCCAGACAGTCCAGTTTCCAGGCAGGGAAATGGCCAGAAATTCTTGATCCAGTGAGAGGACTGTATTCCTTAGCCTCCCAATCCCAGAACACCACTTAAGCTAATAAAACCTGCCCCTTTCCCCCCCTCCCCTCATGCCCCAAACTTGCCAGTGTCAAAGTTCACTCTTTTCATGGCTCTCTAACTGGAGCTCATGCAAAGACCCAACTCTTTCCCTGGTCTCTTTCTGGGATCATCCTGAACTAAAGGAAAATTTCTCGCATGCTTCAAACTATATGTTCAGTATCATTTCAGGTTGGGAGGCCATATCATGTCTTGTAAAGAGCTAGAGGATAGGGGTGGAGACTGCAAGGTTTCAGTCCCACTTTCATTCATTTATTCATCTTAGGCAATTCAATCTCCCTGTGCCTCAGTTTCTCAGTGTGTAAACAGCTACTTCAGGGAGCTGTTATTTCATCAGAATGGTGGGCCTTTTTCTGGGTGCAGATCAGAACCCACTTCTGCCTTCTCATCTCATGCAATTCTTTGTCCATGACTTTCTATATTCTTACATAAAAGGTAGCTCAGGAGGTGGCTAGATGGTGCAGTGAATAGAGCACCAGTCCTGGACTCAGGAGGACCTGAGTTCAAATCCGGCCTTAGACACTTGACACACTTACTAGCCATGTAACGTTGGGCAAGTCACTTAAACCAATTGCCCTCCCAAAAGCAAAAACAAACAAAAATAAACAGTAGCTCAAATTTATGTAGCCCTTTGAGGATCAAAAATTGTTTTCCTCACAAGAACCGTTGGAGGGAAGAAATGTAAATGTTATTATCCCCATTTTACAGATCAGGACTCCAGGAGGTTAACAGATTTGTGTGCCTGTGGTCATAAAGGTAATAAGTAACTGGGATGTGAACCCATCTCTTTACTAGGACGAGGGCCTTTCTGTAATCCCGCGCTGTTTCCCTGGAGTATTTATCCAACGTGCCAGAAGCTTTCCTCTCTTTCTTCTTAAAAATCACATCACGAAAAGTCCTTCTGTCATCTTCCACAACACGACTGGCTCATCCCCATTTCTGATCACACATGTCCTTGACAAGATCTTCTATATCATTTATTCCATGAAATTTATCAATGGTCACAATCCACAGGGTGGAAGCAGTGTCTGTTACAAAAAACTCTGGTTTTGGAGTCAGTGGCCCATGTGTGAATCCTGGCTATTGCCTGATGCATGTGTGATCCCGGGATCCTTTCCACCTTTTGGCACTCACAGAAGCCTCCAGGAGGCATGTACTCCTGGCCTTTCTCTCCAGAACTCAAGGCTCCTTCTTATTTCCTCTGGCTTACAGAGCCCAAAGACAAAATAGGCAATGTCTTTGCTCTTCTCACTTTCAGGCCCTCTTTCTACTACCCTCACTCAGAAGACTTTTCTCTTTTGAAATTCCCTCTATCCGTCTAGATCACCCTGTCTGGATATAGATTTGTAGATATAACCTATAGGCCTTTATATTATTTTCCGCTCTTCAGCAACTTAGCCTGACTCACAGACTTCTGAATCCTAGCCTCTGCTGTCATGCTCAAGGACTGCAGCACACAGATTCATATCCCTTTATATGCCAGCACACGTGGCTTCTCAGTTTATTAATCCTCCTGGACACTCAAAGCCTATATCTCCAGTGCAGTTTTGTTACTCATAAGGATGATAATACCCCAGATGTCACCCTCAACCATAATTATGCTACCTCCGTAATACTGAACTCTGAAATTCTCTCCTTCCACCATGGTCTCCTGTCCTTCCATTTCTCCTTCTGCTTCACTCCTCCTAAATCTAATCCTCACTTTTCACCTAGCTCTCCAATTCTTCCATTCCTGTCTTTCCTTTCATTCCATTTCCCCTTCTTTGGCCCCATTTCCCTTCCTTCCCAGGTCTTGACCCCATTTTTGAACAGTTTAACTCTACACCATTCTCACTGAAACGACTTCCACCAAGGTTATCACAATATTTAAAATAGCCAGATGCGTGGCCTTGTCTAAGTCCTGAACCTTCTTGACCTCCATATAGATTTTATTGTTGGTTTCTTCCTCTTCCTAGACACTCTTATCTTTCGGCCACCAAGATACTATTGTATCCTGGTTCCTCTATTTGTTGTATGACCATTCCTCAGTTTCCTTTGCAGGATCATGAACCATCTCTTGCTTCCTAACTGTAGGTATTTCCCCTAAGATTATCTTCTCTCTTTTTTGCATCTTGGTGATCTCAGAAGTTCAAATCCAGCCTCAGATAACTCACTAGTTGTATGACCCTGAGCAAGTCACTTAACTTCTGTTTGCCTTACTACACTGAAAAAGAAAAAAGCAAACCACTCTAGTATCTTTGTCAAGAAAATTATTCAGAGGTCACAAAAGTCAGACATGACTGAACAACAAACAACTCAGTGATCTCATCAATTCCTATGCATTTTTTATTGTTGAGTTGTTTCAATCATGTCCAACTCTCTATGACTACCTTTGGGGTTTTCTTGACAAAAATACTGGAGTGGTTGCTATTTCCTTATCCAGCTCATTTTAAGATGAGGAAACTGAGGCAAACAGGACTAAACAACTTGCCCAGGGTGGTACATCTAATAAGTATCTGAGGTGAGATTTGAACTCAGGTACTGATGGGGATGATGCTCTATCCCAATGTGCCACCTAGCTGCCCCTCCTAGAGGCTTAATTATCTACAAATATGACTCATGAATCAATATATCTACCTTTAATTTCTTTCCTGAACACCAATCCTGTATTGCTAATGGCTTCCTGGACATTTCTGCTTACATGTCCGATAATAATTTAAAATTCAGCAATGCAATGGAGCTCCCTAAGTTTCCTCCCCAACCCTGACCTTCTCTGAACTTCCCTATCTCTGTTGCAAGTACTGCCATCCTTTTAGCTACTAGTTTTGCAATCTGGAATCATCCTCAGCTCTTTCATTCTTCCTCACACCCTGTGTCTAAATCTTTGGCCAGTCTTGTTAATTCTACCTCCACAACATAACTTGGATCCCTCCCCTTATCTCTGGGCCCTATTTCCTCCTTACATTTTGTCTAGACTTATTGGAATGGCATCCTAATTGCCCTCAGAGTTTCTACTCTTTCCCTTCTCCAAAACATCTTCCGCAGAGCTGTCAAAATAATCTTCTTGCTAGGCCATTTGGATTCCCTGCCTCCCTCTTCTCCCCCACAGAGCACCATCTCTCCTTCCCAACCTCCCTCAACTCTTACCTCATATCCTGGGAATAGTAATCAAATCAATCTCACCACTGCTTCCAGAAAGAACACGTCATTCTATTCCCTAATGCCTCCACTCACCATCCCTGTAACTTCACCCTTCCCTGGCCATTGCTTCTATTGTCTCCACTATTAGAATGTAATGTTCTTGAGATCTCACTGTCTCTCTTTTGTATTTGAATTCCTTTCACCTAGAATTGACTTAATAAATATTGTACCTATTCATTAATTCATTCATTTCTTTCTATGTCTGAAGCACCATGTCAGCTTTCTAATAAAAAAGTCTTTAGTGGTGACTGGGAAATTAAATCATTTGTCCAGATTCATACAGATGGCATATTTTGGAAGTAACATTTGAACACAGATCTTAATGCCAAGGCAGACTCTCCACTATCCCCATGCTGTGCTGTCTTCTATTCTGTCTTTCATTATGACTCTTACTTCCATGGAAATCAGAGAGGAGAAAGGGCGACTCTATGATATACACATCCCATCATTTTATTTACATCTTTTGAAGTATATTAACTTGGTGTTAGATTGGACAGATTCTTTCTACCCTTTTGCACTTTAGAAATTATGATCATTTACCAAGAATTCATTCCTTTCCTTCATTTGTCTCTTCCACTAGTGAGATGAGCACAATTGCCATCTAATCTTCTATCCACATCAAGTAAATGATATCCATAAATACTATATTGCCTGATCCTATCTCTCACCTGACTATTCTAGCTGCCCTGGGTTTATTTTAGTCATTTAGGAAATCTGTATTGAAGCCTCTGGGTGACCTTTGGCAAATCACTTCATTTCTCAGCTTTAATTTTCTCACCCTTAAATAATATGGAAGTTAGACTTAGATGACCTCTAAGGCCCCTTTAAGTTTTTTGAATGTGATTCCACAATCCTCTGATGCCCGTCCTCTCTTAACATATCTCCTTAATTGATGTGTGTACAGTGACTTTATTTTTCTACCCCTTAGGCCTCAGCTTCCAAAATGGTAGTGTTCACCTTCCTAGATTAGATAATCCCCCAAAGTGTACCTTGACTAACAGAAATCATGTATTAGATTGTATTAGCAGCAGCAGTAGTAATAACTGAACTTTGCATAGTGCTTTAATTAAAAGACCAGGGTCTTAGTCTCAACTCTATCCATGTTGTATGTCAGAGGTGACTGCAGAAAACCATGGCAGATGGCTAAGGCATCAGAGGTGGGTTTGAAGCCACACACCAATCCTTCTTATGATAGCTAGATGGAGCACTGGATAGAGAACTGGGCTTAGAGTCAGAAAGACTTATCTTCGTGAATTCAAATCCAGCCTCAGAGATGGCTTAGCTGTGTGACCCTGGACAAGTCATTTCACCCTGTTTGCCTCAGTTTTCTCATCTGTCAAATTATCTGGAGAAGGAAATGGCAAACCACTGCAGTATCTTTGTCAAGAAAATCCCAAAAGGGCTTACAAAGTCAGACATTACTGAAAAATGACTGAACAGTAACAGAGAGTACAGTACAGTACAGAGAACAGTAACAGTAACAGAGAGTGGATTTCTCCCCATGGGAGCAGGTTCCCCTTCACTGGCGGTTTTCAAATGGAAGCTGGATGATCATTTGTGTGTAATCAGCTAATCCACAGCAATGATTTATGAGTCAGGCATCAGGTTAGGTGCTGGAAATACAGCCAACAATGAGTCTTCCTGATTCTAAACCCAGGGCTTTAACCTCTATGCCACCGACCCGCCCCATCACACAGTTAGGAAGGGTTAGTAATAGAGAAAGTGGTAATAATGCAGATTAAACTTAATGGCTATTAGTTAAATTAAATTAATTAATTAAAAATTTTTATATCTTCTTCTTCTCCCAAGATTGTTAAACATTCACCAGCACACCCCTGGGGCTGACTATGTCACTCCTTTTTTTCAATAATTTCCCATTGTTTCCTGATGCCTCTAGGATCCAATATAAACTCCTTTGTTTGGCATTTAAAGCCCTTTACGACCTGGCCCCCACCTGTTTCCAGGCTTATCCATTACTTCCCTTCCTGTATTTGTGTGGTCAGTCAGATGGGTCTTCTTGCTGCTTCTCATATTGTTTCTTGTCATTTTCAGTTTTTATTAATGTTTGTTTTTAGATCATACACAATTTACAGATTACTTCCACTTAATGAGAGGTCTTGTGTGTCAAAGTAAAATGATTAAGTGAAACTATTAATATAGTGAAAGTGCATGTGAAAGTGCATATGAAAGTGCTTGCAACGTTTCACATCTGTAATACCCCACACCTCTTTATTTTTTTAAATTAACAGAAATAGATTTTCTCTTCCTCCCCCTTCTACTGAAACAGAAAGAAAGAAAAAAAATTGAAATAAATATGCAAAGTCAAACAAAATAAATTCCCTCACTGGTGCACACACACACTACACACACATGCAATATGTATATGAATATGAATATATATATACACATATGTATCTAGCATGCTATATGAACTGCTACATAGTAGGCGATTTCCAAGGTGTTAACGAATATATATTCTTATTTTTGTAACTTTCAAAGTTTGTTTTCTACAGTGTTGTTGTCAGTATAGAAATTGTTTTCATTCTTTGTTAGTTTATAAAACCTTTTAAATTGTTGATTTTTATAATATTGACATAATATAAATTGTTCTTCACTCTGCATCAGTTCATATGTCTTTCTATATCTTTTTGGGGGGGAGGGGGAGGCAATTGGGGTTAAATGACTTGCCCAGGGTCATACAGATAGTAAGTGTCTGAGGCCATATTTGAACTCATGTCCTCCTAACTCCAGAGCTGGTGACCTATCCTCTGTACCATTCAGCTGCCCCTTCTAGTATCTTTTAAAAGTAATATATTTTCTAATTTCTAACAGCACAATAGTATTCCATCATATTCATATACTTATTCAACCATTCCTCCATTGATGGATCATCTTGGTTTCATTTGTTACCCATCACTCACATAAAGAAAAGCTCTTTGGAGTGCGTGATGAATTTTAAGAGTATAAAAATGTCCTGAGAACAAAAAGTTTGAGGAGAACTAGCTTAAATTAGTTGGACTTAAAAAGACAAAAATCAGGGCAGCTAGGTGGCGCACTGAATAGAGCACTGGCCCTGGAGTCAGGAGGACCTGAGTTCAAATCCGACCTCAGACACTTAACACTTACCAGCTGTGTGACCTTGGGCAAGTCACTTAACCCAATTGCCCTCCAAAAAGCAAAAAAAAAAAAAGACAAAAATCATAATAAAGCTATCTGGTCAGCTTCATAGTCAGGTGATGCCTGCCTTGGTCTAACCTTAGAATCCACTCCCAGTTATTTATCCATTCTTTAATTGATGGTCATCCACTTGATTTCCAGTTTGGGGCTGTTGGGTTATTTTTGCCACCACAATAAAACCCTGCTATAAATAGTTTTGTACGTGAAGGACCTTCTCCTCTTTCTTTGCTCTGTTTTGAGCATAGGCCTAGCAGCGGTATAGCGGATCAAAGGGCACTCACTCTTCAGTAAATTTTTCTGTATATGTCTAAATTGCTTTCCAGAGTGATCGTACCTAGTCACATGTCCACTAACAGGACATCTATGTGCCTGTTTTCCCATAACCCTTCCAACACTCATTTTAATGTTTTTGGTCATCTTTGCTACTCTGCCAGATATTAGATGGAACTTCTGAGTTGCCTTAATATAGTTCCATTTCAATCCCCCTGCACTGGCTTATTCTCCATGCCTAAAATTCCTTCTCCTCACTTCTATCTCTGGTTTCCTTCGAGACTCAGTTAAAGCACCACTTTGCACAAGAAACCTTTCCTGATCCCCTTGGGTCTTACTGCCCTCCTTCTCAAAATTACTTTGCATTTACTTTATATGTATTTGGAATATATCTATTTAGGTACATGTTGTTTTTTTTCTCTCTTTAGAATGTGAGCTCCTTGAGGTCAAGAACTGTTTTATTTTTGTTTTTACATCTCCAGAACCTAACATGGTGCCTGGAACATAGTAGGTGTTTAATAAATGCGTGATTGATAATAATAAATATAATAAAAAATAATAAATTAGTGATTGATTGATTGTGAGTTCTTTTATGGGCAGGGACTGTCTTTTGCCTCATTTTGTATCCCTTGTGCTTGGCACAATGCCTGATGCATAACAGGTGCTTAATAAATGCTTATTGATGGATTTAATCTGCTCAAGTAGATATGGTGTATCTACACAAAAAACATAACACCAAGTGTTGTTGTTGCTTGGTCATGTTTGACTCTCCATGATCCCATTTGGGGTTTTCTTGGCAAAGACACTGGAGTGGTTTGTGCCATTTCTTTCTCCAGCTCATTTTACAGTTGAGGAACTGAGGCAGAGTTAAGTGACTTGCTCAGGGTCACACAGCTAGGAAGTGTCTGAAGCCAGATTTGAACTACAAAGATGAATCTTTCTGACATCAGACCCAGCAGTCTATCCACTGCATCACCCTTCTGCCCAATAATACAAGTAGAGTGTTACAAAGCTAAAGGAGATATTCAGTCAAAGGGCTCTAGGGAAAGAAATAGGAGATAATGGACATCCAGAAGGCATAGCAGTGTCAGGAAAAGTGGATTTGGGTCCTGGCACTTCCACTTTTTACCTATGTGACCATGGACCATCCATCCAGTATCTTAGCCTCAATTTTTTCATACATAAAATGGGGACACTATACACACATACACATTAGCATTACAGGATTGTCCATAAACCCTGAAGTATTATATTTTAATGGGAGAGTAAGAGTTCCCTTTATCCACATCTCCCCCTATAGGGAGATGTCCAGTGATGAAAGAGATCTCACATACTTGGTTGTCTGCCACTGGGGTGCTATGAAGAATGAGGTGTCCTCCCCTTGGGGCTCTGCTCTCAACAACTACATCTATTTTTAACTTGACATTCTCAAATGTCATTAATAGGATCAATGAATAGTTGCACACATTCTAGTACTTGCACCCTGGGGGAGTATTGAGTCTGCATTCCCCAAGAGAGTGTGGCTTAAGCTCGTTTTTTGTGATTAGGGGCAATAAATAGACCCAGAAGAAAACAAACTAGTGGGGGAGAGGTGGTAGGGCATGGCCCAAAACCATACAAAAGGGACAGAATTCCATTCCAAGAGCACTGGGATTAATAAGTCAAAAAGGTTAGGCAAGAATCAACATGGAGGTCAGTCCATTGTAGATCAGGAATGCATGTGGTGTGCACAGCCCACGTCACTGACTGATTATTATGTCTCATGCAAAGACTGTTTCTGAGCCAGTCCTTTTATGGTGTTAAGGTATTAACCATGACTCCTCCTCACTTAGCTACCCCTCATTCAACCATTAAACAAACATTTATTAAGCGCTTGTGTTGGAGATATTGTGGGCCCTAACAAATGAATGAAAGAAAAAGCAGGAGGAAATTAACCTTGTTCTCATGTACCTAGCACAATTGTTGTTGTTCAGTCATTCAGTCTTGTCTGACTCCTTATGACGCCATGGACCATGCATGCCAGTACTACCCATGAGGCTTTCTGGGCAAAGATACTAGAGTGGTTAGCCATTTCCTTCTCCAGTAGATAAAGGTAAACAGAGATTAGGGGGCTTGCCCACCAGGGTCACACAGCTAGTGAGTGTCTGGGGCCATATTTGAACCCAGTGTTCTATCCACTAAGCCAACCTCCTG
Organism: Petaurus breviceps papuanus; assembly: GCF_028583685.1. Taxonomy (NCBI): domain Eukaryota; kingdom Metazoa; phylum Chordata; class Mammalia; order Diprotodontia; family Petauridae; genus Petaurus; species Petaurus breviceps. The sequence goes on from NW_027185876.1 coordinate 22,802,847, forward strand.
CCTCCACCTGGCACGGTCCATTATAGATATTGAAGCTTTAATAAATACTTGTAGAATGACTTATTTCTCAAAATTTCTCAAAATACTTTTTGCATATTATATCAGCTCTCATGACAGGTTATCACTAAAAGGCTGATAGGAAGCATCTGTTGCCTCTTTTTTCTCCACTCAAAGGCTTAAAACAAATGGAAGGAACATTAACTCATTTGGGGATTTAAGACAGTGTGCTTTCTCCACAACAACCCTGTGAGATGGGTACCCTTAGAGCATTATGGTTATTTCATAGACAAGAAAACTGAGACTTTGAGATACTAAATGAATTGTCTGTGATCTTATGGCTATTAACTCTCAGTGTCCAGAGGTGAATCCAGGTTTCCTGGTTCCAGAACCAGGGTCCTTTCTGCTATATCACGCTGACCGAGCTGTTCTTTCTGCTAGGCCATGCTGTTATTTCCCCTAGTCCTGAGGAAAAAGGGAGAGGTTTTAGTGGTTCATCCAGTGAGATAATAGATCTCCCAATCTTCTCTTTCAGTTCCAAATTCAGACCTTTTTATAATAGGTATAGTAAAAGGTATTAGAGAAGAGGCTTCTTAAGGTAGACATTGAGTCCTACAGAGCCTGGTATAGCACTTAATCCAGTACCTTATACATCATATGTGACGTGGACAGTGCTGGGCACATGCTCAGAGTTGCCCTTCGTGGTTCTCATTGGCCATGTAGGATCTTTGCCTCTAGCCACGTTGCTTTAGTGTAATGTAGAGAAAACCCTGAGTGGTTCTTTGACCCTCCCCAGCCTGGGTACAGCAGCAGGGAAGAGATCTAAGCTGTAAGTAAATAGTCTCCAGTGAGTGGAGAGTATAAGAAAAGGAAGGCTAAATCTTCTCAGTATGGGCCAAGATCCCCTAGGACTGAACCTGGCCTGGATACATGTCTGAGTCTAAAATTGACAGACTCCTTAAGGAAGAGAAGTGAGGGTGCCCTTGGGCCTGGCAATGGTTCTGATGGGGTTCAGGAGGTCCAGGAATCCCTGGAGCTCCTGGACAGGGTTGTCTGGAATGAATTCACAGACTCAAACAGTCTTTAAGTCAAGTTGGCAAAAATTTATTGTTACACTATACAGGGGGCAAAAGTTCTTAGGGAATGTGCAATCTAAAAGGGGGTACATTTAAAGTTTATATAGGATATTCTAGAGTAAAACATGTGCCAGATATGCTAACTGGGTGATTCAGGGCAGGATTAGGGAGTGGTCAGCTCTTAAAGGAACATGCACTTTTAGAATCTACTGTGCAGGTATTTTACCCAGAGTTCATCTGGAAATAGCCCAAGGTGGAACTAAATGGAGGTATGTTTTTAGAACTGCACCATCACTAAGTCAACTAACAGTCAGGGCTGACTGAGAAGTGCCCAGGCTGCCACTCATCAATGTCTTGTTTGACAAGATAGATTCAGGGAGGGTACATATGTCTAAGTCTAGGTTACACACAATGAGGAGTCCAGGATGTGTGTAATGAGGTAGGAAAATGGTACAGATAGCCCAGTGGGTATGAAATATCTTTATGAGCTCATACAAAGCCAGTTCAAACTAATAAATCGTATAGGTGCAGTTTGCTACTGTACCAGGGAGAGAGAAGGGTTTTCCTGGGGCCCACTCATGATTAATTGTTAGGCCCAGTGTCCTTGAGCTGGGGAGAAACTGCAGGGATAGTTGAGTCTAGGGAGAAATGTGATTTTGGAACTGGGGTACAAGCACAGGCACCCAAGCACCCCGTCACTTCTTTTTTGTTAGACACATGCTAGTTGGTGATGTAGATAGAGCACTGGGCTTGGAGTCAGGAAGGACAGAGTTAAAATCCAGCCTTCCACACTTACTAGCATTGTGACCCCGGGGCAATCTACTTAACTTCTGCCTGCCTCAGTTTCCTCAACTGTAAAATGGGAATAATAATAGCTCCTACCTCCCAGAGTTGTTGCAAGGATTAAATAAGATATTTGTAAAGCGCTTAGCATATAGAAGGTGCTGAATAAACGGTTATTTCCTTCCTTCCTTCTTTCTTTCTTTCCTTCCTTTCCTTCCTCCCAAACTTCCTCCTTGCTTCCCTTCTTTGCCTCTTTCTCAGTAACAATTACAAGCCTTACTGATAGAAATAACTAAGATGTGAGATTATTAAAAGTGTGTTATTTTCTCCTTCAGATCTACTCTTTTCCACATTAAGGTTTTTTTTTTATCTATACCTCTTCTTTCTTTTCCCCCCTCCTGTCTCAAAGGAACAGTTGGTTCTCCTAGTTTCTTCAAGGGAAACCCTTCTTCTACTTATGCCCTTGATTCTGTCCCAGGGGTGGGGAACCTGCGGCCTCAACTGAATCAGTCAAAGGGCCACACTTGAAGAACTAGAGGGTCAGATGTGACCTAGAGACCACAGGTTCCCCATCCCTGTTCTGTCCCTTTTGATTCTCTTCTTGGAATTTTCTCCATCAATTACCTTCTCCTTCTCACACATCTTTTATCTTTCCCTGTCTGATTTTTCCCCCTACAAACACATACAATTCTCTCCCATAATTTTTTAAAAAGTCTTTCCTAGATTCTCATAATCTTCTGGGAGATTAAGAGGTGAAATAGTGCAGTAGAAAGCATTTTAAACCTGTCATCAGAGAATCTGGGTTTAAATCCCTACTCTGCACTTTCTGCTTGGCCTTGGACATGTCACCTCTCTGGTCCTGGCTTTCCTTACCTGTCAGATGAGGGAGTTGAACTAGGGCAGAGGTGTCAAACATACCCAGGCTGCCGGCACCTAACATCCCTCCTGAGTGTGGCCCAAACAAAATTAAAATGTAATTGGGAAATATTTAACAAAATAAACAAAAATAAAATAAAACACAGGTAATATTAATATGTAGTTTTCTAAGTCAACATGTGGCCTGCAGGGATTTTTATGTCTGATTTAGTGGTCCCACTATTTGAATTTGTATTTGAATTTGACACCACTCAACTAGATAACCTCTAAGGTCCTTTTCGACTGTCAATCTTTGTTCCTCACTTAAGCTTGCCCTGATCCCATAGCCCTTGGCTTGCACTGCTCCATCAGCACTCACAATTCTGCCCTGTGTCTTCTTTATCTGTCTAAATGTCTCATCTTCCTGGCTAGGCAGTGAGACCACAAAAGTCAGGCACTAGTTCAGGTTTGTATTCCCAGCCCCACTCACCCCAGAGCCTGGATCAGCAACTTGAATATGTAGCAGCCACTCCATTGTTGCTTCTTGAATCTAATGACTTCTCTTAAGGAACAAGATTGTTCCCATCTGGTCAGTCTCCCTTTACCCTTCTCACCAATGCTTGGTAATAATTATCTAACTTTGGAAGAAATCTGAATTGGGCCTGTGCATGGAAGTAATAGTCTAAGGAAGCTACTTCTCTGGACTTTTTGTCCTCTGAGTTCAGTATCGAACACCAAGGAGCTACCTAATCAATACTTAATAAATTAGATAGATAGGTAAGTAGTTATGTAATAAATACTTGTTATATAGGTGAGATATGTAGATAGATAAGTATGTAATAGGTATGAAATAAGGCTTAATAGGTTAGATAAATAGATAGGCATTTAATAAATACTAGATAGATTAGATAGGTATGCAATAAATAGGCATATAATACATATTTATTAGATATATAGATAGATAAGTATGTAATAAATATTTATTAGATTAGATATGTAGATAAATTAGTTATGTAGATAGACAGGTATGTTATAAATATTTATTAGATAGACTAATTATGTAGATAGGTCTATAATAAATTCATAGGTATGTAATAAATATTAGACAGATTAAATATATGGTAGGTATGCAATAAATATTTATTAGATTAGATATGTAGATAGGAATATAATAAATATTTAATAGATTAGTTATGTGCATAGACAGGTATGTAATAAATACTTAATAGATTAATTAAAGAGCTATTACAAATTAAGACTGCTGCACTCAAATAGAAACTTTAATGACAAAATCAGGGATGTGTATAGACCGTGCATTATTAAAGAAACCAGTCAATATTGAATATAATTTGAATTTTAATTCTTGGATGGGCTGGTGTGGGGAGGAGAGATATCATCAGTGAGAGGTTGGGCAGATGTGATGGCTTTTCTGTTGACTCGGTAATTTCTTCTACCATTTGCGCCACCTAGCGGCCTCAATGTCAAGTGTAAGAGAAGGCTCCTCTAAGTCCAGTCTGAAATTGCTTCTCTTTCATTTTTCTCACTCCAACATGTGGAACCCGCTGTGGTCTGACTTTTCTAGCAGCTCCCAGGTCCCAGTCCTTTTGGACAGCACTGCCATTTCAGATGGTGATGCCTGCGGTGCAAAAAAGGCAAAATCCTTCACAGCTGCTTTGGAAACTTCTGGTTCTGGCTGCAGCTGCTTTGCTGTGGAGAAGGATGATGGCTAGGTGGGACAGAAGTGGCAACCCTACTGAACCAGCAGCAGAGGAAACCAATGTCTTTTATTTACAGATATTTACAGAGCACTGCAGGTGGTTAAGCTACAGTGAAAGTCAAGTCTGGCAGGAACTGGCATATTCAGAAATGAGATGCTGTGAAAGTTGATGGTGCTGCTGTGGAGAAGCAGGTCTGTGAAAATGAGAGAGAACTGTCTTCAATCCTCCAAACCTTAACGACTCATCTAACTTCTCTTGCTCGAGCCTAGGGCCCTGTTAGCCACGGTGGCTCCTTAAGAAGAGTCAGTGGAAACCTACAACTAGTAGCCATGAACTTTCTATGACCAGGCTAGAGTTTAGTTGATTAAGTTCCAATTCATTGCTCTGTCACTCTCCCACCAATGGCCATCCCAACGTGCTCAATACTGACTCAACAGAATGTCTCGGCTTTGCCCAACAGCCCCCAGAAGAAGTAATGCAACTTATGGTGCAATCATTTGTCTTTAAAGCTAGACCTCTAATTTCATCAGCTTGAAGAGCTTCTTTGAGAGAAACCCCCTCTCCCGCTGTAGAACAACCTGTTTTCTTCAGTTTATAGTCTGAGATGATTGCTTGGGGCACACGGATTGTGACTTACCCAGAGTCACACAGATATTATGTTTCAGAGAAGATATTTTTACCAATGAGATTATTTATGTTATCTCAGTTATTTCTGTTGTGGGAATTAGTGAGATCCTTAGCTTTGGCTCTAAGTCATAGCAGATCAGAGTTGGAAGGACCCTTAGAGGTCATCTGAGCAAACTCCTTCATTAAACTGAGTCCCACAGATATTAAATGACTTTTCCAAGGTCACACAACAGTAATAAATATTTTATTAATAACATATTTATAATTATATTAATTTATATATTAATATTAATAACTAGTCATATAACCCATTCATATAGTGCTTTAAGGTTTACAAAATATTTTCAGGCAAACTAAGTACTTTTATCCTTGTTTTACATTAAGACTCTGAAATTATGACTTGGTTGCTGATGATGGGCCACTGTACCCCAACTATCTAGTTTCTATCATTGCCTCTGTCTCAAGTCAAAATTCAATTTGTGAGCATTTAATAAAAATTCTGAAGTCATAATTCATAACTCCCCATCCCTTTTTTTCCCCCTCCTAAGTTATCATCATACAATGCTTACCTTAAGAAGCTGAGTCAAAAGCCACGTTGGTAAAAACTCCAGGAGTTCCCATGACACTATAGAATGAAAACATGATGGCATTGGGATAAGAATGGAAGATCTTTTCCCTGGTCAGTTTTTGTAGTGTTTATTTTTCAAACACATCCAGTGCACTAAAACAGTATACATCCAGCAGGGCCCCTTGACTTAATGAAAGACTAGGCCCCTTCCTTTACTGAATTTTGGTTTTGAAAAAAATAAGATGCATGTTCATCAAAGAATACTGTTGGATTTCCCCATAGGATTTTACAATAGTTCTAAATTATACCACATGAATCTTTAATATAGCCCCCTACTGAGTTTCTGGCAACCTTCCCCTTTTATTTATTTTATTTACCCACTTTGGTAAATAGTCATTATAAACACTCCAGCTTTGGTATCTGGCATATAAATGGAACCATGCATTTTAAGACTTGTAATTCATACATGACATAGTCTGTCAATTAACAAAAAAATATTTCCACCTTACCTTTGAGGGCTCAGGGGCCTTTTTCCATCATCTGATAATGGGAGTTGAGAAGATATGAAGAGTTGGTTTAAAAGAAAAGGAAGGGACAAAAAAGGGAAAAAAGACCATCAGTAAAGGGCATGATAGGGGAAAAACAGTGAGGTGATTTCCCAAATAGTCGGAGATAAGGGAGTGGCATGTTGGGTTGTTGTAGTCAGAAAACCTAGGCTCCAACCTCTGCTCTCTCAGAACTTGTAAGATATTGAGAGATATACAATCTTTATGAATCTCAGTTTCTTTATCTGTAAAATGGGGTATTAGGCCAAATTAGAATAGTCCTAGGTAAGAGCTCTAGACTAGGGGTATTCTAGGAAATCTAGGCTGGTTTTAAGATAATTTAAGACCAGAAACTGGTATGAGTTATTCCCTGGCCCCTCTGGTCCAGTCAGAAGAAGTCCTGAAGGAGGTCTCATGGCATTTTCGGGAAAGCACTGGATTTGGAGCAAGAGGGTTTGTGTTCAAATTCCTATTATTCTACTTACTACCTGTTTGACCTAGAACAAGTCATTGAGTCTCTTGGCTTCTATAATATAAAGGGGTTGGAACGGATAATCTCTAAGATCTTTCCCAGCTGTAATTCTATAACCCTATGGTATTCTTTAGGAACATTCCTTGAGTAGACTATCCTCCAAATGAGTCTCTGCCTTAGCCTCTTCTCCATAACCAGTACAGAGAGGCTTCCTGGGAAAGGGTCCTAGGAATCCAGGATCCTGGCTTAGTATAGACCACAGTTATTCAAAAGCATGGCATGGAACCTAAAATGACTGCACCAGGATGGAAGCATCACCAACATAATGCGAAAGGGAGCTTCTGTTGGCATGGTTTGAAGTCCTGTGCTGATAGCTAAAAAGGAACCGATGACGCATACAAGGGTGGCTCTTTCCAAAACTTAACAAGGAATACAGCCATAGCTGCATTCCAACCATCTGGGTTAGCAAAACACACTTCTTGGTGGTGTCAAATGGGCAATGAAGGAGTCATTAAGGAGATAGGAAGAGAGAAGAAATGACTGGCTCTTCATCATGTACCACTAAGCTGAGGCTTCCCTGAAAGCATTTCAAAACTAAAGAATGCATCTCCTTGAAATTAAGTTCAACATGACTCCTGTATAGAGTTAGAAATTAGAGAGTCCATTTCAACAAGTGTCAGGAGCCACAATAACCCAATGCCTGGTCCAGCCCTCTTAGGTCTGGCTGGGAATGAAGTAGAGGGAGAATAAGTGAATAGAGGTAGAGGGGATTCCTAGTGCTGTCACTAAGCCCTGCTAAGTGTGAGCATTACTTTCCTCCCCTCACTTGCTGTCTTCATCAGCTGTTTCCAAAAGGGCCATGTGGCTGCCCTGGAAAAGGAGCAGAAATGAGGTATATTTCTTGTGAATTGAGCTAGCCCCAGAAGCAAAGGATGTAGGCAGAATATAAAAGAGTACCTATGGTTTTTCCTCAAGTAATCAAGAAATGGAGCCAAATCATACAGGAGATATTAGTCAGGAATTTAAGTATTGCTTAAGTCATTTGAATGACACACTAATCATAACTCCCGTATGGGATATATAGACCCTCTTTTCCCATCCTCCCCCTCCAATTTGTTGTTTAGTTACTTCTCACAAACGACAAGCAAGGCAATGTGACTCTGGAGTTGGAAGGCATGAGTTTAAATTCTACTTCTTTCTTATTTTGACTTGGGCAAGTCAATTCCTTCAATTCCCAGGTTTTAGTTTCCTGACCTGTAAAATGAGGGGATTTAGCTACATGGCCTCTGAGATTCTTCAAGCTCTGGTTCTAGAATCCTATGGCCACTGTTAACTTTGAGCTATTAAGTAATTAGAGAGATGAGCCCTTAAATGCTAGAGGCTTCCCCCCACAAAACTGCCTTTTCTCCCCCTGCTACTCTCAGATCAAGGTTGATTTTTATAATAATCATTCTGCAGGAGGCCTTTTCTGATCTGGCCCTTCAGCATCCTCCATCTCCTTCCCTCTGAGATGATCTCCCTTGTATTTATAGTTTAGATCTTACATATGCATAGGATTTGCACATTGTAGTGCCCATTCGAAGGTGAGGTTTTAGAGGGCAGGGACCCTGTTTTTGCTTTTCTATGCATTCTGCATGCTCAGCACAATGCCCAGCACATTTGTTCAGCTGTTTTCAGTCCTGTCTGACTCTTTGTGACCCCATTTGGGGTTTTCTTGGCAAAGACACTGGAGTGCCTTGCCATTTCCTTCTCCAGCTCATTTTACAGGCAAGGAAACTGAGGCAAATAGACTTAAGTGACTGAAATATATAAAGCTGGATTTAAACTCGAGTCCTCCTGACTCCAGGGCTGGCACTCTCTCCTCTACACCACCTAGCTGCCTCAACACATACTAAGTGTGTAATCCATACTTGTCAAATGTTGACTGACTGATAATTGGTCTATTAAACATATCTCTCTTACTTGGGTTATGCCTACCCTCAGGCTCAACAGAGTAACACTTTCTAGTCCTCTTTGCCCAGAAGAACCATATACCATATACCCCCTCAATTTGGCCCATGGGCTGGGGATGCTGCTACTTAAGCTGATCTCAACTTTGTTTCCATGTAGACAATCTTATCATAAACTGCAGTGGCTAGGGGTTTCCCCAAATACCTTACAACAGATAGAGTAAAGAGCTTATCTTTTCTCCCTTACCTTTTTGTCTGAAACGTTTCCTTAGAAGAGCCAAGATTGAACCACCTATTGCAAGAGTTGATACAGATGCAACTGCTCCTCCAAAGTAAGCTAGAGCCTTCTGGACGGACAAGGGTTTTTCTGCAATAGATCCCACCCATGCATGTTAGTTCTAGAATCTTCAACCATCCGTCCAAAAGGATCCCAAAGATTCCACAAGGACTATGGAGTTGGGTCAACTTGTAGAAACCAGCAGTTTTATTCATCAAAGATTCTGATGTTGCTGATAGCGAAGCAAATGGAAGAAGGCAAAGCAGGAGATGTATGTCAGCAAAAAAAATACTGCATAATGAATGCGCATAGAGAGTAACTTTATCAATAGTGATTAAACCATAGAGAGAATTCTTAAGTGAGTCAGGTAAGGTCCCAATGAAAGGAATGACACAGTGAATACTAAACATGAATACCCAAATACACACATAGATCTGTGATCTCATCAGTTATGGCGTTCCTTCCAATGGTGAAGACCACAAACCATCCAACATCTTCCTATCCTGTGTAATTTTTAACTATATCTTCCCCAAAGCTTCCTACAAGGGGTCTTCCCAACAAGAAAGGTAGAGGCCTCCTTTACTATCTTCCAATACCTTTTGAATGGGCTATATGTGGGAAACAAAAGTCTGTCCCATTATCTAAGAGTAAACTGAAATGATGGAAACAGATAAACAATGGATATCTATTGGCTTTATTAACTGACCTGGCCCTGGGTGGTATCAGTGTAAGGGGATGTTGTGAAGGTAAAAATCACAGGACCTGGCAACAGATTGGCCATGTGGGGTGAGAGTGAAGAGTTGAGGATACCACTGAAATGATGCACCTGGGAAAACTGGAGGATGGTAGTACCCTTGACAATAATAAGGAAATTAAGAAGAGGGAAGCATTTGGGGGAGCTAATGAGTTAAATTTTGGACATGTTGAGCTTGAGATATCTACAGGTATATAGTTCAAAACGTTCAATAGTCAGTTGGAAATGTGAGAGTGCAGGTCAGGATTGAAAATCCAAATTATTGGGTAATATTTCCTCATGAACTGAAAATCATATACCTAAATGAGATAAATACAAACTTTTAAATGCCCACAATTTCCTGGGCTAGGCAACAGTAAGATGGATTCATTTAATGAAACTGGAAGTTTGAAAATGAGTAGTGATTGGTTTGCACAGCTGCTAAGTTTAAGCCACATCTCTCCATGTTTGAAGCCAAAACTCTGCTCCCTTCAAGGTGAAAGAAACCTCATGGAAACATGAAGGTACAGAGGGAGACCTGTTAGAAAGAGCCAGAGAGGGGCGGTCAGGTGGCGCAGTGAGTAAGAGCGCCGGCCCCAGCGTTGGAAGACCCCGGATTGGTTCCGGCCTCAGATACTTGGCACCCACACAAAATAACTGGCCGTGTAACCTTGAGCAAGTCACTTAACCCCAATTGTTTTTTAAAAAAAAGAGAAAGAGCCAGAGAAGTAGCACTGACTTGGCATTTTGATCCATTAGATCAATATACCTTGGCAGGTTGGCATCTTTTTTGACCAGTTGCCTTCTGCTTGGCACTTTATTTCTGGGGAGCTGTTCAGCACTTGACCTTCAGGGCAGTAGAAGATGCATGTGGACTCATAACTGAAGTTCCCCCAGGGGTGAGAGCAGTTCATCAGCATTGGTTTATGAAGAGTCAGTTCTGGACATTTGACAACTGCAGAGAAAATGTCGGGGAGAAAAATGAAAGAAAAAAAATCAGCATCACTTAATTTCTACCCTGGGTAAATGTATAAGATGATAATAACCAGTGTCAATAAAATATACTTGCCCCTAGAAAAAGCATTCTTTTATTCATATAAACATGAAGTTTATTTGTGAAAGCAGCATGTGGATAGAAGGCCAGACTTTGGTCCAAGTCCCTGCCTCTATAAATTTATACTATTCTAAGTAATACTGTGTGTCCATGGGTGAGTTGCTTAACCTCTTAGTGCAACTCTCTAAGATGAAATTATAGACAAGTGGACAGTTTGCCTCTGTGGATGGGAGTTTTTACATCCAGAGCTCCTGACACTTCACTATCATGTGAAATATTTCTATATTAGTCATAATGTTTTCCTGTTTCTGCTCATTTCACTTTGTATCATTTCGCACAAGTCTTTTCAGGTTTTTCTGAAATCTTCCTATTTATCATTTCTTACTGTACAATAGTATTCTAATACATTCACATACCACAGCTTGTTCAGCCATTATCTCAATTGATGAGCATCCCCTCAGTGTCTAATATTTTGCTACCACAAAAAGGGCTGCTATATATATTTTTGCACTACAGGTCCTTTTCCCTTTTTACAATCTCTTTGAGATACAGACTGAGCAGAGGTATTACTGGATCAAAAAGTATGCACAGTTTGGTTGCCCTTTGGGCATAGTTCCAAATTGCTCTCCAGAATGATTGGATCACTTTACAGCTCCACCAATAATGCATTAGTGTTCCAGTTTTCCCATATCCTCTCCCATACCCCACATCAACATTTATCATTTTCCTTTTTTGTCATATTAGCCAATCTGATAGGTGTGAGATAGTATCTCAGAATTGTTTTAATTTGCATTTCTCTAATCAAAAGTGATTTAGAGCATTTAAATCTTCATGTGCCTATAGATAGCTTTGATTTCTTTATCTGAAAATTGCTTGTCATATTCTTTGACCATTTATCAATTGGGGAATGGCTTGTATTCTTATAAATTTGATTCAGTTCAATATATATTTGAGAAATGAGGCCTTTATCAGAGATACTTGCTATAAAGATTATTTCCCAGCTTTCTGCTTTCCTTCTAATCTTGGTTACATTGGTTTTGTTTTGTACAAACGCCTTTTGAGTTAACATAATCAAAATGATCTCTTTTACATTTTGTAATGGTTTCTATCTTTTGTTTGGTCATGAATCCTTCCCCTCCCCACAGATATTGCTATTCTAATTTCTTTATGGCGTCAACTTTTATGTCTAAATTGTGCATCCATTTTGATCTTATCTTGGTACCCGATGTGAGACTTTGGCTTATACCTTGTTTGTGTCCTATTTTCCAGTTTTCCCAGCAGTTTTTGTTAAGCAGTGAGTTCTTATGCAAAAATCTAGGTCTTTACATTCTTTTGAACCATGGTGCAACTGTTGATTGATGCAACTGTTTCAATTGGGCTTATCTTATGTGTTATTTAATCTCAACTAGGTCTTCACTGCTACACTTCAATCCTTTTATTCCTCTCTGATGACTGACTCTATCATTTTCTCCACATACATAATTTTAAACTTTCTCCTTTTCCCATAAGCCCCCTATACTGCCTTCACCCCATCTTCTTAGCAGAGTTCTTTGCTTCCTAATTTACTGCAGAAATATAAGCCATTTCTTTGTACTCCTTGTTCCCCCCACTCCATACCTCAAGACTCTGCCTCACTATCTCTTATTCTTTCCTATTTTGCTCCATTTCTAATAAAAAGGTGGCTTTTTGCCTTGTCAAGACCAAATATTTTATTTGTTCTCCTGATCCCGTTCCTTTCTATCTCTACTTGGAGTTTGCCCCATCAGTCATTCTCTCTCCCTTTCATCTTCAATCTGTATCTATTAACTACTCCCCCACTGTCCATAAGAATGCCCAGATTTTTCCATCATCAAAAAATAAAAAGTAAAAACATCTTTACTTGCTCCTGCTATCTCCCTAAGCATTGCATAATTCTTTTCTCTTTCATTTTCCTAGAAAGTCCCATTCATTTTCTCCATTTCCTTACTTCCCACTCACTTCTTAATACCTTGTAACCTTACTTCTAATCTATCCCTTTCAACCAACTGAGCATTTTTTTAAGCAATTGGGGTTAAGTAACTTGCTCAAGGTTACACGGCCAATTATTTCTGGGTGTGGTACTAAGTATCTGAGCCTGGATTCAATCCCCAGGTCATCCCAACACTGGGGCCAGTGCTCTTACTCGCTGTGCTACCTGGCCGCCCCCAACTGAGCCTTTTCAAGGCTAGTAGTGATTTCTTAGCTGCTAAATCCAAAAGTACTTTATTGGTCCTTAATTCATTTGATCTTTCCATAGCTTTAGACATGGCATTTTCTCAGCCCTCATCTCTCTTGACATACTTGCTTCTTTTGATACTATTTTCTTTTCTTTATTTTGTTTTGTTTTGGTGGCACCACTCTTTCTTAGTCCTTCTTTACCTGTGTGATCACTCCTCAGTTTCCTTTGCTGGTTCATCCTCTACAATATACCCTCTAATTTCAGGTGTTCTTCAAGGTTCTGTCCTAGTCCCTCTTCTCCCAGCTTCCATGGGTTTAACTCTCATCTCATTGCAAAGGCATTACCATATTTCCAGTCTCCCAAGTTCATAACCTCAGCATTATTATAGTCTTTTTACTCTCCTTCACTCATTCAGGATTAGCCAGACTTTACCTTCACAAGTTGGAGGAGGTGCTGTCCATTCGCCAGAAGTTAAGCATTGCACACTTTCAGATCCCCTCAGCACAAAGCCTTTGTTACAGGTAAAATAGCAGATAGAGCTGTCTCTGGAATCTCCCTGGTTGTAGGAACACTCCCGGCTCCCCCACTCTGGGTCATTTAATACTGGGCACTTAATGGCTAGAATATCAAAGCAGAAAGTTCACAAGTCATGGACCCATTGCCAATGCTGTTTTGCTTAACTGGCACTAGAAGAACTCACATTTACCTTCAATCTGACTATGGCATGCCCTTTCCCTTCCAAAAGTGAAAACTGTCAGAAATATAACTCTTATTTTACCTACCCTAGTGACAACACTACTGCATGTAATGAGGCATTACAAAGAGTACTACTGATCCGGAAAATAGTAGACCTGAGTCCTGGTCTTCCACTTATTGTGGACAGGTCATCTCACCTCTCTGAACCTGTTTTATCATCTGTAAAATGGGGATAATATGATGGCACTATACTTGTACATAGATTCGGTGAGAGTATTTCGGTTGTTTAGTTGTTTTTCAGTCATGTCCAACTCTTCATGACCTCATTTAAGGTTTTCTTGGCAAAGATATTAGAGTGGTTTGCCATTTCTTTCTCCAAATCCTTTGATGGATGAAGAAACTGAGGCAAACTGGGATAAATGATTTGCCCAGTGTTACACACCTAGTAAGTGTCTGATTTGAATTCAAGAAAATGAGTTCTCCTGATTCTAGGTCTCTTGGTCAGAGTATAGCATCTCATAAACCATAGATTATTATAGAAATGTGAACAATGATAATTTACCTTTACAATATGGAGGAGGTGTCGTCCAGGATCCTGAAGCCGTACACTTGAGTCTCTGGGCTCCCATTAGCGTAAGTCCCCTCTTGCAGGAGAACTCACAAGTGGAGTTATAGCCCAAGTTTCCATGTGCCCCGGAACATTGTAGCATCCCCTGGGGCGGAGCAATTAATGGTGGACATTTGATTGCTGGAACATAAAACAAAATTTCTTGAGGTTAGCTCAAAAAAGAAACTTTTCAATTCTATTTATTATCACGATGAATTATAATATGCACAGAGCTAAAGACTTTTTCTAATTGGTAAGGTCTATTAGCTAAAGTAATGATCAGTTAGGCAAAGTGAAAGATACTTCTTTACCTTCATGGAAAAGATCATGGAAGATATTGTAGGGAGATATATATATATATACACACACACATACACATATGTGTGTATTATTATAAATGTATATATGTATGTATATGTGTGTATAGATAGATAGATAGAGATATTGATGTAAGAACCTATCAGGGAAGATACTTCTTTGCTTCATTTAAATTTAGACAGTCCAAAGCATTAGAAAATGTAGCCCAAAAAAGTGATCAACATCCTGGCCTGGGCATAGATTAACAAATGACTCTGCTAATAATAATCATTGTAATTATCAACATTTCAGTAATTTAGAAGTCCATATTTCATTAACTTCTCCATGTTAGAGTAAATAGTTTTCATGAATTTGTATAGTCAAAAAAAATCATCAACTAGAGGCCAACCTTTTGGTTGGTTATAGGTCTTTTCATGATTACATGTATAAATCTTCAGTCAAAATACACACAATTCATTGCCAAGTTCCTGATAGGAGACTTTCCATGTTGATAGGATCTGCCAAAATGTTTTCTGTTGTCATATCTGGGTAATTGGCAGGCTGACAGACCTTTTTGTGTCTTTTTAAAACATAATTTTTGTTTTGTTTTCTACATTGCCTAATTTCCCCTACATCCCTCTTCTAGCCCCCTCTCATAGATCATCTCTTATAACAAGGAACGTTTTTTAATGAAAAGGAAGAAGGTATGGTGGGAAGCCACATAAACAATAAATATATTTTAAAATGACCCTCTCCCTCCTTCCCCAACCCATTCAGCAAAGGAGTGGGAGGGAGGTATCTTCATATCTCTTCTTTGGGACCAAGTTTATTCTTTTTAATTTTGCAATATTCACTTTCAACTCTTTTGAGTTTGCTCTTTCCATTTATATTGTTTCAGGCATTGTGTCCCTTCTCTATCTTAAATGGCAGGGAAGGCTAAGAACAATGCTTTGGCCTAGTCAGGCTTCATTTTGGTTAATTTTTCTCTCTTGCTGATTCAGAGTGGAAGTACTTTTCAGAACCTTTGTATCATGGATAGCACCCATGACCTTCGATTTCTAGGTGCTATTTACTGCAAAGTTCCGGGTTCCTTATACCATGAATATGCCTGAACAGCCACAATATTATATTGGATGATAAATTAATCTTCTCAAAAGATTTGAGAAATTTTTTTGTCTGGAGGAATTCAGTTTTGAGAATTGAATGGGGAATGGAAGGGGAGGAATGAAATAAGCATTTATATGTGCCAGGCATTGTGCTAAATGATTTTTTACAAATATTATCTCCTTTAATCCTTACATAAGTCCTGCCAGGTAGGCACTATTATTATCCACATTTTACAGCTGAAGAAACTGAGGAAAATAGAGTTGTGACTTGACCATGTTACACAAATACACAACTAGTAAGTGTCTGAGGCCAGATTTGAACTCAGATCTTCTTGATTCCAAGCCCAGGGCTCTAAAATCATCAGGTTCACTTCCATGAAAAACATGGAAGGTATTCGATAA
>NW_027185876.1:22821305-22878030 GCF_028583685.1 Petaurus breviceps papuanus
TTTTAATCCATTCCAGATACCTTATAATCTAGTAACATAGCCCCTTTGTTATTCCTCTCTTACGATTAGGAAATTGAGACCTTGTGACCATGTGACAGTACTCAAGTGAAGAGATTTAAACAGCCACAGTCTGTATTTGGGACATCATGATAAATATACTTCTCTCACTGCTTCAGAAATGTTTTAAGGCATTTTTGAATTGTGCAGCTAGCTGGTACAGTGGATAGAGAGTCAGGCTTGGAGTCCAGAAGACCTGAATTCAAATCCAATTTCAGTCACTAACTAGCTATGTGACACTGGGTAGGTCACTTATTCCCTCTGGTCCTGTTTCCTTGTCCATAGCATTAGGATAGCACTAGCACCTTCCTTGCACGATGGATTGTTGTGAGGACAAAGTGAGATATTTGTAAACTATGTAAAACTTCATTATTATTATTGAAATGTCATTAGTCCACCCCAATGCCCAGACCAAATGTAACATTTGTTAAAAGTTTGTAAATTGGGTAAGGCAAACGAATAGAAGGAAATGATTAAACAGATATAGGCAAGAGAGGTGGCCTTAGTCAGGAAGACCTGCTTCCCTACTTCCTTCTGACACATATGGGTTATATAACCCTGGGAGAGTTTCTTAACCTCTTACTGTCCCACTAAGACTAAATTTCAGAATTATATGCATTTAAGACTATAAATCATAGAGTTATATGCATCTGTAGAGGGAGTTTCCTCGCCAAAAACTTTATTCTGATGAAATCATATCTGGTCCAAAATGGAGTGATTCTTCATGATAACAAGCTCAATCTCTCCATCTGTAAATGGGGAAATTGTCCTAGATAATTCAGAGATATCTTCCACCTGTGAGTCTAATAGTCCTCTAGATAGATAACCAGCAAAATAGACCTATTAGATACCCAGACAGGATAGGGGAAGAACAGCTCAATAAAGAGTGGGAGAAATCCTATCTTTCTCTTTATTGTCACTCCAGGAGGACCATCTCAAAACTGTTTTCTCATCTTAAGAACTGTGGGAGCTTATTGTCTGTCAAATGAATGGTTGATGGAATTAGCGAAGCTAGAGTATCTAGTAGGAGAATAGTAGGGAATCTGAAAGAAAATTGGCTTGTTCATGGAAAGACCACTGGAAAAGAGGACTCAATGTTATATTCAACTTCCAAAATGGCGGAAAACCATTCCTTCATTCAGAATTCTATGTACACATTGAAGGTCAAATAATGAAAATAATTTCAAGGATTCACCTAGTCTGTACTTGTCCCTCTAGACATGACTTCACATAACATATCTCCTTATTTCTGAAAGCTTCTAGATAAATTTTCCAGGGGAAGATATAACAGTCTTAATATGCTTATGGAAACATACCTTTGGGTTATATCTTGCCTCTTAAATTAGGAATCTTGATAAGCTGATTCTGAAATGTTAACAACTGGTCCAAAAGTGGATGACATAAGGCTCAGTAGAAAGCATGGAGTAGTTAAATGGAGTGTTATCTTTGTTCTTGGGGTCTCATGATGACACACGAAAAAGGATAAAATAAGAACTAGTTCATCCTACCTTGACATGTTGGTCGGTCAGCTGTCCAGTGTCCAGAAATAGTGCAGTGCAGCGTGTCTGATCCAACTAAAGAAAATCCCTCATTACAGCTAAATTGGCAAGTTGATTTATATCTGGAATCTCCAAAAGGATGGACACAGGTCATTGTTCCTTCCTCAGGGGGCAGCAAAGGCTTGCATGTGATAGCTGCAGTGAGAAGTGATAAAGATTGAAAAAGGCTTATCTCAGAGCACAACAGCCTGCAGATAATTTTGTATTCATGCATTCAGGAGCTCTCCTTATCACCCCCCTCCCAAAGTTGTAATGAAATTGACATTGATCATTTTTCAATGGGAATCTAATGGAGAAATGCAGCTGTTGGGTCTATGGACTCTTGGAAGGCTCATCATTCAAGAACATGTTAGGATAACAAAAGAAGGAAGTCAGTATAGCCAACATCTCAGGTGAGAGTGTGTATGTGTATGTGTGTGCATGCGTGTGTGTGTGTGTATATAGTGTCCCAAAAATCTTAGTGCAGTTTTAAGCTTTAATAAATTAATGTGTATGCAGCAGATTTTATCTATGTGTATAGGTATGTGTAGGTAATCTACATCAACATCTTTTCTATAGTAACTCCCATTTCTAACCTGGAAAGACAGTGGCAAGTGTGACTGCTACTGCCCTCACTGAGGCAAGGCAAGTCCAGAGGTATTTATTAAGCACCTACTGCATGCCACATGGTGTGATAAGACACTGGAGATTGAAGAAACGCAAAGCTAGTTCTTGCTTTCAAGTAGCTCAAAAGTGTAGATTCTGTGACATCAAGTAATTCCACAGCCCTTTTATTTTTTTTCAGAGTCAACATCTTCCCTTTCAGTATGGTGGAACTACGGGTGTTCAGTTAGAATCTCAGAGCTGAATCTGGGCTCCCTCACTTCCTAGCTGGGTGACCTTGGCCGAGTTGCTTTATCTCCTTCGTTTCAGTGAGCCTTAGTTTTCTCATCTGTAAAATGAGTGCTAGATTAGGTCTCTGTCTTTAAAATTATTTTTCTCTTTAGAGGTCTACAATTCAATGAAATTGTAAACCTCCTTTATGCTGAAATGGTCCCTCTCGTTAGTTATTTTAGGAAATGAGAGTTAAGCTATTTAAAAAGCACATATACACATACATATATCTATATACATGTACATGTACATGTGTTTTGCATATATGTGTGTATCTGTACATGGCAGCTAGGTGGCGCCATAGTGCACAGAGCACCAGGCCTGAAGTCAGGAAAACATATCTGTGAGTTCAAATCCAGCCTCCAACACTTACTAACTGTATGACTCTGGGCAAGTCACTTAAGCCTATTTGCCTCAGTTTCTTCATCTGTAAAATGAGCTGGAGAATGAAATGGAGAACTACTCCAATATCTCTGCCAAGGAAACGCCAAATGGGGTCATGAAGATTCAGACATGACAGGAAAACAACTGAATAACAATTACAAAATATGTGTACATATATATGTATATATGTATATACCTATATATTCACACAGATGGTATTAGGGGAACCCAAATAGTATAGGACCTTAGGCACCAAAAACTCTTCTGCCAGGTACCAAAGGGTCTGAAGTCTGGTATAGGATGGACTAGGAGTTGGAGGACCAGAATATAGGATCTTCCCACCAACACTCTTCTGGTCAGTTCCTATAGCCCGGTCACCCCCATTATACAGATGAGAAAGCTGAGATTAAGAAAGGTTAAGTGACTTGCCCAGGGTGAGGTTGCCAGTAAGTGTTGGGGGATTTGAAATCAGGTCTTCCTGACTCCAAGTGCAAAGCTCTACTACCTAGCTACTGTTTCCACTTTGTGAGCAATATGAATCTTCAGACCTGAGATATTTGGAGGTGAATTTCCCATTGATCATCTTGTTCAGGGATATGAGAGAACTGGGTCTCTAAACTATTTGAGACTTGCAGGAAATTCTCTTCACCCTTCCTCAATAATTGTGTTTTCTCAGTTACGTAACATCTCAAAATCGTCACTTAGTCTTAAATTCTAAAACTTTTGTTTGTTTCAATATCGAGTGTGTTTATTGTAAGACGACATTGTAGACACCATTCATACAAACTGAAAAGGAAAAGAAAAAAATTCCCAGAAGTGTATTTCCCAATGTATTGTGGCTTTGCATTCTGATAGCAACAGTTGGGGTGGAAATAGAATGGGGAATGAGAAGAGAAATCAGCAGTAAAAAGGAAAAGTGATTCCTGACTCTGGGTAAGCAGCATCTCACCAGTCAGAACTGGGCTGTGCCCCGCCCTCTCCCTTCACCAGTGTCCTGCTTCTTTGTAAGTTAGTGGGCTCCAGGACCCTTTCCACTGTCTAGTTCACCTCTTTGGAGTGTTCATAGGAAATGGAGCCAACAAGGGAAATGAAGGCAAAGAGGTTAAGGGAGAGATCAGCCAGAGTGAAGCACAAAATTACAAACAGAAGGGACTAGAAAGGTCATGGGAAGTAGCAACAAACGGCAATCAGCTTGCACTGAGAACACCCATGCTATGTGGCAATGACTTTTAATCTCAGTTTCACAAAACCCAAGGATTTCTCAGAAAAAATCTGGTAATGATAGATGTTTTGCCTGACTGCCCCCCTCCACCCTATACCTACAATTCTCTCATGTTGGGTCCTTCAGTTGTTGATGCCCTATAGTGTGAGATATAGGAATTGACCAAGAGGTGAGAGTTGGTGGTAAGAACTGGTCTATCAACTACCAGCCTATCCTTCAACCTGTACCACACTCCAGACCCTTTGGTACTTGAGAGAAGAGACATTGGTGCCTAATGTTCCATGCTATGTAGGTTTTCCTTAATACCATGTTCCCCATATATGGCCCTGAAAATTGGCTTGGAGTGTGTGTGTGTGTGTGTGTGTGTGTGTATCATTCATTATCATAGGCTTTGCACTAAGAGCTCCTTGGTCAATGGTTTGATCCATAGCTAAAAGAAAAAAAAAAGGTAACTCTTTCTTTTTGTTTTTATTTAGGATTTCACTGGGCATCGAGGTGGCACAGTGGATAGAGCACCATGCCAGGAAGACCTGAGTTCAAATCTGGTCTTAGACATATGCTAGCTGTGTGGCCTTGGGTAAGTCTCTTAACCCTGTTTGCCTCAGTTTCCTCATCTAGCAAACCACTCCAGTATCTTTGTCAAGAAAACTCCAAATGGTATCACAAAGAGTCAGATGCAATGTGAAACGACTGAACAACAGCAAAGATTCTACTAGATGTTATACAAATTAAGGAAGTATACATAATTTCTGCCCTCAGGAAACTGACTTTAACACAGACAAAGGTGAAGATTAAGAACATAACAGTTTGCCATAAACAACTAAAGTATTTGCTACCAGTGTAAGTAGAGACAACAGTGCTATTTAACGGAAAAAGCCCTGAAGTCAGAGGATATGAGTTCAAATCCCACCTTTAGTATTCATTAGACAAGTGATCTTGGGAAAAATTATTTAACCTCTCAGAACATGTTTCTTCAACTGTAAAATGAGAGAGTTGTACTAGATGGCCCTCAAATTCTTTCCTAGCTCTATAGCTAAGAGGGTCGATGTGTAGCTGTGAGGGGGTTGATGGATAGAGTGGAATGGTGAGGGTAAAAGCAATCAGGACAATCAACCTATAGCTATATACATATGTATATATTAGGTTTTGGAAGATGTTAATCTAGGAGACAGAATTCAAGACACTTGAACTCTTGTACTAACTCTATTCTGGAACCACTGAAGGATGTTGAGGAAATGGCTTCCTTTATCTCATTGTCTCAGGTTCCTTATTTATTAAACAAGGGCCATTAAAAGTACATCCTACTTCACAAAGAGTGTTATAGTATGTACAAAGTGCACCGGGGCTCTTTGGAGGGGCAATGAAGGTTTAATCACTTAGGCTGCCTCTGTTCCTTGAGCTGGGCTATGCCCTCCCTCTCCTTTAACTGTTTCCCGCTTCTTTGGCATCTCCCTGAATCCCTATCTCCCCAGTATTACACATGCTTTAGAGCATGTTTGCAGCTCAGGCCTATGACTTCTCCCTACTCTTCTACCACTATATTTGGTGGTACTGAGCTGCAGAGTATATTTCTTGCTATCCTTCCCTGTGTCCTGTCCTCCATAGGACCTGTGGCTATGGAAATCTAGTGCTTTTAAGATGCTAAGCTATTGGTCTTTTACCCATGTCTCAGATGTCAGCCTAGATGTCAGAAAAAGGAGCACCCTCACCTTCACAGTGTGGTGGTGGGGAGGTCCAGCTTCCAGTCTCCAAGCAACGCAGCGCTCGTGGGCCGTGTAGGACAAATCCTTCCTCACATGTGAAGTGACATGATGACTGGTACGTGAAGTTTCCAAAAGGGTGAGAGCAACTCATATGTCCCTTGATGGGAGCACTCAGATCCTGGCACTGTTTAGCTGAGAAAAGGAGGAAGAAGGAAGGGAGGGTTAATAGTGCCTACTCTATGGGAGGCACTATGATAAAAGTGATCTCATTTGATCTGCACAACAACTCTGGGAAGTAGAGGTTATTATTATTGCCATAGTATTGATGAGAAAACTGGAGCAGACAGGTTAAGTGATTTGTCCAGGGTCACACAGGTAGTAAGTGTCTAAGACTGGATTTGAACTCAGGTCTTCCTGACTCTAGGCCCAACACTCTATCCACTGTGCCACCTAATTATAAATATAAAAGTGTTCATTGATTTCTTTGCTCTTGGTTCTCTTAAAGGTCACGGTCATAGAATCCAGAATTGGGTTGTTTTACTCTGACTGTATGGGCAAATTATTTACTCTCTTGTGTCCACTATGGACAGAATGGATAGCACCCACTACGCTATCCATACTATAGGGCTTAATTAATGCTCTTTGAAGAGAGTTGAATAGCAGCAAGTTTGCCATCAGATTTGATTTCTGTTGGGGGGCAGGGCAGGGGGGTGGTTTCAGCAACTATAGAGCTCTTGTATTAAGGAGGATGAGAAGGAATTGCAATCTGTATTGGGGGAGGGAATGCCCACACCGATGTCATCGAAGATCTTCTCATATAAAATGTATTTTTGAGAAGGGTGCTAGGAAGTAGTTACTCCAGGAAAGGTTACCTCTGATACTTTTGGGAGATGGAGGGAACTCTGGTTACTTAGAAGTAAGTCTAGGGGGCAGCTAGGTGGCACAGTGGACTGACCACCAGCCCTGGAATCAGGAGTACCTGAGTTCAAATCTGGCCTCAGATATTTGACACTGAATAGCTGTGTGACCCTGGACAAGTGAAGAAGGAAAAAGAGGAGAAGGAGGAGGTGAAGAAGATCAATAAAAGCATCCCAAATATTATGGGTAGATGGTACAAAGGCCAAGAAGTGATAGATAGAGGTCTGTGTGTGTATGGCCATCATTGTGGGTGCTTTAGGAATATGCTTACAGGATTATAGATTGAAAGGTGGGAGGCACCTCAGAGGTCTTCTAGCATAACCTCTTAATTTTACTCCCTAGGAAATTGAGAATTGCCCAAGATCACATGGTAACCATGGTAGAATTTGAACCCAAGTTTACCTGTAGATAGAAGGGAGCCTTAGAGGAGTGGGGACTAGAAGCTGGGGGTGGGAAGAGACTGGGAAAGGCCTCCTGCCAAGTATGGTGCTTGAGTTGCATCTTGAAGGAAGCCAGGGTTTCCACACAAGAGGCAATGTGGAAGGAGGCCATTTGAAACAAGGATAGTCAATGGAAAGACAAGGATTTGGGAGAGAGTCCTATATAAGGAACAGCAGATAGACAAGTATGGGATGAATTGTAAAGTGAGTAGAGTGGAATATGTGGGAGGCCTAGGATGATGGGAAGGGAAGGCCTTTCATTTCCAAACAGAGGAAATTATATTTGATCCTAGAGTAAGAGGGAGCTATCAAAGTTTATTAATTAAAGGAGGATGAGATGGTCAGAGCTTAAGAGAAAATCATTTTGACTGCTGTGGAGGATGCTTTGGAGTAGGGAAACATTTGAGATATGGAACTCAAGGAGGAGACTTTTGCAGCTGTCCAGGTGAGAGGAGATGAGGGCTTAAGCTGGGGGTAGCTATAGGAGCAGATAGAAATGGACACATGGGAAAGATGTGGGAAAAGAGATCCCAGGGTTTTACAACTGATTGGATAGGTGAGATGAGTGAGAATGAATCAAGTTTAACACTGAGGCTGAGAATCTGGGTATGAAAGGGGATTTTGAGCTGTCCATGGTTAAGTGAAAAATCACCTGATTGAAGGTGAGGGGGTAGGTTGAATAACTTTTTGAAATTGCATTTGAGGAGCTCAAGGATCTGTCTAAATATCACCTAACTACTGCTTATTTTATCCCATTAGACTTCATGTCATCCCTTGATGATGGATGGTGACTACTTAATTTCATTTTTATAACTGTATAAACAGGTATAGAAAGGTCATGTAAGTGCCCCAGGAATCATGGTGAGTGGTAGAATAAAGGAATGATAATACTGTGCTGATACCAAATGACTTCTGTATGAAGCACCAGTGATATGATTATGAAATCTCATTGCCCTGTCTATGCCTCAGTTATATTTCTATAAAATGGGACTAAAGATATACAGTGATAATCATACTTCATGTTTCAAAAGCATTTCACAATTTAAAACTCATAACTATCCTGTGAGGTGAGAAAGTCAGGTATCATTATCTCCAATCAAGAAAGACTGAGGTAAGGTCATAGAATTGTAGGATCACAGGTCTGGAGTTGGAAGGGACCTTAGTGGTCATTCACACTTTCTGAGTCTCAGTTTCCTCATCTATAAAATAGGGATGTTAATAGCACCTGTGCTACATTTGTGAGGATCAAGGGAGATAATCTATACTTTTAAACTTTTCAAATCTTAAAATGTTATGTCAACTCCATTATTGTTGTTATTAATACCATAATGACACGATGCTTCCACTAAAGTAGAGAAACAGACAAAACAAGAAAATATCCCTGTACCATGACAAACTGGGGCTGGGGCCGTCCAGGTTCCAGACATGTCACACTCAGTAGTCTCTGCTCCTTTTAGCACAAATCCTTCAGCACACTGGAATGAACATCTGGAATTGTACTGAAATTCTGTCAGAGACGAGGAGCAACTCGAGCTTCCATGGGCAGGACTCTCCAATGGATCACAAGTGATGGCTAATGGAAAAACATTCACTGAATTAAGGTACAACACCAGTAGGAAACATTTATTAGGCACCTTCTGTATATAGAACACTATGCTAGGCATTGAGGGCAACCAGTGTATCAATAATCTAAGGATCTGTGATTTCACTGGCTTGGGAAAGACCTTTACATTCTTCTCTGGTATTCAGAGCTACCAAGAACAGGATGAAGGGTTTTTCATTCTTCTTGTTTTGAGAATGGTGAGTTTTTCCCATCATAGTGGAATTTAAGCACATTCTTCATGTATGCAGCATACTATCTGGATATCTCTGTGTGTGATTGTGACAAATTCTGTGTGTATAGCACATAGATTGCAACCTCCTAATACCTTAGCAGACAAATCTTGGATTTAGGAGAAGGTTTAGTTCATATAGGAATAACTCGGGCATGTAAGGGTACCATTCATAAAAGCATCTTTATAGACTGAACCTGTCTTTTGTCACGTGGTTTTGAGCCTTTTGTGATATATCCCACATTGACTGTCCCTGTTCAATAAATCAATTCAACCAACATTTATAAAGCATCCAATATGGGAAAGGTGATAAAACTGAATATTCAATTAGCTGTATCTTATGCAATTGACTTGTGGTTGTAACCATTCTGTCTTCATCTTGTATTGCATTCCATAGATGTGCTCCCAATAGCCAATGACCATGAATCCTTGCTCCCTTCCACCATTGTGTTGTTGCTAGTCCTGGCTGTGACCAGCTAATCTCCCATTCACAACTAAAGTACCACATTGGATCTGGGATGGTAACGGAGGTGGGGGGGGTAATGGGAAAAGCTTCTTCTCAGGCCCTATTTGGAGCTTCTAGTAGAAAGGTATATCTTGGCAGACTGGCATTGATGATGTCCACTGGCCAGATACCACTAGAGTGTCTCAAAACTACACACTCTACAACCAAGTTGGAAAGAGAATTTGCAGGTGGAATTGTATGCAAAGACAACATGTGAGTGTATACATGGTGCCTCCATTGGGGACTTCCAGGTCTGGACCTCTCACAGCTATATCGATCAAGCAAGAGTAAACAATCATTGCTAAGGAAAAAGAAAGTCTGTATGTTTAAGCAGAGAACAGAGGTGGAGTATCTCCTGTGAAGGGAAAGTCTATGGGAATAGACTGTAAGAACCAAGCAGCTGGGTAGTTCAGTGGTTAGAGCACTGAATCTGGAGTCAGGAAGACCTGGGTTTGGATCCAGCCACAGATACTTACTAACTGCATGACTCACCTCTCTCCCAGGGTTGTTGTGAGTCTCAAATGAGATAATAGCTGTAAAGAGCTTTGCATACTTTAAAGCACTATATAAGCACTTTATTACTAATTGGAGAGACCATCTGGACAGATGAGCCCAGAGTCCAAATCCTTCTTCATGGTAACCTGAAGGTTTTGGAACATACAGCAATTTTTCCTCTTGCACTTTCCCACGTTCTTCTACCCCTGAATGCTCTAGCTCTTACCCTTCTTGTGTTTTCCCATGATATCTCAGGCTCTTGTCTTTCTAAAGCCAGCAACTCTCTCGCTGTCCCAGAGGGTCATGGAATCTAAGGATGTGACTGAATGGCAGATAGAAGCCGGTTCCATTGCTGGAAATCCTACCCACACTCAGTGATGTCATCCAGACCTTATCCACATGACTTACTAGGATTAGTGGGGTATCACATCTCCATGAATATCTCAGACTCACCTTCACACAGTGGGACTGGTGCTGTCCAGGCTCCAGATGCTGTACACCAGACCACTTTTTCCCCTTTTAGTCTAAATCCCTCTTCACAACTGAAGCTACAGCTGGACCGGTGAACGTTTTCCTTCAGGCAGTTCACATGCCCTTTTTCAGGACTCTTCAAAGCTGGGCACTCAATGACTAAAGAAACAGAAATGGCGAAACATTGTATTAATATAGGTCCCTGAGAAGTTACATACCATTCTATGAATCTTTGGGGTACTTTAAAAGGAAATGGACAGGTAAGTGTAAGTGTAGGCAGAGAAGGCTGCAAACTCCCTTCTTTTTTTAATTTGCCTTTTAGGGACCCTGGGTAAATTGATGTCAGTGGTTATAATTCATTGATTCATCCAACAAACATTTAGCAAAACACCTTCCATGTTTAAGGTGCTAGTACAGATTATGGGAATTGAATTCAGAAAAGATTCCTCTCTGTTAGAGATGAATTTGTTTTGAAATGAACATTTATCAAGGAGTCCCATTCTGAAGTTTTTACTTGAGAATCCAAATTTGACTTTTATGAGATCCCA
This sequence comes from Petaurus breviceps papuanus, assembly GCF_028583685.1. NCBI lineage: Eukaryota > Metazoa > Chordata > Mammalia > Diprotodontia > Petauridae > Petaurus > Petaurus breviceps. Next base: position 22,832,313 of record NW_027185876.1, read on the forward strand.
CTAGAAGTCCAGGATACTATCTAGTTAGATGAGCATTTCTCTTACTGATTTGGAATAGTGATCTTTTGTAGTAATTTCCATCTGATGGCTAGGTGGTCTGTAGGCTAGATTTCTCTTATCCCTAGTTTTATGGAGAAAGCCCAGTCATTTCTAAAGTTCCAGTTGTTCAAGGAGTGGGAAACAAATGGAAGGTGCACACCTGAGCACTCTGGGATCTCAGCTGTCCATTCCCCAGAAGCTGAACACTCCAGTGTGCTTGCCCCATTTAGTCTATGTCCTTCCATGCAGTAGAAATTACATGTGGATTTGTAGGAGAAATTTCCCAGAGGATGATTACAGGTCATGCGCATATTGCCAGGGAAGAGGTCAAGTTCTTTACACTCTATAACTATAAAAAAAACACAGCATCAGTACTATTCATTCCTGATGGAAAGATAATACAAAATTAGAGCAGAGGGGCTGCATGGCATAGTGGAGAAAGATCTGGCTTTCAAATCACAAAGACTTGTGTTTGAGTCTCACCTTTGACACATGCTGGCTCTGTGACCCTGAGCTAGTAACTTAACCTCTCTAAGGTCTAATAATATAAGATGAAGAACAATTGTTGACCTACATGCGAAAGGAATTGTTTCACTGGGAGGTAACTTACAATACTACCATTACATGCTCCGTAAAAAACAAGATAATTGAGACTATTTTATTCACACTGACTTTCAATCATAGCATATTGCCTTATCATACACACCAAAATGAATCATTTCAAGGTGTGCTATGGGCCACTGACTCAGAAATTAGCAAAATTAGCTTGAAAGTGATCTCTTTCATTTGCTTTCTTTGTTTTTCCCTTTTCCTTTTGTCTTACTTAATCTATGTCCTCAAATCAAAGAGAGATATTAGAAGGAAATGTCTTTTGTAACTATAAAATATTTTGCTCTTTTGGGTCAAGTTTATGTGTCGAGTGACATTTTGCAGACAATGTGGTAAGGAGCCCTGAGCCCAATCTTCCTCCCCATCAGTGGTTCTCCATCATCAATGACTTCCTGGTATTTTGCCCGCTGCTGCTAATGTAGGAGATGATAATGGATGAAATAGAATTAAATGGAAGATTCTCCTTACCATATTCACATTCTGGTCCATAAAATCCTGGGTAGCAGGAGCAGGTATAGTTTCCAATGGTTTCAATACACTCTCCATGCTGGTTACAGGAGAAAGGTTCACAGGAGGCTGTGTGGATACCGATAGGTTAGACTTGCTAGCACTTGTGAAAGAAATACAAAAGGGTATATTCTTTTTTTTTTAGTCCCCCTGGGCCAGGTGTCCAGGGAGAGCCCCTTCTGGCAAGGGGAGCCACGTGGTGACACCTGTACCTTGGCAGCTCAAAGGGAGGTGGGGAGCCTGCCCGCTCAGCTGGGGAAGGAAGGAGCTACGAGAGACCAGACCAGCCTCAGAGCCGCGGTTTGCAGGAGGGTCCTTGGGGGTTCCGTGGCATGGACACGCCTCACGCCAGCCTCCAGCTTCCTCTTTGCTATGGTTAGAGCTCATCTAATGGGGAAACTGCCGCTCCCCCGGAGCAGGGCCCAAGCACAGCCCCACTCCCAGTGCGGGGAGGAGAGGGTACCTCAGGCGGGGGCACCTGGGAGATGTCCTGCAGGCCCACTCCCACAGGACTCCCCCAAGGGGTTGAGACCCTCATTTCTTGGAGACCCTTCCCGCGGCTGACACGAAGAACTATCACAACCGCTTTCCCAAGAGCGGGTTTATAGCCACCTCTGTGGCGGACAGCGGAGCCAGGCCTTCAGGAGAGGGGGCTCCTCCATGTAATGTAGATCGGGGCCTTGAGGGGAGGGGCTCTTGCCCTGGGCTCCTCCACGCCGCCGTGGGCAGATCCCTGGCAGATCCGATGGCGGATCGGAGCCTTCGCCGGCTGACTTCTCCAGCCGCCCGCAGTTGAGCAGCTTCTCGATCAGGTCCACGTGGGCCAGCAGCATGCGGTGGCAGCAGTAGCGCTTCAGGCCCAGCGCGTCCAGGGCGTCCCCTTCCGTGTACTCCGCCTGCAGCAGCCCCAGGTAGGCCTCCCACTTGTTGTCCGCGATCTTGCCGCACGTGAAGCAGCTCACCGGGATGATCATGGCGAGGGCGGGGAGGCGGCGGCACCGGCAGCGGGCACACGCTCGCACGACCCTCCTCTTCTCAAAAGGGTATATTCTTAATTACTGGAACTTCCAATATAAGAATTTCATTGATGGGATTGACCCATCTTGTATAGTCATAAGTGAGGAATAGGATAGACTCCAGAGATCCAATGACCCTTTGTGGAGTCATACCAAAATTCTGCCAGAGCAAAAGGACTATATTGAAAGGAATGGATGACAGGGTTTGTTTGTTTGTTTTTTTAACAAAACTGTTTTCAGTCTCGACCTATTCCAGAATGACGCTGGGAAAAGAACATATGACCTGACAGCCTAAACAAATAACTTAATTCTCAAAGTCTTATTTCGCCTCTTCCTCTGATCATCTAAAACTGATCAAAGAAAAATCCTCATTTCCATTTGACAATGTACAATAACATTTGATCTGAGTGTCCTATTCTGTGACCAGAGAGAGTACAAGTTCCCGTATAGGCAGTCCTATTTTTTTTTGAATCAAGTAAAATTTACAAGTTGGGATTTTGGATTTTTATGAACCCTTTCAAGTTGTAGAATCTATGGTAGTTGGAAAACCAGGTTGGAAGTAAATAATATATCTGGCTTTAGTGTAGTATAATGCAGGTAGACAAGACCTGGGTTTAGATTTTATCTCTGACACTAACTGCATGACTATGGATAAACTATTTCACCTACAAAAAGAAGAGATTGGGCTAACCAACCTTGAAGTTCCATTCCAACTCCAGATCGGTCCCTGTTTTCTATGAATATCCTTTACAATTTTTCTGAACCTTAGTTTCCTTTTTTAGAAAGTGGTGTGAAAAGACTTATACAATCTCTCAAAGTTGTTGTGGAAAAAGTTCTTTGTAAATTTCTAAGTTCTATATAAACATGAACTGCTGCTGCTAAATCTGAAATGCTCCTGCCGTTCCTGAATAATGGTTTCTCCCCGCGCTTCAGAAAACATTAGGCATGTATTCTATTTGAGTGAATCACCCAGGTGCAGATGCTGCTCCTTCTCCTAGAATTCGATCATAACTTAAAACCTGGATCAAAAATAGTTGCAAGGTCTGTGGTCATCTGTGGGCAACCTCAGGTATAGACAAGCAGAGGAGGCTTACTCAAGCCAAAAACAACATGAGCAAGTTAATACATTTCAAGACAGAGCATTATTCTTAATTCAGACCCATGCCAAATCTGTTGTATGCAAGCAGTAAAGAGGCCAAGCCAGATATTCAAGACATATGTAGTTTTGAGAAGAAGTGCATATTTAAAAGATGGCCTGGGGTTTTGAGCCAGCCATGCTTAAGTGACTGAGAATATGACTAATTTTAATAGGTAGTCAGTTTGATGAGTAAAATATGATGTGAACTGGGACAGTTCCTAAGAAGGAACAGACAACGTTGGGATTTCTTCAACAGAATAATAGCTGGATGTAGGAAGGATTCTGCTCCTGGATCTAGTCATTTCCATATTTTACCCTGACCAGATATTTGTTTGCTCTAAGGAAGCAGGGAATGAAACTCTCAACAGGAAGTCTATGAAGTCAAATAAAGAGAAATCTCTTCCAGCTGGAGGGATCAAGGTAGGCTTCTTGTAGGAGATGGCCATTGGCCTGGAACTTAAAGGAAGGAAGAGTAGGGTGTCAGTAGGTAGACCTGGTGGGGCATGTGGGGAAATGGGGATGGATAGAAAAGGCATTCTGGGTATAAGTAACAGTGTGAGAAGAGGTATGAAAGAAGGAAGTCATATCTTAATGTCACTGATTTCCTATTGATCATAAAATTTTGGAGGTTCTCTGGCCTATCTCCTTCTCTCCAGGTAGGATGATTCCTTGTCTCCTTTAAAATGCAACTTTACCTATGCAACTATCAAATATTTCTAAGGAGGAAGAAGGAACAGTCTGCATTTCTACTTCAAAGCTTTAATGTCTAAAGGATTTTCTTCCATGATTCCCTTCTGCTGAAATATCCACCCATTTTTGTGAATTCTTTCTCTACTGATGATGGACAAAAGCTAAATACTATCCACAAAATATTAATCCTTCATATCTATTTAAAAAGTCTTTATAGCATTACTAATATTTTGTATATTTCAAATGATTATCATTTCATAGACCTGTAGCTTATTTCCCCAATTAGATTACAAGCTCCCTGCAGGCAGGGACAATGTTTAATACTACTTTAGAGAAACCAGTTTGGTTTTGTTAGCCCAACAAGCCAAATTTAGAAGAAATAGACAATATTACCTTTATAGCACAATGCCCTTTTTCTCTTCATACATGGTTCATCATTCCACTTCCCAGGGGAAGAAGTTCTCTTGATATAGATCTCCACACAGTCCTGGTCATTCCTCTTGTTATTGGGCTCATTTTCTGCCCAGTTCTCAGACTCCTTTGTGAGGGTCTTATTGGTCCCCACCCAGGTCCAAACATTATTGATTTTCCGAATCCCAATCCAGTAATATTCAGGGTAGTATGGCAAAAATTCATTGAGGTATGCAATTTCATTTTGATTCTGAATGGCCACTAAGTCTGTATAATACGCCTGACAAAATCTTCTAGAAGCATTCCATGAATATGACTTTAGGTTGCTGTAATGGTATGTCCAGGCTTCCACTTGCATCTGAGTAATCAGAGCTGATGTGAAGAAAATGGAGAAGCAGGTTAATATATTAAGAGGGGGAGTAGAACCACAAATGCAAATACAGACACATACATGGACAGAACGCTGTATATAGTCAATAGAATTTGTATCCAGAAGATTAATAATAAAAACATCCATAACCCTTCTCCCAACAGACACACCCTATAAACAATTTGAAGGAAAATCATTATACTTTTTTTTAAAGCAAATAATGCATAGTTACCTTGGGAGGCAACAAGGCGTAGTAGGTAGAAGGCTACTCTCAAACCCAGAAAGACCAGGATTTAAGGTCTGCTCTGAGATGTATTAACTGTGTGACCCTGGGCAAATCATTTAACTCCAAGGAAATCCTCTATGATCATAAGCAACAGTGGTTGCCAACCCGCATTTGTTGAGAGAATTCCTTTACCTAGGAGTACCCTATATCTATGACATCCTAGTCTTTCCTGTCCTACTAAGTTAAGAGAACACAAACATATAATTTGCTTATGTTTGCAGTCAGTCAATAAGCATTTATTAATTACCACTGTGTGCTAAGCACTGGGGATAACAGAAAAAGGCAAAAGATGGTGCCCACCCTCAAGGAGCTCACAATTGAGAAGGGAGAGGCAATAAGCAAACAAATCTGTAAAAACAAACTATATACAAGATGAATAGGAAATAATTAAGAGAGGGAAGATACTAGAATTTAAAGGGGTTGGAGAAAGGCTTTCTGTAGAAGAGGGAATTTTGTTGTTGTTTAGTTCTACCAGTCTAGTGTCCAACTCTTCATTGACCCCTTCATTGGGGTTTTCTTGGCAAAGATACTGGCATGGTTTGCCATTGCCTTCTCCAGCTCATTTTACAGATGAGGAAACTGAGGCAAACAGGGTGAAGTGACTTGCCTAGGGTCACCTAGCTATTAAGGACCTGAGGCTGGATTTGAACTCAGGAAGATGAGTCTTCCTGCTTCTAGGTCCGGTACTCTATCCATTGCACCACCTGGCTGCCCCAGATGGGATTTTAGCTGGGACTTAAAGGAAGTCGGGGAAGTAGGTGGACAAGAAGATTCAAATTCTTAAAGTTCACCCAAGAAATTTAGCAATCAAAAAGGTAACCAGCATATCTTATTACAATTTCTTCTCCTAAGGTATAAGTTACATAATAATAGTAGCTGCCATGTCTAGAATGCTTTGAGGCTCTCAAGCAATTGAAATATGTTATTTCATTTAATCCTCGCAAGAGGTTAAGTGACTCTCCTAGGGCCACCTAGCCAATAAACGTCTGATGCTGGAAATGTACTGAGGTCCTTCTGACTCCACATCCAGCGCTCTGTGCACTCACTATCCCGTCTACTTCTCACGCTGATTATGGGTAGAAATGAACTACAGATATAAGGGATTACTTTCTCCCCACATCTCTCGCTCTTCTTTGTTGAACTTTCCCAATGCTCTGTTGTTGTTGTTCAGGCGTGTCCTACCCTTCATGATCCCACTTAGGGTTTTCTTCACAAAGATACTAAAGTAGTTCGCCATTTCCTTCTCCAGCTCATTTTTACACGTGAGGAAACTGAGGCAAATAAGGTTACATGACTTGTCCAGGGTCACACTGCTAGTACATGTCTGAGGTCAGATTCGAACTCATGAAGATGAGTCTTCCTGGGCATCAGGCTTGGTGCTTTATTGATTGTTCCACCCAGCTGCCCTATCACAATGCCCTTATCACATTTTAACTTGTGCTGGATGTGGAGTCTTAGCTGTATGACACTGGACAAATTACTTAAATTCTTCTGACCTTAGGCTTTCACATTTACAAAATGAGGATAAGAAAACCCAAGAGGCAGTATGACTTAATATAGATAGAATGCTGGCCTCTGAGTTAACAAGACCAAGATTCAAGTTCCGTTTCTGCCTCATATGGGCTATGTGACCTTGGGCAAGCTTAACCTCTCCTTACCTCAAGTAAGGCACTAAGATTTTAAATTGCAGAGCAGGAACCAATCTGCTTTGATAGAGGAGTTTTTGTTTTTTTTATGGAGAACTCCCTCCACCAATGAAGTCACATTTCAGGTAATAAAAAACAAACCAAAAACCTGTAGTACCTACCTCAAAGGATTGTGAGACTCTAGTTAGTACTTCTGAAAATTAAAAGCTTTATATAAATCTTAGGTATTTTATCATCATCATTGCTATAGATATTTCCGCAATATCATAGCTCCCACTACATTCAGAGAATCATGGAATTTCATAGTGAGGAGGGAAATGAACATCTAATGCAATTGTAAATTCCTTGTGTGCAAGTAGACTATCATTTCCCATGTCTGCATCTCCAGCATCCAACAGAGTTATTGACATGTAGCAAAGGCTTAATAAATGGCTAACTAATAAGTTAAATTAAATTGGAGTGGAAAGGTTATTTGCTCAGAAATGGCTAATGTCTCAACATGGAGGAATCACTAGCAGTTAATGAATGCCATAGACATGGAGAAGTTTACGTTTCAAAAATAGGAAGAACCCAAATGGTTTCATATGATAACCTCAGGTCTACCTAAACTAACTACAGCAATTATTCAATAAATATTTGTTGAACATCTCTGTTCAAGGTACTGTTCTAGGTGCCCTGAGGGATATAAAAAAGCATAAGACATTGAACCTGTCATCAAGGGACTTCAGCTATTTCAGTTCTCTGCCTCTTCATGACCCCATTTGGGATTTTCTTGGCAAAGATACAGGAGTGGCTCAAGGGGCTTATAATCACTTAATTTATAGTCCCCAAATGTGGTAGCCAGATTTTATACAACACTTCAGTCAATGGGACTGATACATAAAATGCAACATGGATGGAAACGTTTGTATTTCAAAACAGGAAGCTAAATCGTTTCATTTTAGTGAATCGCTTGTATGTAATAAAATAAAAGAATGTTAGAACTTTGGACCTTGGAGATCATTTAATTCATACCTCTGTTGCCCATCCAAGTTATGAAGCTGTTGAGTCCTAAGGATATTAAGTGGCTTACTTAAAGATATGTGGTTTGTAAGTACCTGAGTCAGGACTAGAACTCAGATCTCTCTGTTCTGAGTCCAGTGCTCTTTTCATAAGATATATTGCCTTTCTTGGGAAAATGATTTTACTTTTCTGCATATATTTCCTCATCTGTAAGAAAGAAACTAATCCTTCCTGATCCTTCAAAGATTAGAAGGCAAGGGATCAGATGAGGTAAAGACTGATGAAGGTACTTTGAAATGTCTAAAGTGTTATGCAAGCTAGTGAAAGCTATCCCAGGGGCTGGAGAGGTGGGGTGCCTCTGAAGAGGTGAACAATGAAAGTAATCAGACCTGGAAACAGCTCCTTTTCCTGTTTATAAGCCTTCTTTCCAGGCAGCCCCAGGCCTTCAGGTCATCACTGTGTCTACCCTAGGCCTAGGCTGCTTCCTCATTCTCATCTCTGTAACACACCACCAGACACAAGGCTCAGTAATTTAAGTTCCAACATGGGGGAGCAGTTCCTGAATGCTGTACCATAGAAACAACCCTAATCCTGAATCTGCCTCCACCCAGTCTCCCTACTAGGAATCTTTGCCTGAATCATTTCCTCTTGCAATTTTAACTCCCTCCCATTTTCCTGAATTCTCCTACTTGACTCCCTGTTTAGCTCCAAATGTCCAGGGCTTGGGAAAAGACTATGCTAAAACTTACCAGAGATCAAAGCAATGCCAAAGACAGTCTGAAATTTCCTGTTCCTGAAGGCTTCTAGATAGCAAACCTGAAAGCAAGAAAAGGAACTTTCTCTTTAGGTCACATATTCAATCAACAGTCAACTTAAAGTTCATCTCTTGGCACTTTAGAGCAGCAGAATAAAAAATGCAAGTCTAAAACAGTTATATTTAGCCCAATTCTGTATTTAGGAGAGTTCAAGTAACTTGCCCCAGTGGGTAGAGAATGGGAAGAGATAACTTGGAGTCCTGGGTACTGTATAGGACTTGGAATTCGGGAGCCCTGGGTTCAAATCTCACTTCTAATACTTTTTTACTGTTTGACCACAAGTAAGTCATTTAACTTCCTGAGCCTCAATTTCCATATCTGTAAGTGACAGATAATAATGCCTATCTATACTATCTACCCCAAATAATCTAGAGAAAGTGTTTTACAAATTTTAAAGTAGGAGGCAGCCTGACACAGTGGGGAGAGAGCTGACTTCTGAGATAAAAAGTCTTGGATTCAAGTGCTACCTAGGACAGCTACTAGCTATATGACCCCAGACAAGTCCCTGAACCTCACAGCCCCCAAGCAACTTGATAACGCATAAAATGCAGAATAGAGTTGTACTGAATTGGTAATTTGTCAGGTCAGTTAGCGTATATCAAGTGTCTAATATTGCAATAGGTGTTCGGTGCTGGAGAAAAAAGGAAGGCAAAATTGGTGTCTGTCCTTAAAGAGCTCAAAGTCTAATTGGGATGACGACATGCTAATGAACTGTAAAAACAAGATGTTTACAGGATAAATTGGACATGATCTTAAAAGGAAAGCATCGGCATCAAGGGCAGAGGGAATTTTTTTCACTGGGAGCTCCTCATACCAAAAAAATCACACATCTAGTCCAAAACCAAAAGCTTTAATGTGCTCTACAAATATCATTATAATAATTATTATTATCATTATTCATGATAATACCATTGATATAGGATAATAATGATGATAATTATAATAATAGTAAAGTACTCTCTTCTCTGCCTCATTCTTGGATTCCATTCTGGAAAGCTGGGCTTGATAACCCTAATGAAAAAAGAATTGTTCATTAGCTGGTGGTTTCCATGTCTGACCTTAAAGCACCTTTCTCCCACCGCAGAAGAAGTGACTTAAGAAAGCTAGTAAAGGCATCTGCAAAGGGAGCCTCAGTATACCTGTGGGATTGACTGATGTAGGTCTACACTCTGTCCCTGACACCCATGGTATTGAACATTAAGACTATTGAGAACCACCAGCAAGCCCTTTGGACTGCCCAGGAATGCCCCTACCATGTGCTACGTTAGTGGGATACTAGCTATTAATTTATAGAAACTCTCCCATAGACTCGTCCTGCTGCCTGCCTTTCAGACACCACACTTCTGAGATGCCCACCTAGAACCATATCCTAAAGGTCATTTCCCTTTTTTATCCCTCGCCAATTTCCCAGATTGGTTACTTTTGCCACACTGAAAAATATGGCACTTTCCCTATTAGTCTTGCTGTCATGGCCTATGTGACTGGTGAATCACATGTTTGGGTTTTGTTTCGCTTCTTTTTTTGGAGGGGCAATTGGGGTTAAGTGACTTGCCCAAGGTCACACGGCTAGTAAGTGTCAAGTGTCTGAGGCCAGATTTGAACTCAGGTCCTCCTGACTCCAGGGCCAGTGCTCTATTCACTGCGCAATCTAGCCACCCCAGAGTCACATGTTTTATGAAGAGATTTCACGGGGTCCATGAACTTGGATGAGAAAGATATTATATCTTTGTTTTCACTAATTTTTGGTTTCCTTTGTAATACTATCAGTTTATTTTCTGCATTTAAAGACATTATTCTCAGAAAAGGGCCCTAGGTTTCACCAAATGGCTGAAGGGGCCCATGCCTTTTTTTTTCTCAACAAAAAAGATTAAGAACCTTAGTTTCTTTGTAATATATTTTATTTTCTTCATTGAAAACCATTATTCTGAGAAGGGGTCCATATATATCGCCAAATTGCTAAAGGAATCCTTGAAACAAAACCTGAAGAATCCCTGGTCCGTAATGTGCTTGTGTGTTATCTGATATTCATGAGGTAGAAGTCATGCCTTAGAAAGAACTCCTTCCCTCTTCTCCCCCACTTCACAGATGGGGAAATTCAAGCTAAGAGAAACGAAATGATCTGCTCAATCTCACATAGCCAAAAAATAGCAAAGCCAAGATTCAAACCCAGGTCTTTATACTCCAAATGAAATGTCATTTCCATTATACTTTATTAGATACTTATATGTTTAATTTCCTGTACAGGCTCCTCAGTTACACACAGGAGGGGTGCTGGTAAATGTTTAACAACTAACTCTCCAGGGAAAAATAATGTGTCCATGACACACTTTTAAATTTAATCAGTTATTAACGTTTCCTCCATGTTTCCTTAACTTTGCTTAATCAACAAAACAATAAATCAATCATTGATTTGTTCTTTTTGTCAGTTTCTGAGGTATAAATGCTCACACTTCCAATTTAACAATCAGCTCTCCAGAGACAGTGAGAGTTGGCTCTGGCCCAATCCTGGTTACATATAAAGAGACCACAGAAATACCATTGACCAGCCATTTTACAAAGCCTGCCATTGAATATAAGAAATTACGAATAAGGAAGTGTGGGTGATTTAGGCCAAATCATTACTCCAAACCATTAAATTTCCAACTGCTCAGAGTACATCATATGAACATACTGAAATTTCATTAGGACAGTGTGTCAAAAATAAAGGTTGTTTCTTTATATTTAATGGTTGCCTCAGTTCAGATAAAGATTGACCATATTTTTATAACTTACAACCCATTGTAATTTCTTGGCCTCTGGTCTGCTGTCAGCCACTGGGACTGTTAAAATATTATGATTAATAATGCTGTTTTGTTTCACAGGAAATTTAGAGATAGGAATTTCCTTAATGGTGACTTATTTTCCTCTCGGTTCTCCTACTTTATCATTATTGGGTTGTTTTCACCACTGCTAATTAAAATAATTTTCTGTACTTAGTACCAAAAAAAAAAAAGTGACTGGCACTGTATAGAACATAAATTTAGACAAATTTTAGATAAGATTTAATGTTCTTCAACTGAAGTTATACTTAATTTTTTAAAGAGGCTATGTAGTGTTGAGTTAAAATGACATGGATGAAAGTCCTGTATCTAATATGTTGCTTGTCTTTTTTTCTTGAAGAGGACCATGACATCAGGAAGATGCAAATGAATTGGATTTAATTGAGAGAGGGCTGTGCAAGGTCACTGGCCTCACTTGCCTTAAGAGTCCAGTGACAAGATATAGATCAGAATGACTGGAGATGGCCCTGCATCTAATATGTAATGCTTGTGTGACTGTGGGCAAGTCATTTAACCCTCAGTGCCCCAGACAATATTTTAAGACTTTAAGTTATAGTAAAATTGTCATTTTGCACAGCAGTATCTCTATATAACAAGTTCCCACCCTCATAAAATCATGAATCCAGAAAAAAAGAAGTTTAATGCTATGGTGCTGTGTTCCTATCTTTCTGAAACTAAGGTTTCCAGGGAATCAGGTATGTTTCTAGTCAACCTATTATGCAAAATAATTCAAAGAACTTCTGTGCCAAGTCAAAAGAAGGTCATTCCTTCCCACCCACCACACTTGGCACCTGAATCTCCTTTTCCATGAATTCCTACATGAAAAGATGCCAACCAACCAGTCACCAAATCCCATTTTCCATGTATATTGTGTCCCAACGATACATTTGTGGGCATGGATGCTAAACATGGGGCCAGGGCCATAGTAAGGTATTCTTGGGTAGGCCTCTAATTCTTTAGCTACCAAATTTAACTCAGACATGTTAGCCCTCTAAATCTATGCTTCAAGGACTAAGCAATTAGGGGGCCCAGAATCAATTCTTATGTAAAGCTATATAAGAAGTTACTCTGAATTAGTATTATTCTCTTTTTTTTTGGAGGGCAGTTGGGGTTAAGTGACTTGCCCAAGGTCACACGGCTTGTTTTTGTGTTAAGTGTCTGAGGTCGGATTTGAACTCAGGTCCTCCTGACTCCAGAGCCAGTGCTCTATTCACTGCACCGCCTAGCTGCCCCCTGAATTAGTATTACTCTACAACCTTTTTTATAAGCTGACATTGCTCAGAGTCTGATTTCAGATGGGCCATGATATGGGGCAGGTGAGAAGAGACATGAGCGTCTTCCTTCAAGGGCTCAAAATCTAACTGAAATCAAATCAGAAGTGGCACATCTCTTTTTGAACTATATGTATTATTAAGGCATCAGGCAGGTGTCTGTACTCCTCTACTAATGTAAAAGACCTTTAGACAAGGTGTCCCAAAAGTCTTAGTGCACCTTTAAGCTTTTTTTAAAGCTTATTATAAGAGGTTTTTAAGGTTTGCAAAGCGCTTTTCTCTTTTGAAACATCCCATGAGGTACATGGCACCACTGTTAATATTATTATTATTATTAACAAGTTACAAGTGAGGAAACTGAGAATTGCAGAGATGAAGTACAGCTAATAAGCATCTGGGGTGGGATTTAAAAACCTAGACCCCTAATTCCAGATCAGGCATTGAACCTACCCTTTCAGTCCGACTCTGAACTTTACATTTTAGACCAGTAATTTCATCTGCACAGGGGATTCCCTAGTGTGGGAATTGTCTTCATCTATGCAGGTGGGCATGTGTTCTGTACCTCAGTGAGTTAGTTACTTAGGAACTTCCTTGATGTTTAGTCAATCAGTCCTGTCTAACTCTCCATGACCCTATTTGTGGTTTTCTTGGCAAAGACACTGGAATGGTTTGTAGTTTACTTCTCCAGCTCATTTTACAGATGAGGGAACTGAGGCAAACAGGGTGTAGTGACTTGCCCAGGCTCATATAGCTAGAAAGTGTGAGGTCAAATTTGAACTCAGTTCTTTCTAATTCTATGACCAGGACTCTATGCACTATGGCACCTAGCATTTAGTGTAGGGTCATTGGGCAGTTAAGTGACTTGCCCACAGTGACCCAGCCAGAATGTATCCAAGACTGAATTTGAACTCAGGTCTTCCTAACTTAAAAAGGTTTGAGACCAGCTCTCTAACTCTTACTTCAAACACACGCCAGCTATCTAGGGCAGTTACCTAAGGGTGAATCATTCAATGTACCTTAGTTTCAATCTCCTCATCACAAAAATGGAAATAATAGTAATACTTGCATCATCTACTATGCGAGCTGGGGAAGAGAGTCTTTGTGAACTTTAAAAAGAATGAAGAGTTGTTATCTCCACCGGGCAGACCCAGAAACCCAGGTACAAAGAGGTTACTTGGCTCAGGTCATATAACTGCTTCCCCTAGAGATAAAACTAGATTCAAAACACCCCACTCTTTAGCTCCTGGTGTTTTTGCTTTAGGGAGTTAGATACAGAAATTTATTTTATAAACAAGTCATACCAGAGGCAGGTAGGTGATTCAGTGGATAGAGCACGGGTCCTGGAGTCAGGAGTTCAAAGCTGACCTTATACACTTACTAGCTGTGTGACCTTGTCTCCCCCAAAAACTCATACCCTCTGTTCTCCATGGAGGAAACATTTAGAAAGACCTAAGGTTAAGTGGTTAGTGTTAGTGTCTGAGCAGGATTCAGATTCAGGTCTTCCTGACTCAGAGTCACAGACTGGAATATATGAATGAGAAAAAGGTGAGAAATGGAGGAAAACTCACTTTTGAGTAGTGGAAAATATAAAATCCACTCTAGTCGCCAGGCCCTCATAAAGAATGTTTTTGTTAAACTTGCACAAAGAAAGACAGGATCTGGGTGAGAACGATAATTTAGGTGTTTAACAAATGATTTAAGTAGCTTTAAAAACTGATATTGGGCAATATGGACAACCTGTTAAGCTTGGAAATATATTTGGGCTTCCCTCTTCAGTATATATACCTAGGATTCACAGAAATCCCCAATCCACATATTTCTTGGTTCCAAAGATTATTCATTTTAGTTTTCCTGCTATCTTATTTGGGCATTATTGAACCAACGCCAGCATGGCAAGTTTCTTTGTGTTGCAGTTCCATAGGATCATGCAATCACAGATCCAAGCTAGATGGAGAGATCTTGTCCAAACACTTCATTTTACAGATGAGGAAATTGAGATCCAGGGAACTTGTGACTTGCCCATAGTCACAAAGGTATTGTGTGTGTGTGTGTACACGTATACTACCAATGCATCGTTGGCCATCTCTAGTCACCCTTATGAATATCTGGCCACTGGACCCAGATGGCCCTGGAGGAGAAAGTGAGGCTGGTGACCTTGCACAGCCCTCCCTTACTCAAATCCAAATCAACTGTAAGTCATGTCATCATTCCATGATATCATGGTCCTCTTCAAAAATGAAGGACAAACACAACAGCAACATGTATATATGTGTGCATGTGTATGTATGTATTATGTGTGTATATATATGTCTCTGTGTATATATACACATATACACCTGTTACTACATACACACATATACATGGGTGTGTGTGTATGCTATATATGTGTATGGATATAGAAATAGATAGGTAGATAGATATAGACTTGAATCCAGAGTCAGGGCTTTTTCTACTGCTTTGGAGAACATATATGCTTCATTTCCCTGATGCTTTGAGATCCCTGGGCATTGGGGAAAGTTTCTGGCAGGTGGGAGGACAGTTGGCAAGGCAAAGGATCAAGGAAAGGACAGAAAATGATGCTGACAGCAAACTCCCTGGCTGGGGTTGGGAGTGGGTACTGACAGGGAAATCCTATAGCAGAGAAGGGAAGCGGAGATAGCTGTTGGCTATGTTACTCTCCCTCCTGAAAATCTCTGAAAACAAACCAGTAGGGGCAGGAGAGGAACGGAGGGCATGGCAGACCAGAAAGAGAAGAACGGTTGTTCTAACTGGCTTGGAGATTTATTGGATCCAGTGATAGTTCCGAAGAAGCTAGGTAGTGCTGGAAGGGAACTGAGGCAACAGGGGTAAGTGACTTGCCCAGAGTCACACAGCTAATACGTATCTGAAGCCAAATTTGAATTCAGGAAGAATTTGATCTCAGGAGTCTTCCTGACTTCAACCCTGGCACTCTATAAACCATGATGCCAAATAGTTGCCTGTTGTTGTTTTGTTGTGGTTGTCCTTTGTTCTGGAAGAGGACCGATGACATCAGAAATTCACTTGACTTGCAAGTGAATTGGATTTAAGTGAGGTAGGGCTGTGCAAAGTCAGCAGCATCACTTTCTCTTGCAGAGCCATCTGGGTCCAGTGGCACAATATAGATCAGGACCACTGGAGATGACCCTGGATGCAGTGGGAGCCTCTGGCTAGCTGCCTGTGGTATTAGAGAAATGAAGTGTAGCAAGGAGATGATACTGCCCCTCTGGCAGGTAGAACTGAGACATCGCTTAGCCAGGGCTCTGCCCCTGTACTCCTACTGTGCTACCCTGTACTGCCACTAAGAACTCCACTAAGCTATACTCAGGAGGGTCATCCCAGAGACCTGGTTGCCGGTTTTGCTGAGAATTTGGGGAGAACAAAGTAAGCAGCCCCAGAACGATAGAAAGGAAAGAGTCCTAGGCTTAAGCCTGGCATGCTGGTGCTGCCACCTGCTAGTTTTGTATCCAGGGAAATAAGTACGCTCCTTGAGCCCATTTCCTCATTTAGAAAAATGGAGATAAAATGAAGCCCGCTGTTCCTCTCAAGTGTCCAATCACTCTGGAGGCTATGAAGTACTGTACATAATGTATGCCATCATTCTTACTTTCCCCCACATTTAGTGGCTTCAGTCATACTGGCTGAGTGGTCCCCTCACTTTCCCAACCTCTAGTCAGAACAATGCATTTCCCACAAGAAAAGAGAAAATCAGACTCACCATCTCTCTTCTGCAGACCCTGCTTGGTCTCTTTGGCATTTTCTGTTCCTACAGCTCAGACTACTTATAGTCTCACTGCTTCCTCCCAAGGTCAGGCTATTTGCAAAAGGAAAAAAGGAAAAAAAACTCCAACTTCCTAGTAACTTTTCAGAAATTCGCCACTTTCCCTTCCTATTGGTCAGTGCTACAAGTCAGAGCTTTGGGTATTTCACCAGAGCTGGCTAAGAGGCAATAGGCTGGCCAGAGATCAGGGTGGGGACAGGGGTGCGGGGGAGGGGGGGAGCCAACGGCAAGGATGAATAATTTATATTCCTTATTGTGAGCAGTAACAGGAATAATCGCTCAAAGGTATCAGCCTTTCCTTTTGCCTTAAAATCTTTGGCATATGCAGGGCATGACCTTGGAAAAATAAAACATACTGCTAATAATAGTGAGCCTGTGTGCAACTTCTCAGTGTTGGGGATTTCTGGTGAGTGTCTGTTGAGCATAACATTGGCATCTTGATATATCATACTTCTGGGAAAAAAGAGGGAAGAAATCAAGAGTAAGGGTAATGAGTAATTTTATTTTTCAAGTGGGTTTTATTGTACTTTATTATCATTTAATACATTATTCCTTAAAATACACATATTTTAATTTACTTAAGTGTACCTTAATGTATATTTAAAATATTTATATTTTAATGTATATTTAGAATACATTATGGGACAGTTAGATGGCACACTAGATAGAGTTCTGGGCCTGAGGGCAGGAACGCTTACCTTCCAGGCTCAGAAACTTACTAGCTGTGTGATCCTAAACAACCCACTTGTCACTGTTTGCCTCAGTTTCCTCATCTGTAAAATGGACTGGAGAAGGAAATGGCAAACCACTCTAGCATCTTTGCCAAGAAAACCCCAAATGGGCTCTTGAAGAGTCAAACATGACTGAAATGACTGAACAACAACAGCAAAATATGTTATATTTTATTACATATTTATTTTATTTTATTTTGTCCATGCATCACCCAGATTTTCCTCTGTAGTCAAACCAAGTGCCTACTATGTTCCAGACATTGTCCTGGTTCTTATGAAATGCTTAACATCTCTGGTAATGTGATTGGGAAGAGAGGGACTCATAAATGACCAATAAGGGAGACAACTCTGGACAAGCTGTTGAGATGTGGATAGCTCTGTGAAAAGAATGCAATAATTGGAGTCCAAGGACCTGGGTTCAAATCCTGGGACTGCCACCTGTAAAACCTTTGGTAAGTGGCTTAGCATTATGGTGCCTCATTTTGAAATTTGTGAAATGAGGGGGGTTAGTTGGGTTAGATAACTTTTGTCTTCTAGCTCTAAAACTGATGACCTTATAATTCATACCCAGAGCTTTGAGGATACCATTTTTTGTGATGGTGATGCACTGTTCAAATGGCATCTAAAAGAACATAATGAGTTTGAAATAAATTATGTTCCTTATTGGGGAGAAAAAATACTGGGTTGTTGGAAAGTGCATTTGTCTGTATGAGGTGAATGGGACAGAGGCTTCAAAAGGAATTTCCAGCTTGTGACTCAGTCTGTAGCTTTGGATTCAGGAAAACCTAATGCCACTTATCCTCCTTTGGTAGGATGCTATCCAAAAGCTGATGTGTTGACTCAGAGCCTTCTGCCAGGAATTCCCCAGTCCCATTAGCCTTAAGGAAATGAAACTGTTGGACATATAGTACCATCTCCTAAATGAGGCTCCTTAGATCACCTGGTTCTTTAGATAATGAGAAAACTTAGATAGAGAAAACTTTGATGCCAATGAACCTTCATTAAAAGGGTTACTCTTCCTTCCAGTTCAGCAGAGAGGCCCTTTCTGACCCAAATAGTACTATGGTAGACTACAGACCTCCCTCCTTCCCTCATCAATGGCATTGGTTGTAAACTCATCCCCTAATTCCACAGAAGCTCAAGTCCATAAAGAGGAAAGCCTATAGCCTGCAACTAGAGACAATGACTGTGCTGCTACCCATGCATACTAGAAGTCATGGAAGAGCCCCATCTTCCCCTGACTTTCTAACTTCCCTGATAACTTTCCCTGTGGAAAAAAAATATGCAGGATGTCCTCAAACTCTTAGTGCAGTTTTAAGTTTTAGTACCTTTTAAGCCTTAATGACTTAAAATTCCATTAAGACTTTGGGGAAACATCGTATAGTCCCACTGCCCAAAAACCTAAAAGAAAAGCTGAAAGAGAAGATTCTATAAGCCTGATTCTCTTGGATTACTTTCGCAGCTCCTCTTCCCACTCATCAATGTCTTAAGTTTGGTCCTGGCTTCTTCACCAGCCCTGAGGACCTCTAGTTTTACTTTAAAGCTTTGCATTTTCTGAAACATTGATGTAGAGGAAAATTGGAAGAATCGAAGCAGGAGACAAAAAATTGAAAATTGGCTGGGAAAGGGAATGGTGGGTATTTAGGAAATTAGGATTGCAGATTTAGAGATAGAAGGGCTTTTACAAGTAATCCAGGATGGGAAAAGTTAGGACCTGTAGAGGACATAGCCTTTGTGCTAGAGACCTTCCTCTAGGTCTTACCCCACCCCCACATTTTGGGAGGTACAGGGGAATGGTCAAGTCATTGATTTGTTATTTTCTCCTTCTTGCCACTCTTGGTTAACTCCTTTTTCAGTCATAGATTTGTTTATGCCCTCTTTTTTTGGTCATCATTGGAAATATTTTGCAGCTTACTTATACATCATCTTTGAGAGAATATCTATGTTACAAAAAAGATGCCAGCTGACACTGGACAGTAGCTAGGGATCATTAAAAGCATTGTGAAGCTTCTGTAATCCATTTTCTTCCTTCTGTTCAAATCTGGTCCCAACTCACTGACAGTCTGTAGTTCCTTTCTTAGCTATATGTGCTGATAGACACATTCAATGGACTAGTCTTCTAACTGCGTGTTATAGGCTGAACAAGAATTGGTTTTTGTTCTTTTAGATTTTTCTTCTCTGGATTGTTAGAATTATCTCTTTTGTTTCATTATGGATATCAAAGAAGAAAGAGGTCCTATAACATTGTAGCCTAGTGCTTGTTCCAATATTAATATAATAATAATATTATGCTATGATCCTTTCTCTAAATTTCTTGACATTATATAGGTACCAGTTGAGCAAATGAGCAGGCCACTGGAAATTCCTAGATCTCACTACATTACTGGACAAGCTTTATTTCTGCTTATACATTTTTAATAATATCTTTCATATTTATTCTTTCAGACAATTCTTATGCTATAGCCTACCCATACCCACCATGGATTTTTCTGGCACTGTATGGAACAATATAGCCAGTGATGTATTGGGGTTAAAAATGTGAACCTTTGTTTTAGGGATTGGAGTCACTGAAAACATTGCACAGTCTTTCAGGTGTCTTCCTATTGAATTCTGGGCTTGGTTTATTGTCTCAATTGTAGTGTCGATCTAAAATACTGATGGACCAAATCTAAGTGCATATCACAGTCTGGAAAATAGGCAGCCTTCACCCATTTGGCTGGTTCCATGTCAATAGCTCAAATGCTTTTGAATGACTATGGATCTCATTTTGGAAATTCTGCAGTGTTCTAAGACTTGATACAATCAGCATGACATTATTGATAAACAGAAATGTGTGTGGAACCTCACCATCAATAGAGAATCCCTCTTTCGTTTTGACTCTATGTTGGACATCCTCCATTATGTCTCATTTGATATTAATAATGAGAGTCATTGATCAAAGTTCTCTCTGCTGTTACATGAGATACCTTTGTGGAGGTTCAAGGATGGGATTTTTCTTTAGCAAATAAAATACTTTTTACTGCCAAAAATTTAACTGATATTTATATAACTTTTTAAAGTTCACAAAGTGCTTTACATGATCTCATTCAGTCCTCACAAGCAGCCCTGACATATTAAGTGACTTACCCAGGACCACAT
The DNA here is from genome assembly GCF_028583685.1 of Petaurus breviceps papuanus. NCBI lineage: Eukaryota > Metazoa > Chordata > Mammalia > Diprotodontia > Petauridae > Petaurus > Petaurus breviceps. The sequence goes on from NW_027185876.1 coordinate 22,852,600, forward strand.
AGCCAGTATGTGTCAGCAGTCAGCCTTGAACTCAGATTTTCCTGGATTTGAGGTCAATTCTGTATCTATACCTATATAGTTGCCTACAGGTATAAGTATCCCCATTTTACATCAAAAGAAAATGAAGCTCAGGGAAATTAAATTATTTTCTTAGAATTCTACAACTAGTGAGTGACAAAAGTGGCATTTGAAGTTAGGTCACTCCAACTCCCAAGCCCAACATGCTCATGAGAGGTGCCTGTATTCTTTGCTTCTTTCAGTTACTTGTGTGATAGTAAAGATGTGAACTACTACCACTTCCCTTCTAGTGTATTCTATAAAGTTGCCCTCAAGGTGTGTGTAGATTATTCCTATACACATTTAATATAGATGAAAAATAGGTATATAGGCTGGTAGCATTTTCCCAGTCTCTCCTTTTTTTGGGGGGGGGGGATGGAATCTAAGAATAAGTTCTAATTTACATGGAATGATACAACATGAAGTGGGCAGAACCAGGAGAAAATTGTACACAGTAACCGCAATATTCTATGTTAATCAACTGAATGACTTAGCTATTCTCAGCAATACAATGATCTAAGACAGTTCTGAAGGACCCACGATGAAAAATGTTATCCATCTCTAGAGAAAGAGCTGGTAGAGTCTGAATGCATACTTATTTTTATTTGATTTTTCTTGCGTGTGGTTTTTCTTGTATGTGTTTTCTTTCATAACATGACAAATATGGAAGTATGTTTTGAATGACTACACATGTATAATAAAATTAATATATAATAAAATCTATATAATGCAAGTATATTATAGATTATAATATATTTTATATAATATATATCAGATTGCTTGCTTTTTCAATGATGTGAGAGAGGAGGAAGGAAGAAAAAGAATTTGGAATTTAAAATAAAAAAAACAAATATTAAAACATTTTCTACGTAATTGGGAAAAAATGAAATATTTTAAAAATTTAAAAAAAACAAGTTCTAAGATTTTTTTTCTTCCCATCTTTTGGTATTATCCTTCAGATATCTCGAGAATTGTTATTTCAATGACCTCAAAATTATGTTGACTCCAGCACAGAGCTTTGTATGCCCTTACTCCAGTCTGCTGGCTTTTTCCACTTCCTCTAGAATCATATCTCGTTCTATGAAGTCAGAACATGGTGGATTCATCGTCCTTATAAGTGAAAAGAATTTGTTATAAACTATTTATTGTACTCTCCTATATTTCAGTGTTTATTGACATGTTTTCAGTTTCATCATTAAACCCTGCCTGGACCACTTTGCTTACTTGAGTCTCTCGCCAAGGTTTCTTTAAACTTGCTTTTTAATTCTACTGGTTCCTGCCTCAGTCTTTTCCCCAAAAGCTCCCAACGCTCTGTGCTAGTCTCAGATCTTGACAAATTACCTGTGGCCTCTATCTTTACCCCCGGGGTCTTTCCCAGTGCTCTGGAGGCCATTCTAGAGATCAGACATACCCTCCCCGCTTCTTCCTGACCTACCTTGAGCTTCCATTTCCTGCCTTTTCATTGTATCCTCCTAAAGTCTAAGACCTAGGCCATACCTTTACCTGCACCTGCTTTTGTGAAAGCTCCTGGGGCCTCACAGAACAAAGCATTACCAAATGTAATAATAATAATAACTATAATAATAACATTATTCTTCATTCTCTCTGCATATGTATTATATATTCTATAACATTGTATATGTTCTGCATATTTCTGCATACTAGACCTCAGAGATATGAACTGCAGATTATAACTTCACTTGCTTAATCATAGGAAAGTAAATAGAGGACCTCCGCCCTTGTTTTTTTTTATTATGGTTACCAAGCCTAGTGTGACAGAGGTGACTGAACTATATGAAAAGTTCTCCAAATTATTTTGTACCCCCAGACCATTCTCTCTTGTCCATCATGAGCAAGTGACCATGGCCACTTAGTCAGTGAAGATGCCCCATGCTTCACCCAACCTGAGACCCCCCTGCTGACACGGTAGCTGATGCATCATGTTTGACCCATGAAGCAAGGTCTAGCAACCAATGGGATTCTGTACTTTGTATAGTGCCTTTAGAGTGTTCAGGTATCAAATCTGGCATTAAGCCTTATAAAAATAAGGCCCTGGAAGAAGGGGGCATCTCAAATAGTGAGGAAAATCTGAGGTCCATTTCATTAGAGGGGACCACGGATCCTTTAATAAAGTGCCATTGGCTCAGAGCTCTGCCTCAGTGGTTTTTCTTGCAGATTGGGCAATAATAATCCCCACATCATACTTCACACACACACACAAACCTGAGGCCAATTCACATTCTCTCCCCTTCCTTAGCATACATCTTCCCTGCCCCCATCTCCTCCTCCATTCCTATCTGACATGAATATAAGGTCCTTCTCCTTAACCAAAGCAAACCCTTGCATGCTACCCTTGATCCCCACCATCTCCTATCTTTTATATTATGCTGCCTCAACTATCATCTCTGGTCGCTCTTTAATCTCCAATCTCTCCTCCTTTCCTCCTGCGACAGGGATTAACTCTATAAAATAAGTGGTCCAGCTTCCCTGACACAATTTCCTGGTCACTTAAGGACATAAAAAGTCCCCACTGTGTGGGGTCTGGTCCCTCATATTTGGTGGATGCCCAAGACCTTGTGAGTCACCATTGCCTGCCCTGATGACTTTCTGACCAGACACATTACCATAAAGAGTTAGATGTATCAAAGCCACATCTATCAAAGTTAAAGAAAAGTAGCATTATATCCTTGATACATTTCCCAGCTGCATTAGGACAAAGGAAACCTTTTTGTTAACTGTTCAATGACTTGCAAGTATCTCATTCTGTCCCAAAATTAATGTGATCTGACAGTGCTGGTGCTGAGCCTGCCTCTGACATCTTCTCAGTTAAATTCTTTGAGAAAACCATCTAGGTACCTCTATCTGGATGCTTCCACATCCTCTCCTCTTACCTGCTTCTAAATGCTCTGCAATGGGGCTTCTGGATCATTGTTCAACTGGAACTACTCTCTCTCCAAAGTCATTTGGCAAGTCATTCTCAGCCTCAGTTTCCTCATCTGTAAGATAGAGATGATAATAAGAGGATCTGCCTCACAGGATTGCTGTGGAGATGAAATAAGATAATATGTACAATGCTTTGAAAGCCTGAAAATGTTATATAAATGTTAGTTATTACTATTGCTGTAATTATGCTTGACTACTCACCCAGCCCACATGACTACTCTGTTCTCAGATTTCTACCTTCACACATCTCTTGTATACACAAATAGCCTCCACTATAGTGCTGGTCCACATCACCTCTCACCTGGAATTTTGCAGTAGTCTTCTGGGTGATTTTCCTGCCTCAAGTCTCTCTGCACTCCAACCCATCTTCCAATCATCTGCCGCAATGATTTTCCTAAAGCTCTAATTTAATCATGTCACCCTGCCCCCTTCTCAATGAACTCCAAAGGTTCCCTCTTATCTCCAGGATCTAATAGAAAGCACTCTGTTGGGCATGTAAAACCATTCCTATCTTCCCAGTCTTCTCATACTTTATGCCCCTATGCACACTCTACGATTCAGCTATACTGGCCTATTTGCTGTTCCTCGCTGAGAACACTCTATCTCTTGATGCCTTTCTCTTGATATGCCCATCTGCTTTACCTGGAATGCTCTCCCCCCTGACAACCTGCATCCTCTCCTTCCCACTCCCAATTTCCTTGACTTTCTTTAAGACTCAGTTTAAATCTCACCTTCTGCACAAGACTTTTCCCAATTCTTCCTCCTTGCTTTCTACCTTGCCCTCTGCCATCCCTCTGCAGTTACATTCCATGTAAACTGTTTAAATCTTTTACCTTCATAGTTACTCACATGTGTCTATCCCATTAGAATGTGAGCTCCTTGAACCAGGGACCAGGTATCTTTGCTTTTCTTCATATTTCCATGGATTTACACAGCGCCAGACAATTCAAATCCCTCTCTCTTGTGACCAAGGGAACAATTCTAATCCCTCTCTCGTGTTGTTCAGTCATTTCAGTCATGTCTAATTCTTCATGACTCTACTTGGGGTTTTCTTAGCAAAGACATTGGTGTGGTTTGCCGTTTCCATCTCCAGCTTATTTGACAGATGGAAAAACTGAGGCAAATAGGGTTAAGTGACTTACCCAGGGTCACACAGCTAGTAAGTATCTGGGGTTGAATTTGAACTCAGGTCTTCCTGACTCTAGGCTGGGCACTCTATTATTTCATTACCTAACTGCCCATCCTTCTTGTGACATCCTTTCAAATACTTGAAAACAGTCATCATGTCTCATCTTAGATAAACATCCTTGGCTCCTTACATTAGTGTCCTCATGTTATGTGAATTCCTGGCTCTTCATTATTCCAGGTGCCCTCCTCTAGACACACTCCAAGTTATCAATGTTCTTTTTGAAATGTGGTTCCCAGAAGTGACCACATGGTTCCCGTTGGCATCTGGCCAGGGTGGGCGCCTCCCTGATGCTGGAAGCTGGACCTCTCAATGCAGTTTAGGAATAATTACTTTAGACTTTCTGACTGCACTTTTGCATTGTTGATTCACACTGAACTTTCAGTCCAATAAAACCTCTTTCATATGAACAGCCTAGCTTTACCTCCCCCATTTCATAATGATGAAACCAATTTTTTTACCTAAATGTAAGACTACATTTACATTTAATCTTATTAAATCTTCTTATACTGAGCCTCCCAACATCTTTTTTTTGAATCCTAACTTTGTCATCTGGTGTGTTAGCTCTCTCTCCTTCCCTTTGCCCCTCCTCTGTTTTATGTCTTTGTGGCATCTGAAGATGACATTTTTCTAAGTCTGGGACTTTACCTATGTCATTATTTAAATATAATTTTAAAAAACACAGATCCTTGGGGCACTCCATTAAAGGCACACCTCCTTCCAAGCTGACTATTAATGACTACTCTTTAGACTCCCATAATTCAAACATTTCCAGTGTACTGTAATCCAGCCCATACATTTCCATTGTTTCCCACCAGGATAGCATCAGAGACTTTGTTGAATACTTTTCTAAAATTGAGATAAACTATATCTACAATAGTTCCTGGACCTATCAGTTTAGTGACTCTGTAAAAATGGAAATCAAGTTAGTATCATGTCCAGGGGCATGCTGGAAATAACTTGAACCAACTTGTGAGAGCTGATTATTAAATTTTGCACCTCAGAAATCAACAAGCACTACAAGTTAGGGCTAGAGTCATTGTTATATTGATTGTCTAGAGTTAAGAAAGTGATGGAGTAAATGTTAAAAATGAAGGTTAAACTTAAAAGCATGTGCTGGGTACTCTTTCCCCAGAGGCCAAAGAACTGGTTGTTAAACATTTACCTAACTATTACCCACCTACTTATAACCCATATTTGATAAGGACACATTGGTTCTTTAGCTTTTCAGATGTTCACTAAACATACCTTTCTAGAATTTTGAAAATAATCAGGTCAAGCTCACTGGCCTATAGTTTATAGAGTTTATTATTTTTTTCCACTTTAAAAGCAATTAAGACATTTGCCCTTCTCTAATCCTGTAGTTTTCTTGGTCACTGAAATGGTTTGCCATTTTCTTCTCTAGTTAATTTGTACAGATGAGGAAACTGAAGCAAACAGTGTTAAGTAGCTTCCCTAGGGTCACACAGCTAGCAAGTGTCTGAGGTCAGATCTGAACTCATGAAAAAGAAGGCTTCTGATTCTAAGCTCAGTATTCTGTCCACTGTACCTCCTAGCTGCCCCTAACAAACCCTCTGGTTCCTCTCTAGTTCCCCCAGAGCTTTCAAATTTGTTCATGAATTCTACTCCTTGGGAATTTGTCTGGGCCTGAGGACTTGAATTCAACAAGGTGTTTTCTTACTATCTCCTTTTTCTTCAGTAGTATTTTATTATTAGGATAACAGATTTAGAGTTTGCAGGGATGCTGGGGGTCATCTATGCAGTGGTGTCAAGCTCAAATAGAAATGGCCTCACTAAACCATTCACAAAGCTCCTTCCCTGACACATTGTGACTAGAAAACCACAAAGTGTCATTATCTATATGTTTTATTGTATTTTTATTGATTTTGTTAAATATTTTCCAAATTACATTTTAATTTAGTTCGGGCCACACTCTAGCCTTTTGTTTGATACCTCTGATCTATTCTAACCCTTTCATTTTACAGATGGGGAAACCAAGACCTAGAGAGGGTAAGTGACTTACCCAGGTCATGTAAATAGAAGCAGCAGCTTTTGTTATATTCTTTCCAGTTGGAAGATCATTCTCTTTGGCTAACAAAACAGAACTAAGGGAAAAGCTGAATTGATCAAATCATTCTTTTTATCACTGTTAATCCCTGTTTTCAGAAAACTTAGGTCTTGAGTAGATTGGGTCTTGAGTATTCTACTTATGATGTCTCAGACTAGAGGGATGTAGGAAGTTGCCTAATTTCCTTGTGAAAAATTCCAACACCATTCACTTATCTTGGAAACAGAGTTATATTTTCCAACATGGGTCTGGCTAGATATCTTTCATAACTTCTCATGAACTTCTAACTTTTCCTGTTGAATTTCTGTTTAAATTTGGCTGTGGTGGTAAGTTTAGGCATGTCTTTACTCCTATCTTTCCTGTTCAGTTTTTGAAAAGGAGAAACCAGGAAGTTGGGCTGCCTGGAAAGAGTCCAAAGAGTTTCAGAGCAGGACAGCAAACAGAACCTTTTAGTAAATGCCAAAACACACATATGATATATGTGCAGAAAAATAATACTATAGGAAAAAAACTTTTTTCTATATGTACACGTACTTAACACCCCAGCCCCCTTCCTCGGAGATTTTCCAGCTAGTAACAGGATTGTCTAATTTGATACATAAATTAGATAATGGCTATTCATACTGTAAAACTGTTCTTCACTCCACTATTGGAAAGGTCTTCTAATGGTCTCCCTGACTCATGTCTCTCCCCATTCCTATCCAGTCACCACTCAAGGCCAAAATGATTTTCCAAAAATGTAGGTCTGACCAGGTTGCTTCCCTACTCAAAAAAAATCTCCAGTGGCTCCCACTACTTCCAAGGTCAAATATGGCATCCTCTCTTTGGCATTTAAAGTTCTTTATGAGGTGGCTCTTTCCTACCTTTCCTGTCTCGATCTGATCTACTCTCTTTCATGTGCCATATGATCCAATGACACCAGTCTCCTTACACTCATTTCTTGTACACAACAAATAGTCCATCTCTTGTCTCCATGTCCATCGTTCACACCTGGAATTCTTTTCCTATTTATCCTTGATTCTTACCTGGCTTACCTCAAGACTCAGCTCGATGTCTAATTTCCTGCCTCTCTCTCCCACCCCCATCAGTGCCGCCAGCACCTTCCTCTATAAAATTATCTCTCATCTACTCTGTATATATCTTATGTATACTTAATTATATACATATTGGAAAACGGATGAATATATTATGGCATTTGAATATAATGGAATACTGTTGTGCTGTAAGAAGTGTAGAGAGTCAGTTTCAGAGAAACCTGTGAAGATTTGTGTGAACTGATGCAGTCACATGAACAGAACCAGCAGAACAATTTATACTTTCACAAATATTGTACTGATGAACAATTCTGAAAGGTTTAAATGAATACTGATGATTCCAGAGGACCAATGATGAAGAATGCTGCCTATTTCATGACACAGAAGTGATAGACTAATGTGAAGAATAAGAAACCCCTTTTTGAAAGTGACCAGTGTTTTGCTTGATTATGCTTATATGATATAAGGGGTTTGTATTTCCTTCCTATCTGTCTGCCTTTTCTCTTTCCTTTTATCCATCTTTCTTTCTTTTTTGATGGGGAAAAATGGGAGAGAGAAAAAATTCTTAACTGAAAAGAAAGAAAGACTAACATATATTGGCAACACTCCCTTATTGAGTAGGAATTTGCATTTTAGAAGATAAATTTGAGCCAGTGATTGTGGTTCAAAAAATGGCTTTAGAGTTAACACAAAGGGAATGAGGCTATGCCTATCTGTGTCTTGTCTTATCCTGCAAAGACGAATAAAGTTGAGTTTTGAGCTTAAATATGTCCAGATTATCTATTAGAAACACAATTTAGAGACCATTAGAAATGCATTTAAAGCCATTTGTTTTGCTTATAAAACTATGATGCTAATTTTTAGGCAATTAGGTAGTATAGTGTATAGAGAGTCAAATTTAGAGTTGGGAAGACAGATCCAGCCTTAGACATTTATTAACTGTGTGATCCCAAGTAAGTCACTTAATCCCTCTAAGCCTCAGTTTTCCTTCTCTCTCAAAATGGGGATAATAATAGCACCTATTTCACAAAGTTATTGTGTCAAAGGAGATGATATATGTAAAGTGCCTCACGAACTTTAATCCACTAAATAAATGCTTATTATTATTAATTTTATTCATTATCATTAATAGTCCCATAGGCTTTCTCCTCTCTCCCAGATTGCTTACTATCTCAGAGATGGGGGTGGGGAGAAAGGAGGCATAGAATTTGGAACTCAAAACTTTTTTTTCAAAATGAATGCTAAAAATTGTTTTTACATGTAATTGGGGTGAAAGTAAAATATTATTTCAAAAAAAGTCACCAACAAACATTTATTAAGGTCCCTCTATGTTCCAGGTACTATGCTAAGTATACAAAAATAAAAACAAAAAAACCAGGGCAAACAGACCTGGACTTCAACGAGTTCAAATATAATGGGGGAGCAAGAATGCAAACGATAATGTATTAGTAAGATTTATACATACATACATAGGTGTGTGTGTGTGTGTGTGAGTGTGCATACAAACACGAAAACGAATTCTGCAAAGCTTCTTGTATAAGGTGACATTTTAGCTGAGCCTTGAAGGAAGCTGGAGAAACCAGGATGTGAAGTTGAAGAGGGAGATAATTCCAGGCACAGGGGACAGCTAGTAAAAATACAGAGTCCAAGGACAGCAAGGAGGCTAAGGACCCTGAATCATAAAGCATATGAAGGAGAGTAGGGTGTAAGAAAACTGCATAGTGTCAGGTTATATAGATTTTTTTTAAAGGCAAGTAGAGGGTTTTAGATTTGTTTCTGGAGACAATAAGGAACCACTGGAGTTTATTGAATGGTGAGGATGACATAGTCATACCTGACCTTTGGGAATATCTATTTAGCAGTTTAGTGGAGGATGGGTGAAGAGACATGCTATCTGACCAATGAGCACACTATTGGAATAGTCTAGGTTTGAAATGATGAGAGCCTGCACCAGGGTGGTAGCAGCATCAGAAGAGAGAAGGAAGACATATAAGAGATGTTGTGAAGGTAGAATTGATGGAATTGGGAAGAAATTGGAAAGGAAAGAGTGTAAGGAGTCAAAGATTACACCTAAACTGTGAAGCTGGCTGCCTGGGAAGATGGCAGTACTGTGAAAAGTAGTCACATACACATAGCAAACTTCAGTAGGTTTTATTATGTTGAATCTTTAGGAAATAGAAATGGTTGTTAATAAAAAGATAAGATAATATTCATAAAGGACTTTGCAAACCTTAAAGCATTATACAAATGCTAGCTATTATTAATAGAAATATTATTATTGCTATTACTAATAATAATGAAGTAAAAAAAATTATACAGATTTTTACACAAAAACCTGTAGCAAACATAACAATACCACATTTAGAAAAAAAGTGAAGTTCAATGGAAGGTTGGGTTCAATGACTTCCCTTTTAGCTTTTTCCCTTTCACTTTTAGCTCTAAGATTTTAGGGTTTGTAGAAGGTCACTTTCTGCAGAGCTCATGCAACAGGAAATCAGGCAAATTTTGTATCAGTTATCAACACTTTCAATTTGAAACAAAAATAGAAAAATATATTAATGAAATAGTATAGGTATAAAGTATCTAAGCAAATGGAAAGGATTAATATTTGATAAATCTAAAGAAAACAAAAATTGGAAAAAGGATTAATTATTTAGCAAAATACCGTAGGGGAAAATTGTATAGCAATATGAAAGGAAATGGAAATAATCCATTTATCTATCTCTGTATGTATGTATACACATATGTGTGTGTGTATATATATGTCCACATGTTACACCATATACTTGAGTAGATGACAGCTAGAAGATAAATTTATACATTAAAACAATTTTCTATGAAAAAAATGGAAAAAAGTACAATGTATTTTATCTCACTTGTAGAAGAGAGAGAACTTACCCCAGTGGATAACTGGTTAAGATATGGACAGACTACCTTTCTTTATTTTTTTATTGATTTGTTTTTATATCACATTCATTTTAAAAAATATTCTTCCCCCATCCCTCATGAGCATCTCTTGTAAGAAAGACAGAAAACAGATACACACACACATACAGATGAGCACAACCATATCTGTATCTTTCTGTACCCAGAGTCTCCTTGCTCTCCAAAGAACAGAGAAAGGTATATTTTCTCATTTCTTTTCTGTGGTCAAGCTTAGCCATTTTAATTAAAATGTTAAATAGAAAAATTTCAAAAGTTGAAACATAAATTATCACATGAAAAATGTTCTAATTCACCATAAAACTATTTTGAAATACCATCTCACAAGTATCAAATTGGTAAAAAAAAAAATAACTAAATGCAATGAAAATGTTGTCAAGGTAATGGAGAAGAATTGAAAATGAGTAGGATCTGGGAGGGAGAGAAAATCTGAAACTCAAGGAATTGTGAAATTGAATCTTGTAAACGAAAAGTAAACAAATAAATTAATAAAGACCAAAAAAAATGAGTAGGATCTACTTAGAGCTCAGGCCATACAAAGTGAAAAGGACAAAAACAATTTTTCCCTTTTACCCAATTATTGCCAGAAATATAGCCTCCAAATGTGGGAATGTTAATATATAAATAAAAGGTTATATTTTACATGTGTTCTATAAATGAGATGTTGTATAATATTTTATATGTAATATATAACAATAATATCTAGCTTTTAATATTTGTAGAGTGCTTTATATTTATTATATTTTTTTATATTTTATATTTATTATCTCATTTGGTCCTGACAATAGCCCTGGAAGGTAGATGCTATTATTATCCCCATTTTACTGGTAGGGAAATTGAGACAAACAGAGGTTAAGTGACTTGTCTGAGTTTATACCACTAGTAAGGATTTACACTCAGATCTTCCTGACTCAAGGCCCAGCTCTCTATCCACTGGCCTAGCTGCCCTATGTAACATATACAGGATCTTACCAAGGTCTTAATGCAGCTTTAGGCCTTAATTGCATAAGTTGATAACATTTCAGTTCAAGTTATTTTCTTTATATGCTAATATTTTCTTTAATTAATAAATCTAGGAACATTAATAAATCTAGCATTCTGTCATAAATATGAGCACTCAGTTCAAAGATTTGAATAGGAGCATGACTTATAATTGTAAAACAAAACTAGATGTCCAACAATAGGGGAATGGTTGTATAAATGGTACTTTAATGTAATGAAGTACTATAATATAATTAAATCAGCAACTATGAGGAGTATGTAGGAATATGGAAAGATTTTATAGACAAAAATAATGGAAAACTTAAAAATATATATATAAAAAGAGGATATCTACTAACTATCCTAGGATTGAGTCAACAAAGAGTCCTAATGGAGACTTAAAGGGAATCATTGAAAAGTTTCATTTTATGCATTGAAATTAATTTAATCTGAAGCAGAGCAAAGATAGTAAAGGCAGGGACCCGCCCAAGTTCTCCCCCAAATACATTTTAAAATTTCTCTAAACAAATTCTAGAGCAGCAAAACCCATAAAAAGATGAAATGAAACAGAGTTCCAGCCCAAGACAACTTGGAAGGTCAGAAGGAAAGATCTGTTGCACAAGGGTGAGAGGGGAGCACAGTCTAGCACAGGCAGCGACTGGCCCCGGCAAAGCTGGAGAAGACCATGGGGCGACCAAGTCACTGGCAGCAGTGGCAGTTTCCAGACCTCTTAGCCCACAGGCTCCAACTTAGAAGGACAGCAGAAAAGGTCTGCCACACCTGGATGAGAACAGAGCACAGTCCAAGGCAGGCTGTGCAGCACAAACCCAGCTTCAGCAAACCAGGAGCAGGCCTTGGGAGTGACTGAATCAGCAATGGCAGTAACAGTGGCTACTTGTAGAGCTCTCCGCCCATAGATGAAAAGGGGGTCAAACAACTTGTCAAAGGAGAGTACAGGGATCTTTTTTGCTAGCACCGAGGCAGGACTCTGTTGCTTTGCCCATCCTCAGATCCAGGTCCGTGGTGGCAGTCCCAGGGGAAGGAGGAACACTGGCATTTCAGAGCTTACAGCCACAGTGGAGGAGGGACCCTCCTCACAATTTCAGGGCAGAAAAGAGTGCTTGTGATCTCTCACAGACAAGAGCACAGTCCAGGGGAGTAAACACCTCTCCTCCACCTTGCAAGAACTGAAAACTTACAGGTCCATAGAAGTATCTCTGAAAACAGCTGCACAAACCCCCTGAAACTTGGCACAGTGCACCCTCCACTCTGGGAGCAGAGCTCTACTTTAACAAAGACTGAAAAGTCAGCTAATAAGCTGGGAAAATGAGCAAACAACAGAAAAAAACCTCTTGACTATTGAAAGTTACTATGGTGATAAGGAAGATCAAAACACACTCAGAAGACAACAAAGTTAAAGCTCCTACATCCAAAGCCTCCAAGAAAAATGTGAATTGGTCACAGACTATGGAAGAGCTCAAAAATGATTTTGAAAATCAAGTAAGAGAGGTAGAGGAAAAATTGGGAAGAGAAATGAAAGTGGTGCAAGAAAATCATGAAAGATGAGTCTACAGATTGGTAAAGGAGACACACAAAAAAAAATACTGAAGAAAATAACACCTTAAAAAAACAGACTAGGACAAATAGCAAAAGAGGTCCAAAAAGCCAATGAGGAAAAGAATGCCTTAAAAAGTAGAATCGGCCAAATGGAAAAGGAGGTGCAAAAGCTCTTTGAAGAAAGTACTTCCTTGAAAATTAGAACAGAGCAAATGAAAGCTGATGACTTTATGAGAAATCAGGAAACGATAAAACAAAACCAAAAGAATGAAAAAAATAGAAGACAATGTAAAATATCTCATTGAGAAAAACAACTGACCTAGAAAAATACATCCAGGAGAGATAATTTTAAAATTATTGGACTACCTGAAAGCCATGATCAAAGAAAAGAGCCTAGACATAATCTTTCAAAAATTTATCAAGGAAAACTACCCTGATATTCTAGAACCAGAAGGTAAAATCGAAATTTAAAGAATCCACCAATCACCTCCTGAAAGAGATCCCAAAATGAAAGCTTTCAGGAATATTATAGTCAAATTCTAGAGTTCCCAGATCAAGGAGAAAATATTGTAAATAACTAGAAAGAAACAATTCAAGTATTTTGGAGCCTCAGTCAGGATACCACAAAATTTAGCAGCTTCTACATTAAAGGATCAAAGGGCTTGGAATCTGGTATTCCCAGAGGGCAAAGAAGCTAGAATTACAACCAATAATCACCTATCCAGCAAAACTGAGTATAATTGGGGCGGCCAGGTAGCACAGCGAGTAACATCACCGGCCCTACTGTCGGGATGACCTGGGGATCAAATCCGGGCTCAGACAGTTAGCACCCACCCAGAAACACCTGGCTGTGTAACCTTGAGCAAGTTATTTAACCCCAATTGCTTAAAAAAAAAAATGAGTATAATCCTTAAGAGGAAAAAGTGAATATTCAATGAGATAGAGGACTTTCAGTCATTATTGTTGAAAAGAGCAGAGCTGAATAGAAAATTTGACTTTCAAAAACAAGACTCAAGAAAAGCATAGGGGCAGCCAGGTAGCACAGCGAGTAAGAGCACTGGCCCCAGTGTTGGGATTACCTGGGGGATCGAATCCGGGCTCAGACACTTAGCATCCACCCAGAAACACCTGGCCATGTAACCTTGAGCAAGTTACTTAACCCCAATTGCTTAGGGGCGGCCAGGTGGCTCAGCGAGTAAGAGCACTGGCCCCAGTGTCAGGATGACCTGGGAGATCAAATCTGGGCTCAAATACTTAGCACCACACCTAGAAATAACTTGCCCTGTAACCTTGAGCAAGTTACTTAACCCCAATTGCTTTTTAAAAAAAAAGAAAGAAAAGCATAAAAAGGTAAACAAGGAAGGAAAATCATGAGACTTAATAAGTTTAAACTGTTTATATTCCTACATAGGAAGATGATATTTGTAACTCATAAGACCTTTCCCATTTTTAGGGTAGTTAGAAGGAGCATATATAGACAGATGGCATAGGTGTCTGTTGAATATGAAGGGTTGATATCTAAAAAATAAAATTAAGGGGTGAGAAAGGAATATACTGGGAAAAAGAGAAAGAGAGAGGTAGAATGGAGTAAATTATCATATAAAAAAAGGCAAGAAAAATCTTTTGCAGTCGAGGGGAAGATGGGTGAGGTAACAGGGAATGAGTGAAACTTATTCTCATCAGAATTGATTCAAAGAGGGAATAACATACATACTCAATTGGTTATAGAAATCTATCTTATCCTATAGGAAAGTAGGAGGGGAAGAGTATAAGAAAAGGGCAGGGGTGGGTGATAGAATAAAGGGGAGATTGGGGCAGGGGGTAATCAGAAGCAAAACACTTTTGAGGAGGGATAGGATGAAAGGTGAGAGAATAAAATAAATGGTGGGGGAGGAATAGTTAGCAATAGTAACTGTAAAGAAAACTTTGAACCAAGTTTCTCTGATAAAGGCCTAATTTCTCAAACATATAGAGAACTGAGTCAAATTTATAAAAATAAGAGGCATTCCCCAATTGATAAATGATCAAAAGATATGAACAGTTTTCAGATAAAGTAATCAAAGCTATTTATTGCCATATGGAAAAAATATTCTAATTCTATATTGACTAGAGAAATGCAAATTAAAACAATTCTGAGGTACTACCTCATACCTATTAGATTAGATAATAGGACAGAAAAGATAAATGACAAACGTTGCAGGGAATATGGGGAAAATGAGACTTTAATGCATTGTTGGTGGAGTTGTGAATGGATTCAACCATTCTGTAGAGCAATTTGGAACTATAACCAAAGGGTTATAAAATCATGCATACCCTTTGACCTAGCAATTCCACTGCTAGGTCTGTATTCCAAAAGAGATTAAATAAAATAAAATAAAAAAGAAAAGGACCTATATGTACAAAAAATTTTATAGCAGCTCTTTTCTGGGAGTAAAGAATTAGAAGCTGAGGGGATACCCTTCAATTGGAGAATGGCTAAACAAGTTGTACTATATGATTATGATGGAATACTGTCATGCTATAAGAAATGATGAGCAGGATGATCTCAGAAAAACCTGGAAAGACTTGCATGAGCTGATGTAAAGTTAAATGTACTATGTACAGAGTAACAGCAATATTGTTATAAGATAATTAGCTGTGAATGACTTAGCTGTTATCAGCAATGCAATGATCGAAGACAACTCTGAAGGACTTATGATGAAAAATTCTCTCTGTCCTCAGAGAAAGAACTGTTAGTGTCTGAATGCACATTAAGCATACTTTTTTTTACTTTCATTATTTTTCTTGAGTTATTTTTCTTGTCTATGTTTTCTTTCACAATATGACTATTAAAAATATTTTTTGCATGACTACACGTGTATAACCTATATGGATTTGCTTGCCTTCTTAATGGGGAGGCCTGGGAAGGGAGGAAGGGAGAGAATTTGGAACTCAAAATTTTAAAAATAAATGTTAAAATTTGTTTTTAATATGTAACTAGAGAAAAATACTAAATAAATCTTTTTAAAAAGAAATTAATCCAATGGAGATATTTTTAAAGCAAGTTTAATTGGCTATATTGTTTAATGTTATATTTATGATAAACCATTAAAAAGAAGCATTTTATACATCTGAAAGAACAGTAAAGAGTAAATAACAAATATATATATATATATTTGATCAGACACACATCTATAATCAGTGAAAGCTGCTCATTGATTTTCTTATTTTAAATAAGTGAAACCAGGAATCTTTATCAAGTACAACTTACTTTTAAAAGTATAACTCCAGCAAGTCACTTTTCAAGCTGTTCTTCTTGTCTATTTGCTCCTGTCTTTGCTTCTGTTCCTTTCTCTGTATTTTATTTTATTTTTAATTAATTATTTAAATGATTTCTACTTTCTTTCCCTACCCCTACACCCTTACTTTCCACTGGGAAAACAAGGAAAATAAAACTTCTATTACAAAAATGTATAGTCGAGCAAAGCAAATTACCATATTAGTCATATAAAAAAAGAGTCTCACTCTACATTGTGAGTTTATCACTTCTCTTTCAGGAAGTGGGTAGCCTGTTCTACATGATACCTCTGGAATTGTGGTTGGTTATTATATTGATCAGAATTCCAAGTCCTTCAAAGTTGATTATAATTCTTATTGTTATATGAATTGTTCTTGTTCTATTCAGTTCATTTTATATCACTTCATGCAAGTGTTCTCAGGTTGCTTTGAAAACATCCCCTTTATCATTTCCTGTAGCACAGTGGTGTTGCATCACAATAATATACAACTTGCTCAGGCATTCCCTAATGTATGGACATCCCCTCAATTTCCAACTCTTTGCTACTGCAAACAGGGCTGTTATAATCATTTTAGTAAATTTAGGTTCTTTTCCTATTTCTTCAATATCTTTGGATTATAGGCCTAGTACTGATATTGCCAGGTCAAAGGATAGGCACAGTTTAATAGTTTTGAGGGTATAGTTTCAAATTGCTTTCCAGAACAGCTGGACAAGTTCACAGCTCCACCAGCATGGCATTAATGTACCTGTTTTTTCACAGCCCTGTCAGCATTTTCCTTGTTTATCAATTTTGTTGATATGATAGCGTGAAATGGAATTTCAGAGTTATTTTCATTTACATTTCTTTAATTACCAATGACAGCATTTTTTTTCATGTGGCTATTGATAGCTTGAATTTCTTCCTCTGAAAACTGCCTTCCCATTTAATTTAACTATTTATTAATTAGGGAATGGCTCTTATTCTTATGAATTTGAATCAGGTCCTTATATATCTTAGAAATGAGACCTTTATCAGAAAAATTTTCTGCAAAGAGTTTTTCCTCCTTTAACATGCTTGGGTAGAATGCTTAGCTGCATTTGTTTTATTCGGGCAAAAACATTTTAATTTTGTGTAATCAAAATTGTCCATTTTACCTTCTGTAACTTTCTTTCTGCTTTGTTATAAATCCTACCCCTATCTATAGATCTGAACCATACTCCTTTACTTTGTTTATGGTGTTACTCTTTATGTCCAAGTCATGTACTCATTTGGAGATTATCTTGACATATGGTAGTCTATACCTAGTTTCTATACCTAGTTTGCTTTCTAGTTTTCTCAATAGTTGGTTTGGGGTGGGAGGGTTGTTTGTTTCTTTTTTGTCAAATAGTGAATTTTTGTGCCAGTAGCTGGGATCTTTGGGTTTATCAAACCCTAGATCAATGTACTCATTGGCTTCTATACATTGTGCACTTAATCTGTTCCACTGATTAACCTCTATTTCTTAAACAATTCAAAATTGTTTTGATGATTGCTGCTCTGTAGTATAATTTCTGGAACTGTTAGATCCCCTTCCCACTTTTTAAAATTAATTCCCTTGATGTTTTGTTCCTCCAGATGAATTTTGTTATTTTTTCTAGCTTTATGAAGTCATCTGTCAACTACTGTGGCAGTTTGAGTGGCATGGCACTAAATGAGTAAAGTAATTTAGATAGCATTGTCATTTTTGTGATATTGACTCAACTTCCTTGTGAGCAATTAATATTTCTCCATTGATTTAGATCTTTATTTGCATAAAGAATGTTTCACATTTGTATTCATAATGTGTCCTGGTGGGTAGATTTCCAAGTATTTTATATTTTATGCAGTTATCTTAAATGGGATTTATCTTCCCATACCTTCCAGATGAATTTTATTGGTAAAATACAGAAATACTAATGATTTATGTGAGTATATTTTATATCCTGCAACTTTGTCAAAGTTGTTCATTATTTTGATTAGGTTTTTTTAGTTGACTCTTTAGGGTTCTCTAAACTTTTACATCATCTGTAAAACAATAATTTTGTTTTATGCCTATGCTTTGTTTATGCTTATTTCCTCAATTTCTTTTTCCTCTCTTATTGCTATTACTAGAATATCTAGCATTATAGTGAATAGTAATGGTGATCGTGGATTGATCTTGTTTTACTTTTGATCTTATTGAACAGGCCTCTTAGTTGACCCCCATCTCAGATAATGCTAACTCTTGGTTTAAATAAATACTAATCAAATTAAGGAAAAAATCCATTTATCTCTGTGCTTTATAATTTTTTTTTTTTGAGGAAGGAAGGCAAGGCAATTGGGGTTAAGTGACTTACCCTACGTCACGCAGCTAGTAAGTGTGTCAAGTGTCAGAGGCCGGATTTGAACTCAAGTCCTCCTGACTCCAGGTGATGTTCTATTCACTGAGCCACCTAGATGCACCATTTCTAATGTTTTCTTTTTTTTACAGGTATGGATATTGTCAAAAAATGGGCATTGAAAGTTTTTTTTATCTGTTGATATAATCATGTTTTGTTCTTATAAATATGGTCAATTATGTGCAAAATTTTCCTAATTTTGAAACAGGCTATATGCCTGGTATAAGACCATATTTGTTATAGAGTCAAATCTTCATAATGTGTTTTTATCCTCTTTGCTAATATTTTAACTTAAATTTTTATATCAGTATTTATTAGGGATATTGGTCTGTCATCCTTTCATATTCAATTTGTTGCCAAGTCCTATTGATTTTATCTTTGTAACATCCCTGGGATATGACCTCTTTTCCCCTCTGATGCTATGACCTCCCTGGTATACAATGTAGATTCCTTAGTTAACAAACTCTAGTAACTCCCTATTGCCTCTAGGATAAAAATATAAAATCTTCTCTTTGACATTCAAAGCCCTTCACAACCCGGTCCCCTTCTACTCTTCCAGTCTTTTTACACTTTAAACCCTACCACATTGACACTGACCCTCCTTGCTGTTACTCAAACAACACACTCCATTTCCTGACTGGGCATTTTCAGGGGCTGTTCCCAGTGCCCAGGTGGGAGCAGTGTTAGAATGTCATGTAAAGAGAAAAGACATTGGGGACAGCTAGGTTGCGCAGTGAATAGAGCACTGTCCCTGGAGTCAGGAGGACCTGAGTTCAAATTTGGCCTCAAACACTTAACACAAAACTAGTCATGTGACCTTGGACAAGTCACTTAACCCCAATTGCCCTCCAAAAAAAAAAGGCAAAAAAATTTTTTTTTTAAAAAGAGAAAAGACATTAGAGGGATATGTGGCTCACCATACAGCTAGTGAATGTCTAAGACTGGATCCAAACTCAAGTCTTCCTGACTCCAGTTCTAGAGCTCTATCCTCTGTGCCACCTGGCTGGCATTTAGTCCAACCCTCTCATTTTTGATCTCCCTTTCCTAAGTCCGTGCCATTCTACTAATTTATTCTGTGTAAGCTCATTCTTCTCACTGATGTTCTGTGAATTTGTGGGCGAGTGTTTCTCAGGTTTATATCAGTAATGTTTTTTCTTTGAGCCAATTGTGTCAACTGAGTAATTGTGAAAGGAAAATCAGTGACATTCAATGGTGCTCATGACCTCAGAGTTCATTGAACATGGAGTAGTAATCCCACAGGGGACCTTAAGGGCATTTTGGGAAGGGTATTCCAAAAGAGACACTACATGACCAAAAATGGAAAAGATAGAATGTTTCTAGCAAAGTATTTTCTCTAACACTTTCAGTGGAGGCATCATATCTGAACCCTGATATTATAGTCCCCAGTTGTTGAATGAGGAAGAAGAAATAATACTAAATAAAACAAAGATAGGAAGAATAGCTGGACTAGGTACAGGTCTGTGCTAGAAGCAGCAGAACTTTGAGGGTGTTGAGGGATTAATTCTTAGAAAGAGGGGGCGATACCAATTGCTTGGAAGCAATCACAGAAATTAAGTGCTTGAGAAACCATTAACCCATATGCTTACTTTTCCAATGCTAGAGAATCTTTATGAGAATGGGCTCAGAATTCACTGAGAAAAGGGGAAAATGTTGGTTTTCTTGCAGGGGATTAGAAAATGCTTTTAATTTCCTCCTCATTTCTGCCTCTTAGAATCCCTAATTTCCTTCAAAGATCAACTCACTACTAGATCCTACTGGAAGTCCCTCCTGATCCCTCATCTTCTGGAAATTACTGTATAGATTTTGTATTGGCAATTCTTCACTGGTCAGATGATGTTCATCAAGTTCAGCTGGAACTTCCCTGTCTTTTAGGTGGTCTACAATTTCAGTTCTTAGGATACGGGTATTCTATGACTGAGAGTTACATAGCATCATCAGAAAAAAAAAAAGATTGATGTTAAAAGATTGGATTTTGGTTGAGGGAGATCATGGGATCATGGCCCTTGATCTGTTGGAGAATAATGATACTTATAATTATAATAATTATTATTATAAATAACAGCTTATATGTAGCACTTATTACATGACTATGCTAAATACTTTACAAATATTATTTCATTTTATCCTTGCAACAACCCTGGGAGGTAGGTGCAATTACTAGTTAAGTAAGAGGTTAAGTGACTTGCTTGGGGTTATACAACTAGTAAGTGACTGAGACTGAATCTGAACTCAGATCTTTCTGACTCCAGGCCTATAGCTCTATCTACTGCACCACCTGGTTGACATTTAATTTGATCCCCTGGTTTTACAGGTAAAAAAACTGAGGCCCCAGGGAAGTTAGAGGACCTGCCTAAAGTCATGCAGGAAATAGTCATCAAGTAGATTATGAACTCACTGACTCCAACTTTAAGTGCCCTTTTCACTGTCATTTAACTCTGACTAATATGTTTATACTGTTCTATTTGATACTGGTGGCATCCGGCATTTGCTAATTCCATTTTTTAAAATGGCTCTCCTCACCTTAAAAATATCTGACAGCAGAAGTATCACACAGCTGCCTATTTGTTAAAAGTATTAACATCCTCTGACAGTGTTGCTACCATTACATTACAATGAAGAGAATATGCAGGAAAAACAATGAATTGTATAACGTCGCTTACCTGGAAGTAATCAAACCAAGTTTAATTTTTAAATTCTCAAATAATTCTATGATACTGACTCCTGATAAGAGAGAATTGTTTTAGCCAGTGTATAATAGCCACCCTGGGAATTTACTTTCCTTTGAAAAATTATTAGGCAGGAAAAGACTTCCTGTAGGATTTTTACTTGAAAGAATTGTTTATTCTCTAAATGTGCTCAATAAGTTGTTTTCCTCTCTGGACTCCCGCTCATTGTTCACCATTTCTTTATTGAGATAGCTATCTCCATGTCAATTATCACCTATTACTGTCACAAGATGATACATACTGATGGAAAACAATGGCGTATCTACAGGAAAGTAGTTTGCTGACTGATCACTCATGTAGCCATGAAATATTCTGCTCGTGGGGGGCTTTTGGGATTTTTGGCGTTGGGCTGCCTTTTTTTTGCCATTTTGGAGGGGGAAGGCAGAGCAATTGGGGTTAAGTGACTTGTCCAAGGTCACACGGCTAGTAAGTGTTAAGTGTCTGGGGTCAGATTTGAACTCAGGTCTTCATGACTCCAAGGCGGGTGCTCTATTCACTGTGCCACCTAGCTGGCCCCACATTGAGCTGCCTCTGATGTTCTACACTGTGTAGAGGAAGAAGAATGTTTTCCACCTCTCAGGCCCTTGGCCTTAACTCTGTCTCACTATGCTTCTTGGCCATGGCCAGTTATAACCACTGACCTTAAACTAGGAAAGGTGGCTGACCAAAATCATAGCAGGAAAGTGACTCTCCTGGACATGGGTCATTAGCTTCTCTCTGTCCCAGGACATGGGTTCTATTATGTAGATCTATCTACTGCTCATTTAGTAGCAGGAACTGGTAGATATCTCAATTCTCCAGAAAATTAGGAGGTAGATGGAATGCTGCTTCATTTCATTCTATATTCTGAGGGGTGCATTTCAAATATCCATTTAGAAACAAAGAGGAAAGACATGATGTTTAATTAAAGAAGGGAGGGAAGAAGGAAGGAAAGGAAGGAAAGAAATAAAAGGAGGAAGGAGAGGAAGGAGGGAAGAAAGGAGGGGGAAGGAAGGGAAGAAGAAAGAAAGAAGGAAAGGGAAGTAAGAAATGAAAAAAGGAGAGAATGAACAAAGGAAGGAATGAAAGAAGAGAGAGAAGGAAACAAGCAGTCATTTAGCACCTCCTATATGTCAGACACTATACTAAATCAGGGTATTAATGAAAAAAAAGAGTATGTACATAATTATGGTAGAAATCAGGAGGAATACAGGCTTAACTGGAGGAAAATACTTACGTGCCAATATAGCAAGGATCCTTGTTCTCAAAGGTGTGGGTATTCTTTCCACTGAGGCCCTTCATAGCCCTCTCCTTACTTTATTAGACATTCTTTGTGACTCATGGCTGAAAGAAAAAGTCATTATCTGGTGGCCAACTTTCTGGGGATTAATTCCTCTGAATTACCTAGGAAGCTGCTCAAACATCAAAGCTGTTGACTTCAAGCTCAGAGCATGTTCCTTTTGGTAGGGTCTGCTGGGGTGTAGGCTCCATTGTCAGAACTTTGGAGTACCCAGTATGCTAATGTGGAGACAACCCAGTATGACTTAAGTAAAGAGATGTTTTTTATGGGACCTTCAGTTTATTGGTATAGGGTACACCCAATATGGAAATGCCTTCTACCAGTGCTGTTTACACCTGCCCTGAAAATCCTAAGTTACTTCAGGGCATTGAAAGGTTTGAGAGACTACCAAGATCACAATGCCAGTATGTGTAAGAAGCAGGATCTGAACCAGGGACTTCTTGAATCCGAGGCCAATTTTGCCACAGCATCCTCTTCTATAGTAGCAATTATCTCTCTTAATTATATTAATAACTATAATAAATGTAGCTATAACTAGAGGTTTTTTATCTAGACGAATTGTGTCTAGCTATATGACAAAGTTTTTCTAGTTTAGTTTCTAGTTTTCTTGTTTTTCTAGTTTGATCAAATATAGTTGACCTTAAATAAAGGCTGCACCTCAAGAATGGAATCTTTGAAAACAGAAAGAAGTATAGTTATATACTGAGAAATAGCATTAATCAGAGACACAACTCGGGTTTTATACTGGTGAAGTCATTATTTGGATGATGCTCTCTATTTCATAGGCTCAAAGCTTTAGAGCTGAGAGGGGCCTTGAAGACCATCTAAGACATTCCTCACATTTTTAAGTAAGAGAACTGATGGATCAGTGACTTGTGTAAGGTCATGTAACTACTGTAGTTGATGGTGACTAGGAAAAGAGCTTAGTCAACACCGCTAGCATGTGGACAAGACTGAAATGACTGAACAACAAAAGGAAAAGAGCCCAAGACTGTGACCAAGGCTCTCTTCACTTGTTCAGGCTGCTTATTTCCATTGCAACTTGGAAAGAATCATATGTACAGGAGGTGGTGGGTTGAGGTGAAACATATTTTTGGAACCACCGAGGGCACCCTGCCCAATGTTTGTGCACTCACAGGACTTCTGTTTTTACTCACCAAGGAAACAGAGGCCCATTTAGAACACAAAGTGTATTAAGCCTTCCTCCTTAACAGGAAACAATGCAATTGTTACCCAACTAGACGTTCTGCTTTTCTCATTCAGAATGTATATTCAACAAAGGGCATTTCCCCCCCTATTCTCTCCCTGATAATTGCAATTTTTGGCTTTTTTCCTTCATTCTTCCTTTCCTTCATCACTTCATTTCTTTTTTTCTTCCTCCCTCTCTCTTTTTTCTTTCTTTTCCTTCCTTCCGTATCCCCTCCTTTCCTTCTTTCTTCTGTCACTCCTCTTTCCTTCCTTCATCCTTCCCCTCCCTGACTTCTTCCTTTTTTTCCTTTCTCCCTCCTTTTTCTTCCCTTTCTTCCTTTCTCCTTCCTTCCTTCCTTCCTTCCTTCCTTCCTTCCTTCCTTCCTTTCTTTCTTTCTTTCTTTCTTTCTTTCTTTCTTTCTTTCTTTCTTTCTTTCTTTCTTTCTTTCTTTCTTTTTCTTCCCCCCTCCTCCCTTCCTTCTTTCCTTCCTTCTTTCTTTCTTTCTTTCCACTTTCTCTTCTGCCATTTGATATTCTTCCATCTTTTTCTTAAATTTCTGTGCTTTGGTTGGAAAGCAAAGATCTTAGGAAACAATGTCCATTAGGGGAATATCGGCTTGAAGTTAGTGTTGGGTGTGACTAGGGCTTGGGTTTGCCTTCTTATCTAACTGAAGTCTTTTGTAACATTAATGTGGTTCTTTTCTGATGAATTGCTAGAGATAGTGTGCATTCCTCTGCCAACTGCTCAGTTGTAGGGTTCATTAGGCATGAAGCAACTGTTGCAGGTGTTCACAGAAAGGGTTAAAGATTAAGCAACATTTCGGGCATATTTACAATCTCCTTGAGAACTGAAACTGTTGCCTTTTTAATCTTCATACCCCTAATGTAGAGCAGTGTCTTATGCCTAGTAGGCATTTGCTTAGTATTGGTTGAGTGTTGTTCAGTTTAGATGCTCAGTTCATGATTATGACAATCCATGTGGGAGCTATGTGTTCTCCTGCTAGCTTGAGAAGGTGATGTGATGTAGGGGGGAGCACTGGAATTGGAACCTGGATATCTGACTTTTAGTCTTGGCTCTGACACTTCCTCCTATGGGAGGGCAAGTGACCTCTTTACTAGCTGCATGACTGGGGGCCCATCACTGTCTCTCTGAGCCTCAGTTGCTTCTTCCAGAAAATGGAAGATGCTAATACTGGCCCTACATACCTCACAGTGTAGTTGTGAGGAAAGTACTTTGAAGACTGCAAAGATGTGTGATCATTAGACCTCAATAGAAGAGATGTTGGAGGTCACTGAGTTCAATTCTCTAATGTCATAGATGAGGAAACTGAGGCCCAGATAAGGGTGGTGACTTCACAAGACCATAGGATCTCTTGAAGCTAGAAGGGAATCTTAGAGTTCAGCTAATCCAGATCAGGATTACTGTTTTACAAATAAGGAAACTGAGGCCAAGAGTGATTAAATGACTTACCCAAAGTCATACAAGCAACACATGATGGGAACAGGATTGTAATCCAGGTTCTCTGACTCCAAACCCAAGGCTCTCACCATGAAAATGGTGCATCATTGCACCACCAATGAACATTGGTCATGTTTGTCTCTAGGTATGTTTTTGGAAGACGCAAAGGGCATCTGTTTAATTATTTGGCAGGTGCTTTCCATGCCATGATCCTGGGTTCTCCTGTGTAGGCAGAGAATCAACTATCTGGAATTGTCCTCTATAGTGTGACTTTGAGGAGAGATAGATAGATAGATAGATAGATAGATAGATAGATAGATAGATAGATAGATAGAT
>NW_027185876.1:22878040-22931473 GCF_028583685.1 Petaurus breviceps papuanus
GATAGATAGATAGATAGATAGATAGATAGATAGATAGATAGATAGATGGATGGATGATAGATGAATGGATGGATGGATGATGGATGAATGGATAGATGGATGGATGAATGGATAGATGGATAGATGGATGGAGATAGCTAGCTAGTAGGCAGGGAGGTAAGAAGGTGGTTAGGGAGAACACTTATTAAGTGTACACTATATGTCAGAAACTGTGCTAATCACTGAGAACACAAATACAAGTAAACAAGAAAGTCTCTGTCCTCAAAGAGCTTACATTAGTACATAAACCCAAGGTGCCATGAATATGACTGAGAAGTGGCATGGAGGTCTGGTTCTTAGAAGGATAATTTGAAATCTCAACTATCAGTTCCAGGGGACCAAAGTTATGGAGGCCAAGGTTGTGATGATAGAGAAGGTAGGGGAAAATGATGACCAGAGTAGAAGCATCATGGAGAACAGATAGCTAGGAAATCCAGAAAGGTTCCAATGGGATACACAAAATGCTTGAGTGGCTATTCAGACACAATAAATGTAAAAAGAAAACCAAAAATAAATCTACATGTACCCAGTACTGCAGAAGATACTGTTGAGCTGAGGACCACATTCAGTAGGTTAAGTAACTACCTACATGACTTGAATTAAGCAGCCTGGGAAGGTTCTTCAGCCCCCAAAATATTTTCCACACTTACTTCAGGTGTTAACAGGTGCCTAAGATTCTGTTAGAAATTTTCATTCCTCTGAGACTCCCTCTGAGTCCCCTATTAAAATGAAAATACCCTTTAGAAATGGTATTATAAAGGAGAAAGATTGTTGGATTTGAAGTCAGAAGCCCTGTGTTAGAATTCTGAATCTGTCATCTAGTATCCATGTGACCTTGGACAAGTTATTTAACCTCTCTGGTCCTCAGTTGCCTCATCTGTAAAATGAGGAGTTTGGATTTAGATGACCTCTAACATATATAATTTCCATCTCTGAAATTATGGTGCCGAGTCATTATTTGCACAGAATACCTTAAGGTGAATATTTATAAAAATAATTTGCTATTATTTTGAAAAGGAGAGAGAGAGCAAACAACTGAAGGAAAAGGATAAAGGATAGACCAACTTTAATTGGGGATGAGAAAGTATTACTAGTGTATGGAACAAACAAGTCAAAACAACCCATTACTTAAATAAATGAAGTTTCAGGATATGCCTTCATTGGTCATGAGGGAGGAAGCCTTTTTTTGCCTTTTGGAGGGCAATTGGGGTTAAGTAATTTGCCCAAGGTTACATGGCTAGGTTTTTTTTTTTTTTGTATGGGTGTTAAATGTCTGAGGCCGAACCAAACTCGGGTCCTCCTGACTCCGGTGCCAGTGTTTTACTCACTGCACCATCTAGCTGCCCCTAGGAAGCCATTTCTGACAGAAGCAAATTTTGATTTAAAAAATGGGGACCTTCATTAAGTCTTTTCTGTTTTTATAAGAATAAGAACCAACGTAAATTAGATACACTTCAAGGATTGAATTACTATGACTTTGCAATTGATTGGATGTGGTTCAAAGATGGGGACATTCTGTAGCATGAGAAATTTTTCCTTTGGTATCCTAAAACAGGCCTGAGTAGGATCCCTTTATAGAAACCACAGGCCACATAAGGGCATTAGGACCTAACAGAAAGGGTATAGGAGGGATGCCAGAGGTAAACTTCACTTTCACAATTTGGGCTATCTACTCTCATGGACTCACCACTTTGCAAATGCCTTCCTATATTTATATTTAGCTTCAGTTTCTTCCCTGAGTTTTAATTCCATATATCCAACTTCCTGTTTGACATCTCTACTTTGATATTCTGCTAGTACCTCAGACTTACTATATCCAAATATTCATTAAATACTCCCCTAAACTTATACCTCCTCCCAATGTCCCTATTTTTATCAATGGCACCACCATCCTCTACTGTTTCGTCCTTTAATCTAACATATCTAATTAGTTGGTTACCATGTTTTAATTCTAGTTCCGTAGTATTTTTCACATCTCACTTTTTCTCTGTACTCAAAGCTAGCACCTTGGAGAAGACCCTCATCCCATCTCAGCCTGGGCTACAGTAATAGCTTCTTCCTCATCTCTACTCACTCCTTATCAATGTTCCTGCCTTCCTTCTCTCCTCTCCAGTTCATCCTCCAAACTACTGCCAAAGCAATCTTTTTATTATACAGTTTGGACCATGTAATTCCCCTACTCAAAGGCTTTCAGTGGCTCTCCATTGCCTATAAATAAAACATGGTCTTCTTGGCCTTGCAACCTTTACCATCTGGCTCCAGCCATCTTTGTAGGTTTACCTTTTTATGCATTAAGTGTACAGGAGGCTACATAAACAGTTCAAACCATTGATTCATTTTTAAATTTTATTTATTTACTTTTAGTTTATAACATTGTTGCACAATCTCTTGAGTTTCAAATTTTCTTCCCCTTCCTCTCCTCCTGCCTCCCCACCTTAGCAGCATGCAATCAAACATAGATTCTACAAATACCTTCACAGTAAACACTAGTCAAGTTGTAAAGAAGGGTTATAACCAATGGAGTGGATAATGAGAAAGAAGGTACAAAACAAAACACAAAAGTGAGACAGGTAGTTTGCTTCAATCTGCATTCAGATTCTAGTTCTTTCTCTGGATGTGGATATCCCTTTCCATCATGAGACTTTTGTAGTTGTCTTCTAACCTTATATTGCTGAGAGGAGTTCAATCTATCAAAGTTAGTCATCACACATACAAAGTGTCTGTAATAGTGTACAAAGTTCTCCTGGTTCTTCTCTCTTCACTCAGCATCAGTTTATATAAGTCTCTCCAGGTTATTATGAAGTTCATCTGCTCCTCATTTATTATAGCACAATATTATTCCATTACATTAATATACTACAACTTGTTCAGCCATTCCCCAATTTATGGGCATCCCCTTGATTTCCAGTTCTTTGCCACCACAAAAAAAGAGCTGCTATAAATATTTTTGTACATATAGATCCTTTTCCCACTTCTATGATCTCTTTGGGATATAGCCCTAGAAGTGGTATATAGACTTTTGGGCAGAGCTCCAGATTGCTCTCCAGAATGGTTGGATCAGTTCACAACTCCACCAACAATGCATTAGTGTTCTTCTTTCCACATCCTCTCCAGTATTTATCGTTTTCCTGTTTTGTCATTTTAGCCGATCTGACTGGTGAGATATGGAATCTCAGAGTGTTTTGTTTTGCATTTCTCTAATCAATAGTGAGTTAGAGCATTTTTTCATATGTTTATTTATAGCTTTAATTTCTTATTTGTTAGTTGGTGAACGGCTTGTTTTCTTATAGATTTTCCTCCAAGGTTTATCTCAAGGGCCACTTCCCTTATGAAGGCTCTCCTGACTCTCCCAGCTGAAAGCATTCTCTCCTTCCTCAGTTGTTCCTAGATCACTGTGTCTGACTTTTTCCTTTATCCCATCACACTTTACCTGTCTGCCCCCCCCGACCCACACACACACATTCCTCTATCAGAATGTGAGCTTCTTGAGGTTAGGGACTATGTCATTTTCATCTTTATATCCTAAGCACCTAGCATTTAGCACAGTACTACAAACGCTACAAGTATTAAATAAATATTTGTTGAATTGAATTGAGATGAAGTGAATTTTGCCCAGGACTGGTCTTGGGTAGAGGCCAGACCTAGAAGTAGAAAGTGCAGTGACAGATCTTCCTGTTTTTCTATAATCTAGTGAATCTTACAGGAACCCCGTCACACTGGACCAGCCCAGTTAAGATTGAAAATCAGTCTATGCTTTTCCATGGTGCCGACAATTTCCCCTGTTAATTTCTCTTATTGTGGAAAAATCTAAACAAGCCACAATTAATGGGAATCTGACTTCCTTAAGTCCTCATGGCAACGTCTCCTTGCTTAACTTTTGTTTAGGAAAAAATGTAAAAGTAAAGCTGATAAAATTTAGTGAAATTTTTTATTAGTCAAATTTTTTAAAATACCACCTGATCCAAACAACTTATCACATATGGAAAATAAAGAAATGCTAAATTGTTTGAAGTTGGATGGAAAGATTTTACAGTCAAAAGAACTGGTTTTGAGTCATGGCAGTGGGACTGTGGGAAAATCATTTAGCCTCCCTCGGCTTCACTTTCTTAAACTATAGAACAGAGGAATTAGCCAAATAGCCCTTGAGGTACCTTCTGGCTTGAGAACACTCAGTCTATGATTCAATTTAATAAAATGTTAAGCACAGACTATGTACAAGACACTGTGCTGGGTTAAAATCTTATAAGTCTTAGAATGATTTGAAGGATGGATTAGAAGGAGAGAGAGTGGAAATTGGAATAATGTTAGGAGGCTATTGTAGTCATTCAGGGAGGTAGTAACTTGGGTCTGAACTTGGGTGGTGGCAGTGGGTAGAAAGGAAATTCATTCAAGAGATATTGCAACAATGGAATTTTTTTGGTTTGGCATATTTGGTTACTGCTTATCTATAAGAAGTGAGCTAAGAGGAAGAGTCAATGTTAACTCCAGGGTTTCACACAGGAGAGATTAGATGAATGGCAGGTTCAGTGAATGAAAGAGCAAAGGACAAATAGGTTTTAGGGAAAGATATATTAGGCTTTAGCTTATTGGAATGATTCTATAAGGATAAGTTGGGTGCTGGTCATCATAGACTCGCAGAAGAAGGGAAAATAATTTGAGCAGAAGGAGATTTGGAGGATTTGAAATTTGTGAAGGTCAGTCATTGTGAGATTTGGGAAGGGAAATTTTGGAAGAGAGAGAAAATGACTCAGTCATAAAGGGGACTCATGAAAGTAGGAGAGAAAGTGAAGAGTTGGAAGAGAGAATGGAAAAAGACAAGCCAAGGGAGGGAAAGGACTCAAGGGAAAGAGGGAAAGGACTTGAGAAGGATCAGAAGAGGAAAAAGTGAAAACAAACAAAGAAAAGAAAGCTGGTCAAGTCAAGAAGTCAAAAAAGGGGCTTTGGGAGTGCTAGTCAAAGTGAAAAAAAGAGATGATGATGATTCTACAGTTGAAGACTCCCACAGTTTACGATAGTTCTCCAAGACAGTTATCCACAAGTGATTCTACCAGAATTCAAGGTGGACAGATGACTTCACTCCCAGCAAGGGTGAAAACCAAGAAGAATTCTAGGGGCAGCTAGGTAGCGCAGTGAATAGAGCACCAGTACTGGAGTCAGGATGACCTGAGTTCAAATCCCACCTCATACACTTAACACTTACTAGTTGTGTGACCTTGGGCAAGTCACTTAGCCCCAATTGCCCTGCCTCCCCCTCCCAAAAAAAGTATTATATAATGACAACATAGATTACAGGATTTTTGTCTTTCTACCCTGACCAAGTAAATGTTATCTGTGTTCAAAGTATAAGGCAGTCTATCTTTTAGAAGAGAAGATCAACAGCTTGAGAGTACCTTTCCACTATACATATTATCAGAGAGAATTAATTATTCATTTAAACTGAGCATGGTGGCACATACCTATATTCACTGCCACTAATGGAGGAAGGGGAGGCTGATGTAAATCTTGAGTTCAGGAGTTCTGAGCTTGACTAAGGCTAAGTCAATTGGGCATCCACACTAAGTCGCACACCAATATGGTAAGCCTTCAGGAGTGGAGGGCCACTGAGCTGCCCAAGGAGGGACAACCCAGACCAGGTCAGAAACAAAGTTGGTCAAAACTTTCATGGCAATCAGCAGTGAGATCAGGCCTATAAGTAGCTGCTGCACTTTAAACCTTGGTGAGATTCCCCTCCTCTTAAAAAAATGATCCTTAAAAACACACACATACACATGCAGAGAACACTGACTTTGCATGAAACAAGAAAAAAAAAGAATCTTTGGGCTAAATAATAAATATAAGCCTTCTCTTAAAAAGGATGAAATTGAGCTCTCTAAGGAGAAAGCAGCCATTTATTCTCCAAGAATGATGATGTCTATCTACAGAATTATTCTGTAAGGATCAGAGAAAGAAAAGATGAGCAGCAGTTGGTGACACCCTGATGAAGGGAAATGAGGCAACATGTATTGACCTGACATTAAGAACAGAAAGTTATGCTGCCTTCCTTAGTTATGGATCTAAGACATGGCAGAGAATCTCTTAAGATCCATCACTAGACTATAGCTCTATAAGGGAATACCTTATTCTAAAATCAACAGTAACAAGACTTGGGGTGAAGGGACAGACATAAAGAATAGGGAAAAGATGAGGAGATTGTATACTAAGAAGATATACCCATGTGAGGAAACAAACCCAAGGCAGGAAACATGGTAGAGAGGATTTGGGTGAAAATCAGTAAAGGTAGAAACAGAAGAAATATTGCTATCAGAGTACACTATAGACAAAAATACTGAATAAATGAGAAGCATAGGAAACAGATCATAAAAGACAGGTATGGAAACATGATATAATGGGATATGGGAAGTGTCACACATATGTGACATCTGATAGAGATCTCATTCTGCCCCAAGCAGAACAGCCAATAATTTAGGTTGCCTAAGGATACTACTGGTGTGGATACACTGGGAGCTCATCAGTCATGGACTGAAGACAGAAAAAAGAGTGAGTCATAGAGGATGGGTACAAAAATGGCTTGGTCCTGTAAGAATGATAGCAGGAAAATTAAAGCTTTGAATTAACTATGGCCTTCAAGAGAGGATAAGGCAAAATTTTTTGAAGAATGCAGAGATTGTTTCTTAGCTATACTATGGAAAATAAGAGAATCAAAGGTCTAGAACTGGTTAGTTTGCTTTGGGATGGTGATAACAGGCAACGGAAATATAATGGAACTCTTATTTTTCTTCTGTTTTTCTGCCAAGGGAAATAATCTGGACTGGAAAGGACAAAACAAAAAATGTCCAAGAAGCTTAAACCTAAGGAAGTAGTGAGAGAGCACCTAGTTATTCTTTGTGTTTGTTAACAGTACATCTTGAGGTACTGAGGTACCCAAAGCACTTTTAAAAATAATCATTATTGCTTTTTTTCTTATATTGTCAGCCATAGTCATGTTCTGATAACTACTTACCTCTACACCTAGAGGCATAGCACCTTTTGTTATATCAAAGAAAAACATTCCAATAAAACCAGTTGTCTCTATGATCATGTCTGGCAGCATGAGCAATATTCCACACTCATAGTCTGCTTCCTTTCTACTAAAAGAAGAAAAATGTGCTTTGTCATCAATCCTTGGGAAGCAATATAGGTCACTGTATTTGATCAGTATTATGATGTCATTTAGAATTGTTTTCATTTGCATTAGTGTGGTCATTGTGTATTACCTTCTCCGCGTTCTGCTTTCTTTGCTGTAGTGCCAATGCAATATTAGCAACACTGATGGTGACTATGAATATGCCAACATAGTTCTGAATCACAAAATATAACAGACTCTCCAAATAGAAGACAGAAGCAAAACATTTATTCAGAAAGCTGAATCCCAAAACTAGAAAACCAAATCCCAACACCGGAAAATTGAATCCATCATAGCAACAAAGAAGTTAATACACCGTAACACAGCAGGGAGCCACATCATACCTAGTTGTCTCCTTGCCATGTCCTCTTTTCCCTCCAGCTCTAAGTGCTCTGACTCCCAGTTTCCTCTGGACTCACTCTACCCATTCAGCAAGCTCCTTCCATCATAGGCTCCATGTGATTACATTTGACCTATTCAGGGGCTGGGAAGATCTTCAAATTCCCATTACCATGACATTTGCTCAGCACCAATAGATCTTTCTGTGTGTCTTTGAATTCCTCATATTCATAATTTCTTTATTTCCAGTAGATATTTCTCTAGATAAAATTTTATGAGAATAATCTCCACATTCACCAATGGCATCCTCAATAAGGGGATTAGTAAGGAACAGATTTTTACCAGTAATTCTGCATGATAGACTACATCTTTGTTATAACAAAACATGAGATAAAGAGGCAAAAAATATAGGATCCTACTGTGCTTATTATGTGCCTCTTATTTTAAAAGTGCAGAAAGAAGGAAAGAAAGAAGGAAGTAATAATTTATTAAGTGACTACTATGTGCCAGGCACTGTGCTTAGTGCTTTATAAATATTATTTCATTTAATCCTCTCAACAATCCTGGAAGCAGATTCTATTATTACCCCTATATCACTGATGAGGAAACTGAAGGAGACAGAGGTTAAGTGATTTGCCCAGGGTCACACAGGTAATGAGTGTCTGAGACTGGATTTGGTCTCAGTTCTTTCTGACTCCAGTGTTCTGTCTATTACATCATCTTTCACTGTGACACCTGTCTCTTTAATTCAAACCAATTTAATAAATATTTATTAAGTAGTTACTCTGTGTTGGACACTGGGTTAAGCATTGGGGCATGCAAAAAAGAAACTACAGACAGTCCCTGACTTCAAGGGGGATATAATATAATCTCAAGGAAAATGTACTTTTAGGGTCATCAAGGCAAGAGCTCTGCATTAAATCTGATAAAATGAGATAAGGATAAATAAACATGGTTTCAAAAAAATTCGCTTCAGAAGTCCTACACTGAGGAGATGGGGTTGGACTACTATTCACCTGAAAAGGATCTGAAGGTTCTGTGAACTCCAAACTCAATATGTGCCAACAGGATAATATGGCAGCTAAGGAAACTAATGCCATCTTAGACTATATTAAGAGAAGCATAAGTGTCCAGGTAATATTGTCACTTTTTTTTCTTTTTTGCCTTTTTTTTGGAGGGCAATTGGGGTTAAGTAACTTGCCCAAGGTTACATGGCTAGTTTTTTGTGTGTGGGTGTTCAGTGTCTGAGGCCGGAACCAAACTTGGGTCCTCCTGACTCCGGGGCCAGCACTTTACTCACTGCGCCACCTAGCCGCCCCAATATTGTCACTTTTATTGTATTGATTCATTCTCCCCATGAGTAGTTAATGTTTCTCCAGTTATTTATGTCTGTCTTTATTTTTTCTATAAATAGTAATTTATAGTTACATTTATAATTCCTATGTACTTCTTGGTGGATAGATTCCCAAGTATTTTGCTTTCTGTAGTCAAGTTTTTCTTGTACAATTGTTTTTTTTTTTTCTCTTTCTAACTCTTCTTCCTCTATTCTACTGCTGTGGTGTAGAAATTCTGGGGATTTGTGTGGATTTATTTTACATCTTGAAAGTTTGCTGCAGCTATTGTTTCAATTAATTTTTTAGTTTTACTCTCTAGCATTCTTTATGTACACTATCATAGCATCTGTAAGAAATAGTCCTTTTGTTTCTTCTTTTCCTATACTCATTCCCTCAATTTCTTTTTCTTATATTATTACCATAGCCAGCATTTTCAGTATTATGTTCTTCCAGATGAATTTTGATATATTTTTTCTAGCTCTAAAAAATATTTTTGGTAGTTTGATTGACATGGCACTGAATTAATTTAGGTAGAATTGTCATTTTCATTATATTAGCTCAGCTTACCCATGAGCAATTAATGTTTTTCCAATTATTTAGATCTGACTTCATTTGCGTGAAAAGTGTTTTGTAATTGTATTCATATAATCCCTGGGTTTGTTTTGGCAGGTAGACTCCCAAATATTTTATAATACCTACAGTAGCTTTAAATAGAATTTCTCTTTCTATCTCTTGCTGTTAGGCTTTATTAGTTAGGTATAAAAATGCTGATGATTTATGTGAGTTTATTTTATATCCTGCAACTTTGCTAAAGTTGTTTATTATTTCAAGTAGTTTTTTACTCAATTCTCTAGGATTCTCTAAGTATATCATCATATCATCTGCAAAGAGTGATAACTTAGTTTCTTTTTTTACCTATTCTAATTCCTTCAATTTCTTTTTCTTCTCTTATTGTTAAAACTAGCATTTCTAGTACCATATTGAATAACAGTGGTGATAATGGGCATCCTTGTTTCACCCCTGATCTTATTGGAAATGCATCTAGCTTATCCCCTTTACATATAATGCTTCCTGATGGCTTTAGGCAGATGCTACTTATCATTTTAAGTAAGGATCTGTTTATTCCTATGCTCTCCAATGTTTTCAATAGAAATGGGTGTTGTATTTTGTCAAAAGCTTTTGCTGCATCTTTTGAGGTAATCATATAGTTTCTATTAGTTTTGTTGTTGATATATGATCAATTATGCTGATAGTTTTCCTAATATTGAAACATCCTTGCATTCCAGTAATAAATCCTACCTGATCAAAATGTATTATTCTCATGATAAATTACTGTAACCTTTTTGCTAATATTTTGTTTTAAATTTTTGCATCTGTATTCGTTAGGGAAATTGGTTTCTAATTTTCTTTGTTTTGGCTCTTCCAAGTTTAGGTATCAATACCATATTTGTGTCATAAAAAGAATTTGGTAGGACTCCTTTGCCAGTTTTCTTAAATAGTCTACATAATATTGGAATTAATTGTTCTTTAAATGTTTGATATAATTAGCTTGTAAATTGACCCTGGAGATTTTTTCATAGGGAGTTCATTGATAGCTTCTTCAATTTCTTTTTCTGAGATGAGGTTATTTAAATATTTTACTTCCTCTTCTGTTAATCTGAGCAATTTATATTTTTGTAGATATTCATCCATCTTGCTAAGATTGTCAAATTTATGTGCATACAATTGGGTATACAAAATTATGGGCATACAAAAAAGTACAATTCTCTTCTTTAAAAAAAATAAACAGGACATGTAGAAACAGTTTTCTTTTTCTTTTCTTGCTTTCTTTCTTTGGTCTCTGAATCTAGATAGACTTTTACTTTTCACAAGATCAAGTTTCTCATTGAAAATTCCTTGTCATCATTATGAAGCTAAACTTATCTTTACTTTTACCAGCACATCCTGTTGCACAATAGTCTTGCCTATTCATTCCTATTGTTGTCCTCCAGCCCATGAGTCAGGTCCTCCCAACTCAAGTGTCTTCCCCAGACCTTTCTACTTAAGATATTTTAAGTTATAAGCTTAACAATTACTGGCAGTGCTGCCTTGTATTTTTTTTTAATTTCAAAAAGAAGGGAAAGGAAAAATTATTAGCAAAATAATTCCTAATTATTGTTTTAATTTCCTCTTCATTGGAAGTGAATTCAACCTTTTAATTTTTGATACTGGTAATTTGGTTTTCTTCTTTCTTTTTTTAAATCAAATTGACCAGAGGCTTATCGATTTTTTTTTCATAAAACCAGTTCTTAGTTTTATTTATTAGTTCAAAAATGTGGAACACTTCATGTATTTGCTTGTCATCCTTGCCCAGGGGCCATTTCTGTATCATTCTGTATCATTCCAGTTTTAGTATATGTGCTGCCAAAGCAAGCCACCATGTTAAGTATTATGTTAAAAAGAAGTGGTGATGATGGACATTTTTGTTTCATGCTGCCTAATTTTATCGGAAAAGATTCTAGTTTATCTCCATTACAAATAATTATGACTCTTGATTTTAGACGTGTTGTTGTTATCATTTTAAAGGAAAGTCTATTTATTCCATTGCTTTCTAGTGTTTTTAACATAAATGGATATTTTTCTCAAAAGTTTTTTCTGCATTTATTGAAATAATTAAACCATTTCTGTTGCTTTTGTTATTAATATGGTCAATGAGTTTATAGTTTTTATAATATTGTCAATTCTGAATTCCTGTTATAAATCCATCCTGCTCATAGTGTATGATAATTGTAATATACTGTTTTAGCCTTTTTGCTAATATTTTATTTAAAATTTTAATATCTATACTCATTTAAGATATTGATCTATAGTTTTCTTTTTCTGTTTTGACTTTTTCTGGTTTGTGTATTGGATAGTATCTGTGTCATAGAAGGAAAATGGCAGGACCTCTTCTTTTGCTCTTTTTTTGGTAAATAGTTAATTTAATATTAGAATTTATTGTTCTTCAATATTTGATAGAAGTCACTTATAAAACCATCTGATCCTAGAGTCTTTCTAAGGAAGTTCATTTATGGTTTTAAATTTTTTTCCCCTCAGATTTTGTTTTTTTTTTTTAAATACTCTACTTCTTGCTCTATAAATTTTCATGTTTTATATTTTTGTAAATATTTATTTCATATAAGTTGTCAGTTTTATGGGCATATAGTTGAGCAAAATGGTTTGAAATAAGATATATGTGAGGTATATATGATATACCCCATATAAGTATGTATAAATTATTTAATAAGGAATATATGAAGAAGCTCAGTTAACTCATAAGTTTATTCATTCAACAAACATTTATCAAACACTAGTTGCGTGCTAGGCACTAGAAATATGAACATAAAAATGAAACAGGAATAGCAGTTACCTGAGAAGTCTTAGTATTGACAACAATTTGGATATGGGGAGAAGGGCAGTGATGAGAGTAAGGAATCAAGAATGACACTTAGGCTGTGAGCCTGGGTGCCTGGCAGAATGTTGGCACCCTCCACAGTAATAGAGAAATTAGGAAGAGGGGAGGGTTTGAGGGAAAAGATAATGAGTTCAGTCTTGGATATGTTGAGTTTCAGATGTCTCCGGGAAATCCAAATCAAGGTGTCCCAGAGACAGCTGGAGATGCAAGATTGGAGGTCAGGAATGAGGCTACTGTTGGATGAATTGATCTGAGAATCATCTGCATAGAGATGATAGTTGAATCTATGGGAGCTGATAAGATCACCAATCAAGATAGTATAAAGGGAGAAGAGGAGAGATCCAAGGATAGAGTTTGGGGGGACCTCTGTTGTTAGTGGGGGAAACCTAGATGAAGATCCATCAAAAGAGCAGCCAGACAAACAGGAGGAGAACTAGGAGAGAGCAATGTCAAAAGACGAGAATATCAAGGAGACAACAATCAACAGGGTCAAAGACTGCAGAGAGGTCAAGGAGGAAGATTGGGGGGAAATGGGAGTTGGATTTGGCAAACAAGAATCATTGGTATCTTTGGAGAGAGACATGCAGTTAAATCATGATGTTGGAGGCCAGAAGTCAGAGAATTCAGAATAAAATGAGAGGAAGGGAAGGGAAGGTATTAATTGTAGTTGGCCTCGTTAGGGAATTTAGCCACAAAAAAGGATGAGAGATAAAGGATAATAGCTAGAAGGGATAGACAGATCAAGGGAGGATATTCTTTTTTTAGGTTGAGCGATACATAGGCATGTTTATAGGCAATAGAGAAGCCAGCCAGTAGACAGGGACTGAAGATGTGTTATTGTTCAGACATTTTAGCTGTGTCCAACTCTCTGTGACCCTATTTGGGGTTTTCTTGGCAAAGATACTAGAGTGCTTTGCCCTTTCCTTTTCCAGTTAATTTTACAGGTAGGAAAGGGAGGTAATCAGGGTTAGGTGATTTGCTCAGGGTCACAGAGCTAGTAAGTGTCTGAGACCAGATCTGAACTCAGGAAGATAGCTATTCCTGACTCCAGGCCTGGCATTCTATCCGCTTCACCACCTAGTTGCCAGATTGAATATTAGTGAGGAAATAATTGGGACAACTAGGTGGTGCAGTGGATAGAGTGTCATCCCTGGACTCAGGGGGAACTGAGTTCAAATCCAACCTCAAATACTAACTGAGTGACCCTGGGAAAGTCACCTAACTCTGTTTGTCTCAGTTTCCTAGTGTGTAAAATGAGCTGATGTAAATGGTCTGTAAAATTAAGAAAATGGCAAACCACTCCAATGTCTTTGCCAAGAAAACCCCAAAAGGAGTCACAAAGAGTTGGACATGACTGAAACATCTAAATAACAACAATAAGAGGGATGAGAGAACTAGATTAGGTTGAGCCCTGCCTAAGGTCAATGGGAAGGACTTTGATGTTTTCTTGTCGGTGTCTGTGTTGGCAAATGTTTAACATCTGGCTCTCTGAAAATGTATATGACATACCTTCAAGTTTAATCCACATTATCAACATTTTCTCCACCACTCTCTTAAGATTATGTAATAAACAGGGGCCGCTAGGTGGCGCAGTGAATAGAGCACTGGCCCTAAAGTCAGGAGGACCTGAGTTCAAATATGACCTCAGACACTTAATACAAAAACTAGCTGTGTGACCTTGGGCAAGTCACTTAACCCCAATTGCCCTACCTTCCCCCCTCCAAAAAAAGAGAAAAGAAAAGATTATGCAATAAGTAAAACAGTAAGTCAAGTTCTGATGTGTACCATTTGCCTATCTCCAAGGAAAAAATGCTCACATTGAAAAGTTCATAATCAGCTCTCCCAGACTCCATCACATCCCTCTTTGTAAGCTGTTCTTACCCTAGTTCTCTATAGCATTTCATCTGTGTAACATAAAATTCTGTTTTCTAAACTGCAGGAACAAATTGTAAAAGCCAGTCCTGATCTCTAAACTCAACATTGCGCTCATTTGCTGGAGTCCTCAGTACTCCGAAGAGCATAGGAGCAAGAGCCAAGAAGCCTCACCTCGGAGCCCTATGTCTCTGATTTCCTGTGTAATATTGTTTCCTTTTTTTGTCTCAGTTCCCTCATCTGTAAAATGAGGTGGAGGGAAAGAGTAGACTGGGTGATCTCTCAGCCCCCTCAGGCTCAAAATTGCATGACTTCAAAACTCTTAGTATCAAACCAGTGACCTTTTCATTTTCTTGGTGAATTTTTTGTTCCCTTTAAAAAAAAAACTAAAGTAACTCAGAATATCTTTAGGTATTTTAAAGGAAATATGAAATAGAATGGAAATGCTGCAATTGTCAGTGAGGTCAATTGAAATGGAAACCGTCCATGAGAATCCCTGCAGGCCATATATTGATTTAGTTTTTAAAATGTAATATTATTTTGTATTTTTATATTTTGTGGTGTTTCAGGGCTCACTGGGCTGCTGGCCTTCTTTTTGCCACCTCTACTCTACATTGTTGGAGGTAGTAAAAATAACTCACTCTTGGAGAACTTTTAAGTTGGCAGAGAATTTACATACATTTTTCTCATTTCATCCTCATAATTCTATGAAGTAAGTACTATTATTGTGCCCATTTCACAGATGAGGAAAGAAGTTTAGAGACTGGTCATAAATCTAGAGTCTGTGGAAGAATACAAACCCAGTTCCCTGAAAGCCAAGACTAACATTCTATTCACTGAAGCTTATCATCCATTCTGTGACTTAGCCCCCCCTTCCCCCACTAAAGAAATTAGCTTTCAAATTGCCTTTATTTGAAGGCTCAGAATAAATTTTTACAATCCTCCTCATAACCGATCTCCTTTCTCCTCCCTTCTTTCTCCTCCCCTCCCATTCACATTTCTCTACCTTTTCTCTTCCACACCCTAATCTTGAGTCCATTGCCTTGACCTTCCTGACCACACCCTTGACTTGGTCCTGCTTTAAGAACAAATGTTGACATGTTTACTTGCAGGAAATGTGGCAGAGGGGGGTACTTTCCTATGATATCTAACTTTTAAAAAAAGAATATTTGCATGAACCATATTTAACTAGAACTTTTTTTTCTCTTTTCCATTGTGAAGCTTTCATGACTCTCACTTTGAAAAGTTTCCCATTATTTCACACTCACAAACTCCAAGCCTTTCCTAAGAAAGTGTGGGATAGGAGGAGTGATCACAATGAAGAGGTTAAGGGTAGGGGTGCTCGAGACCCCAAAATACCAACACGCCAGGTCCTGCTGAATGAATTCGACTCAAGTCATCTCTCAGCCAAAGAAAAGCAAAGTTTATTAAAAGTTTGCTTGTATTGGACACAGAATAAGTCTGTGCTAGAAAATTCTATGGTGCTCTCACACAACATGGTGTGAGATGGGGTCTTATATACAGAAGGTTGTGGGAAGAATCTAGGGGTGGTCTAGAGAAGGAGTTTGGGGAGGGTCTTCAGGAAGAGTTGATGAGGTAAATGAGTGATCAAGGGTGGGAAGTTGCTGGAAGCTACCTGGAGACTACAGACAATGGTGGGCTAGGCCATTTCAAGGGTGGATTGATATTTTGATAAGGTTCAAGGGTGGGAAGTAGATGGACAATGGAGGGCTAGGCTAGTAACAGAGGTTTGGGCCCAGCCACAATGTAAGGTTTATGGCCTCATGCAAATGCCTCATCAAATGGGATGATGTAAAAAAATTTTTTTTTGTTTTTAAATGCTTATTAACTTCTAGTTTACATCATTCATTTCTGCAAGATTTTGAGTTACAAATTTTCTCCCCATTTTTCCCCTACCCACCACCCCAAAATAGCGATCCCACTGGATATCCCCTGCTCCAATCTGCTCTCTCCCATATCTTCCCCCATACCCCCTCCAACTTTCCAGTAGGGCATGGTGGATCTCTATGCTCCAGTACCTGTATATCTTATTTCCCAGTTACACGTAAAATAATATTAATAATAGTATATATATATTTTAAACATTTGATTTTAAAACTTTGAATTCCAGATTCATTCCCTTCCTCCCTTGTCACCCACCCTTACTGGGAAGATAAGCAATTCAATATAGGTTGTACATGTATACCTATGCAAAATATTTCCATAATGGATGTATTGTAAAAGACTGGCTATATTTCCCTCCCTCCTTTCCTACCTCTCACTTGTTCTATTCTCTGCTTTGATCTTGTCCCTTTTCAAAAGTGGTGCTTCCAACTTCCCTCCCTCCCAGCCTCCCCTCCCCTCCATCATCCCCCCTCCCATTCCCTTCTCCCCTACTCTCCTATAGGGTGAGATACCCTATTTAGTGTGTATGTCATTCCCTCCCTAAGCCAAATTCAACGAGAATAAGGTTGACTCATTCCCTTTTGCCTTCTTGTTCTTCCTTCCCCTCCATTGTAACCATTTTCCCTTGCCTCTTCTATATGAGATAGTTTACAAATGGGACGATTTAATCAGAGTTCAAGGGGGGTTCCCAGAGTCTGTACCTCAAGGACTCAAGGAGAGCTCAAGAGGGTTCTCAGAGCCCATACTTCATCAGCAGCACTCTCAGCCCTTATCTCTCAAAGTCCCACCAGTCCCCTAATAATAAAGAGGAAGGTTGCTTTCCTGGACCAGTAGAAATTTAACTTATTATAGTTGCTACCAAAGAACATTTGAACTCAAAATCGAAACACCCCAAATACAAAGTCATGATTAGAAAAGGGAGGGAGGGAGGGAGAAAGAGTGGAGGGGAGAGACAGAGACAGAAATAGAGAGAGAGAGAGAGAGAGAGAGAGAGAGAGAGAGAGAGAGAGAGAGGAAATATTTTTTCAGTATTTCCTTTTCTAATATAATTTCTCCCAGGATAGAAGTTGGGAACTTTAGGCCTGCAGGGGTGGGAAAGTTTGGATTCAATCAAAGGGCTGCACTTGAGGACCTAGAGGGCCACATGTGGCCTCGAATCCACAGGTTCCCCATTCCTGGTTAGGATAAAGAGCAAAAAACAGAATATTGGACTTCTAAGACCAACTCTACTACTTACTGATCATGTGACTGGATAAACGAATGAATGAATGAATGAAATAACATTTATTATCAGTCAGTAAGAGTTTATTAAGCTCCTACTATGTTCCAGGAACTGTGTTAATCACTGGAGATACAACGAAAGGCGAAAGACAGTTCTTGCCTCCAAGAAGCTTGTACTTTAGTGAAAGAGACAACATACAAATGTGTACAGAGTAAGCTGTATATAGTATAAAGAGGAAATAATTAACAGAGGGGAGGCACTAGACTTAAAAGGGGTTGGAAAAGGCTTCTTGTAAAAAGTGGGATTGTAGGGGCAGCTAGGTGGTGCATTGAATAGAGCACAGACCCTGGAGTCAGGAGGACCTGAGTTCAAATCCTGCCTCAGACACTTGACATACTTACTAGCCATGTGACCTTGGGCAAGTCACTTAACCACAATTGCCCTGCCTTCCCCCCTCCAAAAAAAAAAAAGTGAGATTGTAGAAAGCCAGGAACCAGAGATGAGGAGGGAGAGAGCATTCCACACATGGGGGACTGGCAGAGAAGTCAAGAGATGGAGGGTCTTTTCAAGAAACAGCCAGGATGTTAGTTCCACTTGAACATGGAGGGAGGGATGAGCTTAATGTATAAGAAGACTGCAGACCTAGAGGTAGGTTATGAAGGACTTTGAATGCCAAATAGATTTTTATTTTGATCCTGGAGGTGATAGGGAGCCACTGGAGATTATTGAGTAGTGGAGTGATATGATCAGACTTGCATTTTAGGAAAATGACTTTGAGGACTTAATGGAGAATGGACTGGAGTGGGTTGTGGCAGGAAAACCAGCCAGCAGGATATTTCTGTAGTCCATGAGAGAAGTAATTTAGGACTTGCAGCAAGGGGTGGGTATATCAGAGGAGAGAAAGGGACACATTTGAGAGATGTTGCAAAGATGAATCAACAGGCCTTAGTAACAGACTTGATATGGGGTGTGAGAGATGGAGAGAAGTAATGGATGACTCCTACATTGAAAGCCTGAAGGACAGAAAGGATGGCGTTGCCTTCATCAGTAATAGGGATATTTGAAAGTGGGGAGGGCTTGGGGGGGGGAGTATAATGTGTTCAGTTTTACACATACTGAGTTAAAGATGTCTACTGGACATCCAGTTGTGGGGCCTGAACGGCAGTTATTAAGTGCTTTCTAGGTACAAGCACTATGATAACCTCTAGGACCACAAATAGAAAAGCAAATTAGTCTCTGTTCTCAAAGAGTTCACATTCTAACGGGAAAAAAACATATAGGAGGGTTTAACTGCAAGACAAATGATAAAGTCCAGTGATCAATAGGGCAAACCTGCAAGGAAGATGATGGTTTGGTGACCATTAAGAAGCTGCAAAAAGATTATGGAAAGGCACAATAAAAAGGCTAATGACAAGGCTGCAAACTCATCCCTTCGCCCACCAAGAAATGCCTGTCACTCAGTGAAGTGGAAAGGCTTTGTGCCTTATGAATTATAAATGGGCTCATATTATAGCTGTCCCTTTGGACCTTACTTCTGCCAAAGACCAAAACTGGGG
Organism: Petaurus breviceps papuanus; assembly: GCF_028583685.1. NCBI lineage: Eukaryota > Metazoa > Chordata > Mammalia > Diprotodontia > Petauridae > Petaurus > Petaurus breviceps. Next base: position 22,896,903 of record NW_027185876.1, read on the forward strand.
CTTTCTTATTCTTCTTCTCTTTCTTCTTTTCCTTCTCTTCCATAGTGAGACAGATAGGAAGATAAATAGGTAGATAGATAGATAGATAGATAGATAGATAGATAGATAGATAGATAGATAGATAGATATCCCAGAACACTCTTCCTTCTCATCTTTGTCTTCTGACTTCTTCTAGATTTAAGCAAAAATCCCACCTTCTATAGTAAACTTTTCTTATTTCCTTGTAAATCTAGTGCCTTTCCTCTGTTGACTAACTCCAATTTATCTGGCATGTAGCTTATTTGTATATAGTTGTTTGCATGTTGTTTCCCTCTGTTAGATTGTGAGCTTCTCAATGACAAGGGCTGTCTTTGCCTGTCTTTGTATCCCCAGCATGTAGCATAGAACCTGGTGCATAGTAGGAGCTTGATAAATGCTCCTACTATGCACCAAGTTCTATGCTACATGCTGGTTGAAAGTTCATAACACCTTGCTTTTTTGTGTGTGTGTGTATTGTCCATCCTTTTGCCATTCTCGCCACTCAGTATTTTATTCACCTCTGCTGAGACTCCTTCCATCTGTCAGCACTCACCACCAAGACCTAGCTCCCTACTGGATGCCATTGTATCCCTGGCCATTCTTTCCAGTACTGGCCGCCCATTCTCTCATAGTCCTGATTTTCCACACCTGGATTAGGAATCAGTTAGAAATACTCTGTGATCCCCATTGCCACTTTCACATTCTCCTTGTAAGACCAATGCTCAATACTCAGCAACCTTTCTTCCTTTGAGAGTTATTCATTCAAATTTCTCACTTGATCCAGATCCCGGTGGTTGTCACCTGCCAACCCTGGAACATTCTGTTATTTCTCAATGAGCTCGATGCTTGGTTTGCCTTCTTCCCCTGAGCCCAACACTGACCCTTATAATGGGGCATTTCAGTATCCATGTTGATGTTACACAAACACACTAACCACGGAATTCCTAAATCTTCCATCTATTACCTCCAGTCTACTCAGTCTAACTCTCATGACGCACTCCTCAACTCAACCTCAACTTACACTCAGTAATGGATAGTCCTACAGTTGATCCTAGCATCTCCCACACATGTTATGTAATCAAGGATTCTCAGCTTCTTTTCATGATCATGATCTCCTATCATTCTATCTCTCCCCATGCCCTGCTTCTCCCAAACCTATTCTTTCTCCTATCACCTCCAATCCCTCTATAACTCAATTCTTTCTCAGCCTGCTCTTGTTATCCTTACCTCCCTTCCTAACCTTGTATCCTTTATGAGCCAGTTTTACCTTTGGTTATTGTCTAATCTTGAATCCCTTGTTCCCTTATCCTACCCAAGATGTCTCCCTTGTTATATCTTTTCAGATCCCAACACTGCATTACTCCCACCATCCACCTCTTTTGTTCCTACTCACTTGCTACTATAAAGATCTAGAAAGTCATACGAACAGTCCTGACTACTGTACAAACAGTACAAGTTTGTTTTGACACAGATGAGTGTCATCAGCCCGATGTATGTTCTCAGAGAGATGTAGTGGTCGATAGAAGAATCCGTCCTGAAAGTGGGAAGGGAAAGAACCCAGAATGTTGAAATGAATAGTGCTGACTGAGAGGAACCTGTCTGCAGACCTCCTACATGAAGGTTTCCTGGAGATTTTATAAATGTAAATTTACATCAGAGTTTTCAAATGTATATGCAAAAACCTTCACAACAGCCATTGATTGTTGGTGCTCACTTCTTTCTCAGATTGTCATGTATATTTTTATCTATGTCAATGTTATTATTCTCAATCCTCCCCTCTCCTTTCTTCTACCCACTTTTAGAATGTAAGTTCCATGAGACGGCTTTAAAAGACCAAAAACATTCATTTCTCCTCTTGAATGTCTCTTCAAGACTGGGAAATTTAGGCTGGCTAGGTGGTACAGTGGATAGAGCACCGGCCCTGGAGTCAGGAGGACCTGAGTTCAAATCCGACCTTAGACACAACACAAAAAACTAGCCATTTGACCTTGAGTAAGTCACTTAACCCCAAATGCTCTGCCTTCCCCCTCCAAAAAAAAGAAAAAAGAATGGGAAATTCAATTCCTTATGAGGCAGTATTTTCTACTCCTGGAAATCTTTAGTTTGTTAGAAATTTTTTTTTTCATGTTGAGATAAAAATTACGTTCATGTAGTTTCTGCCCATTGGCACTACTTCTGCATTATGGAGTAACACAAAGTAAACCCATTCTGTTTTCTCCAGGATGGCTCATACTTTTCTGGTTCTCATGCTATTTTTCGTACTGCTCCTTTTCTACCTCCTAGTCCTTTCCTCATCAGATAAACACGGTGCAGGGCCCTTCTCGCTCTGTCTTTCTTTCACAGTCCCTCTCTGCCACTACACAGAGTTGGTAATTTGGCTGGGATGACAATAGAAAGTGAGGAGAGGAATTCAACTGTAGGAGACAGGCACCAGGGTGAAGGATGAAGAAGAGAAGGTGAGGGGGATAGCAGAGCCAATAATAGCAGCAGCAGGTCTCTCCTTGTCAGGGTTAGCTGCTAAATCTATTCACCCTCCTGTATGAGTTAGCTGTGGCTTGAAGAGGTCCTGCCAATAACAAGAAAATGAACTAAATTCCACACCCAAGCTGAGCCAAGATCCTGAGTTCACTCGGGATGCTAAATATATTTATTTCTAATGCGATGAGTCCCAAGTCTAGAATTCCTGTTTCTTCATCTGGTAAGTCAAGGAACACTACTGAGTGGGCACACCTTTGCCCACTCAAAGAGAAGCAGCAGTAGATGACTGAACAAACTCATACATTTCCAATATCTAGCCAATTCCCAGAATTTCTGAAAGCAATGAGCTCTCAGTGCCACTCATTCTTTATATTCTTATTGAGTCTATATATAGTATGCTAAGAGTAAGTGCTGCATAAGATATCCCAGCATGTAGACCTAATTATACAAAGAATCAATTCCATTATGCCAAGGTCATATGACTAAGATTTTGATGAAATACAACAAGGTCAGAAAATGAGATGGGGTCTCACTGGGTTGGGGGGAAGAAGCCTAGAGCCAAGTTCTAACTGGGTTGACCAAGCCCCAAATGGTTCACCCTGACTATTTGAAAATGAAAGAGAATGTAGTATTTACTCTGTTCTTCTACCAGAGGAATAGTGTAAATTACCAGCGGAAACTTTGGACTCCCCAATGATGGGCCAGCATCACTTGCTAATTAAGATGGATCAAAGGTGCTATCCTCACTGCCACCCATTTGTTTAAAAAAAAAAAGAACTTTTGGGGGATAGTACTTATCACCTTGTCATTTGGAAACTTTGACCTTTTTGCATCCTTGGACTTCTGCCCCTCCCCCAGCAATAATGTTGGTTACTAATAACGCTGGCCTAAGGCTATAAGCAGATAGCAGAAAGATCCTGTGTTTGCCTCGGTAAGCCTGAGTCCCTGGCTGCTCTTCTGTTTCCTTCCCTAAGCATAGGTCATTGATCATTGGAATGGACATTTACATCCTTGGTGGGAACCTTGTAGGCTGAGAATTCTAGCTTCAGGTACCAGCTACCCAGAGGGAGATTATTTCTTTAATAGCATAATGTTCTTTGTAGGAGGATATGACCCATGTGGGACCAACCAGTAGCTGAATGACTAAACAAAGTCAAGTCTTGATTAGCCAGGGGATATGGACCCTGCAGACCCTGCAGAGACAAAGTGAATGAGAACATGAAATACCTGTTCAACAGTCTCACAAAGAATCTTTACTTTTCAGGGTTTTTTCTTTCCTTCCATTCCTTCAACCACAGACACCCAACCATACAATCTTCCTTCTATTCCTGCCACATAAATGGACCTCTAACTCTAACCCTGCACCATACTAATTGGTGAGTGCTCCCTACATCCCCTCAGTCATCCTCTCCTCCTTTCCACCTCTTCCTCCAGGAATAGTCATCAAATTAAGGTGAGCATTGTTTCTGGAAAGGGTATATCAATAATCAAGTGCCCTAAGGTTCCATTCACCATTCTTGTGACTTTTTCTTTCCATGGTCACAACTCCTCTCTTCATGTTGTCTCCTCCTATATGAATGTAAGTTTCGCAAGGGCAGAAACTGACTTACTTTTTTCTTTTTATCTCCAGTGTTCAATGAAGTGCTTGGCACATGATAAGCATTTGACAGGTGTTCTGTTTTGTTTTGTTTTGGAGAGGGATAGGCAAGGCAATTTGGGGTTAAGTGACTTGCCCAAGGTCACACAGCTAGTATATGTGATCAAGTGTCTGAGGCTGGATTTGAACTCTGGTCCTCCTGACTCCAGGAGTGGTGCTCTATTCACTGCACCACCTAGCTGCCTCAACAGGTACTTTTTAATGGCTAACACCTATATATCACTTTAAAGTTTACAAAGTGCTTTACATAAATTATCCAGTGATTTTTCTTTTTTTTTTTTAAATCATTCATTTAACTAGAGGTCCTAATGTAAGGAAGAAAATTTGACTTCATTGATATCACTGAGACCTGATATGATGAAATCCACGAATGGAACATGCCTCTGGATAAGTATATCTTATTTAAAACAAATAGGAGGGAAGCTAGGTAGTGTAGAAAAAGTACAGGCCCTGGAGACAAGGTTCTGAGTTCAAATCTGTCCTCAGACACTTACTAACCATGTGACCCTGGACAAGTCTCTTACCCCTGATTTCCTTCCCCAAAATTAAAATTAAACCAAAAGGATAGATAAAATTGGTATGGAGTATAGCATTGTATATTAAGAAGATATGCTCATGTGCAAAACCATATACAAAAGTGGAAAAGGATGATAGCATTTGAGTGAAGGGAGAAAGAAATAATTTTGTTTTTGTAGCATGTTCTATAGAGCACCTTGACAGAAAGAGGAAATAGATGAAGACTTAGAGGGAAGAGATCACAAGCCTGATTCTGAAATATCATATAGTGGTAGAAGGAAGACATCTGAAGAGTCTCTATCTGTCTCTCTCTGTCTCTCTCTCATCTCTCATGTCATGAAAACCCAACAATTTCATTGGGCAAGGTTTCAGACTCTATCTTCTAGTTTGACCAGTATCTGACTAAATTCTTTCTGCCCCAGGTACCTTTGGGCTTATCTAGGGGCTTCAGAGAGATGATGAGTCTCTATTTAGGTAGACCCATCCTTGAAAAGTATAGCCTGTTTCTGGAACTGTATCATATCAGATGTTAGCATGTACTGAACATTTCCCATCAAAAATTGTCATCAGATTTAAATTATATGTAAGAGGGGGAATTCCCTGGCCCACTTCAGTTGATATAGTCACCAAAAGCCCAGAATATGTTAATTGAATTGTGTTAATGAAGTTCGAAACTGACTGTTAAGATGTGTGTATGCACTAATCCCTTTGTAAAGTACTGTTCTTTTAAGAGCATTTTGATGTTTTCTGCTCCTTTCAGATCAGAAGCATCACTTTTGTTTAAAGAAAAATAATTTAATCAGCTCTTAAATCATGTAAGGTACTAAACAATCTGGTGCCTGGAAGGGATAGGAAAAGAACTTTGGTTTACCAAAAACTACTAAAATTCATGTGAGAAAATTTTCAGATGGGATATCAGCAGTTTAAGACAAAAAAAATTATCTTTGACAGAAATAAAAGGTTCAAGCAATCTAGTAAAAGACATAGGGTATTGCTTCTTTTGTGTGTGAACAGTTTGAAGGTTTACAGGAAACAGAGAAAAAACTTTTATTTCTTAAAATTGATAAAAATGACAATATAAATATAGTGGTCAGAACATAGATTGGTAGACTTTGAAGACTTGTGTAATGGCTGAAACTGTAGGACACTGTGGTCCTCTTGCCTCGTTTGCATATATAACTGTTTTAAGTGTTAAGAAGTCAAAACTAAAAAAAGAAAAAGAAAAAGAAAAAAATTCAACTGTTCAGACAGCTAGGTGGCGCAGTGAATAGAGTACCAGCCCTGGAGTCAGGAGGACCTGAGTTCAAATTTGACCACAGACACAACACACAACTAGCCGTGTGACCTTGCCTACTCCCCCCCCCCCCAAATAATAATTCGACTGTTTTAGACTATGGGATATTTAAATAAGGATTGTTGATTTCACAAAAGAGATTTGGTTAGTTTGTTTCCTCCTAAGTGAAAAGGGAGTTAATCTCTGTCTCTGATACTGAAAGTAATGAAAATTAAAAACAAAAAACCAGCAGGGGGTAAATGGCTAACTTTGTTGGAGATGGATGATGAAGTGGGAGCTGTTGTAGAAAGACTAGAAACCTTTGCCTTGGAGATTGCTGATTGGCTGAAGGGAAATGGGAGCTCATTGGATTAGTTTCATTGTAAAATATTGCTCTGTAGCGCCACCTACAGTTTGAAAGGGATGAAGCCTTTCAGAAGTACCTGTTGATCTCTACTGTCCTCTCTGGTTTCAAAGGGAAAAGCAGGAAGGTGAAAGAGGCTTAGCAGTTGCTATGGGCTAGGTTTCAACTCTGCCATCAACTGACTGAAAAAAAAAAGCATCTTTCTGGTGAGTGAATAGAAGTCTAAATTTGTCTGTTATGACAAGAGTTTTATCCTGATGAGTTGTGCAGTTCTCTAAAGGGAACTATTAGCTAAATTAAAAGTGTGACACTTTCTCAGTGTAATTTTTACAGTAATTGTAAGTTGAAAATTTGTAAATACTTCATGGTCAGCCAAGAGAAGAAAACTTAAATGTCCTAGCTAGAGAGAAGTGAAGATCAAAAGGGGAGCAGTTAGTAAAGAAATGGTAACATGTGGTACAGATGTTGCTGCTTAGACTAATGATATCAAAACCTTCAGTCTATACTCATAATTTATCCAGAGCATATGAGTTTTCCTCCCTCCTTTGCTTTCCTGAAAGCTTTCTGTGATTGTGTCCACTCTTCCTCCTTAGAAACTCTGTTCAGTGGCAAAAGAGTGTGATCTAGGTTTATGTATGGATTGTGATAGATTTATTGACCCTGCATTTTCTTTAATATATGAGTACCTGTGGTGTTTGGACTATGGACTATGTTAAGTAAATGATTATGATTGAGATCTAAAAGTATCATCATTGTTAATGGCTGGTTTGTTTAAATGGTAATCCATTTGTGGGGGCTTAAGAGTTAAAATATTGCATACAAAGGAATATATTCTCCACCAATAAGATTACATTTGGGACATGGAGAGAGTTTTGAGCATAGCCATGTGGTATTGATCTTTCTCTGGAAAGTTAGTCCTGAAAGTTATGTGTTGCAAAAAAAAGTGATTAGATTTCCACCTCCTGTGAGAGAGGTAAAATGCTACAATGTGGGTGACTATATAATATAATATAGTTATATATAATATAAATAATAAGGCATAGGTTACAACTTTAACAGGTGTGAACAAAACTAATTAGTCATCTCTCTAGGAGGGTGTTCAATAACTAAACTCTGAGGAGGACAAGTAATCATAGAGTGAGACTGATATATGGGAGAAAGAGAGGATTCCTCTTTTTTCTGCATTTTAGTCATGTAACTTTGAAAGTGAGTTACTATATCACTAGAAGATACTGTGTCCCTCATGGATCAGACACACTTTAGAAAGACATAGATATATAGAGAATATCACATAAAGGAGAAAGTAGCTACAAGAGTAAGACCACCAGCAATGAAGAGTTAGGCTGCATAGAAAAGCAGACCCTGGGAATTTCAGCATCAGGACTTTACAAAGAGAGAAAGAACTTTGGACCCTTCTAGTGCTAAGACTTGCCTTTGCCACACATTTCCTACCTGTACAGCTTACTACTACTGTACCCTAACTTTGAGCCCACTCTTTCCATGGGTACTGTGCATATTGTGGGAAGGTATGCTCAAGTCTTATGTCCGTGAGAATAATGTTTTATAACTACACTTATCCCTTCCGTATCATAGGACTTAGGGGAATGGTGCCTCTACTATTTGGAAAAGCCATTTAAAATTCATAGGGGTAGGCCCTTCATCTTTCTTTTCCTTTAGGAAATCATGTAAGGACTTAGCCTTTTCTCATATGACGCCAGTCTACTAGAATGCCTTTTTTATAACAACCCTTTATTTCTGAGTTTCTAAACTTTTTCTGTGTTATCTGCTGGCCTTCACATGTCATCTGTGGCTTCCATGAAACTTCTCCCAAGTTCCCAATTAATTTCTTATGCCGACACACAATATATTAAAACCATGATGGGGAAAGTCGTGACATGGAAGGGATAACTGTATTATTTTTGCTGTGTCACTTGAATAAATGCCTTTACTTAGAGTTAATTGAATCTACTGGAATGGCTATTAATGGAAAACACACTGGTGAGGGCTTGTGAGTGATAGTAATTATGAGTTCAGATCCACAGTGTTACTCCAAAAGGTGAGGTAGCAGGTGCCCTCTGGGAACCCAACCTAGATGTATGAGTGCAATTTGAGGGGAGAGTGGGATAACTACCAGAGGAAATGGTGCCATAGATAGCTCTAATTAATATTCACAGTGCTGGACCGCCTCCTCACTCTTGCACACTACCACTAATTTATTTTCTTAAAGCACTCCTTTAGTCTTGACAATCCCTATTAATAAATCTTCAATCATACTCCATTGCTCTAGAATGCATCCAAACTCCTTAGCCTGGTATTCCATTCTGCACAAATTCAGCTTTGCATCCCCATCTGTCCTTACCTGCCAAGATTTTCCATAGTGAAAAAATTTGAAATTTAGAGGAGCCCTCTAGTTCAGCCAAAAAATAGTCTTGTCGTATGCTATCAAAACAGTAAAGAATCCTAGAGCTCCTCAATCTCTACTATAGTATCCACACAACAACATTCCAAGCCATCTGTATCCCCCAAGTACTCAGCATAATGCCTGTCATGGGGAGATGCTTAATAAATGTTAGTTGAATAACTGTTGCTTTTATCCACATCTTTCTATACTCCAAATATTGGAGCACCTGTAAGAACATTTCATGAATACTAGTGCACCATTTGGGCAGTCTGAGCATGTCCTTGATTATGTCTTTTGTGCGGCTTACTGTCATACCAATAATCACTGGTGATATGCTTTAGCCTAATTACCAACCATATATCTTTCCATCATCTTTTGTGTCTGAAAGTCACGAAAGAATAAGAGTATATGTTATATGTATATCTGTATTGTCAACAGACATTCACAGCTTCCTGAAACTTTTCATCTGTTTTGGGCCACACTCAGAACTATTGTGGGGGGTGAGGGGCATTATAAAAATTGACTGCCCTCTTAAGTGACTCAAGCTCTGAGTTTCTAAAAACTCTGAAGAGAACTCTTTATAATGAAAATCTATCAATCAAGAAACATTTATTAAACCTTTACTGTAGTAGCCAGTGGTGATACAAATTCAATGAAAGAAACAATTCCTACTTACAGAGAACTTACCTTCTAATGGGGGGTGGGAGGGAGAAGCCAATAAGGGAACATATACACAATGCAGGGAAGAAGTTCTTCCCTCCTAAAATGTTTCCATGTGAGTGACTAATTGTTAGGAAAAATGAAGACCTGTATGGGAACTCCAAAGTTGAACTGCAGTATGGGACAGGGAGGCATTTTTAATATTTCTGTTTGGGTTTGTTTCTTTGACATTAGTCCAGCCCTTATCATATATATCATCATATATCATATATATCATATTATCCCAAATTGATATTTGCATAGGGTCGCTAACCTTGAGCTTTATCACAATATAAAACTACAAAGCAGAGTGGTGAAAGAGGGATCTGTTCCCAGCTAATAAGCTTACAAAAACTTATAACTGAATATACTCTTTAGTATGTAATTTTTTATTTTTAAATTTAAATTTTTATTATTTTAAACTTGTCAAACATTAACAAATGCAATTCTGTACAAAAAAAAACAGAAAAAGAGGAAACCATGAATCCCCACTCTGTACAATTTTATTTTCGAGTATTTTAAATTTAACCTGGTAGCTTATCTGTGTCCCCTTCTGAACTTCCTTCTCTTCTCTTGTTTTTTTTTTTAATGATTCATTGATTCTCTTTTCTTTATTTTTCTTCCTTTTTCAGTATCACTATAAATACCCTCCCATTCCTCACAACTATTCCCCCCTTAAAAAAAACAACCAAGCCTTCCCTTTTAACAAATGAGAATAGTCACACAAACCAAATCCAAGCACTGAAAATGTATGTCTCATTCATCACTTCTCTGTAAGAGGTGGAAGGTATCATTCATCATCAGTCATATATGATCCTAATTGGTCATTGTGTTGACCAGAGTTAAGTCTTTCTTTTTCTTTTCCTTTACAATATCTTAATCATTATAGAAATTGTTCTTCTAACCCTACTCACTTTTTTTTTGAGTAAGCTCGTACAAGTCTTCCCAGGTTTTTCTGAAATTATTATTTCTTATATTCCATTCAGTTCTATTAATACTTTAAAAATGACCTACGTACATGTATATATTTATATATGTATGCATATATACATATATGTTTGTATAAATGCTTTCAAGTCTTCAAAGCCCTTTAAATACATTATTGCATTTGACCTTCACAACAAAACTTTTGGGGTAGCAGCTATGATACCTCCACTTTAGAGAGGAGGCTACTGAGGTTGAGTGAAGTTAAGTGATATACCAAAGGTCACACAGAGAATTAATGTCTTTGGCACAATTTGAAGTCAGGTCTTCTGGCCTCTGAGTCCATCATTCCATCTACTGCACTACAGATCTGTTCAGCCATTCCCCAGTTAATGGGAACTCATTTTTTTTCCAGCTCTTTGCCACAACAGAAAAAGTTGTTAAAAATATTTTTGTGCACACAGTTCCTCTCCCTCTATCTTTGATCTTTTCGAGGTATAAGCCCACTAGTAATATCACTGCCTCATGTACAAATTAATGACTTTGGGGGTAAAACTCCACATGCTTTTCAGATTGGTTGAACTACTTTACTGTTTCACCTATAGTTCAATAAAGTATGTCCTCCTACACACCCTGGACAATTGTCATTTTCCATTTCTGTCATCTTTGCTGATCTGATGGGTGTGAGACGGGACCTTAGAGTTGCTTTAATTTGCATTTCTTTTTATTATTAGTGATTCAGACCTTTTTATTTTCATGTTGTTGACAGTATACCTTCCTTCTTTCAAGAACTGCCTTCTTTGTTCTTTGCCCAGTTTGATCTATTGAGGAATGACTCTGCTATACACATACATATGTATATATTCACATTTGTATGTATTTACACATATGTATTCTCTAATGTTCAAGATACATTGGGAATTAATAATATAGGTATATGTACATTATCAATTCCTTCTGTGTCTTGAATATTAGATAAATTGTGGCAAAGATTTTCCCCCATGAAACTATTTTCTATCTCATTCTAACTGCATTAATTTTGTTTGTGCAGTTTTTTAAAAAAATTTTATGTAAAAGTTCATTTTGTCTCCTGTGATCTTCTTTATCCCTCATTTTCTATACAATTGAACAGATGTTTATTGAAATCCTATCATTTAGCCTGTAGAACTGGGGGGTTGAGAGGAGAGGCTAAGAAATGGCTCCTAACCTCAAGGATCTTACAGTCTATTTGGGGAGACAAGACTTCCATACATGAAACAACTAGAACAATTTACAATGGTACAGAGACTATGTGTCGAAGACTATGTTGCTATGGGAGGTCAGGAAGAGCTAAAGCAGCCAGGGAAATCTATTTAGATGAGATGGGGTACTTGGGATGGGCCATGAACAGGAAGAAATTGGGAGGGCATTCCAGGTGGAGAAAAAACCATGATCAAAAATATCTCTTTCCATTTCTTTTAGCATTTCTAACAGCCAGAAGGTGCTTGGTTACCCCTAAGACTTTTGTTTATTTATTTTTTCAATTTAAATTTTTATAATTTTCAATTAAAATTTTAAAAAATATCACCTTCATTTCCCAATACATCCTTCCCCCTCCCTCTTTTTCAGAGATAAGTTGTTGTTTATTTGTTTTTTAATTGACAACACAGGCTAGCCATAAAATTCAACACTGATTGACTTAAAGAAATCAATGCAGGTCTCATGGAAGAATGACAGAAGATATAAAAGACATAAATAGACTCTCCTCTTTTTCTTATATGTTGGCTTTGGTGGGCATTATTTTGCTGTGGTTAGTCTACTGATAAAGGGAATTACAAAGGACACTGGGAATGACTAGCAGGGAGAGAGGGTAGCAGTAATAAATGGAAGGGCAGAGAACAATGAAAATCTTATAACTTAAGTCAAATTCCCATGGCCAGTGGTATTTGGGAATTTCAGTTAAAACCCATCAGTGGTATTAGAAGATAAAGCTAATATCCATATACTAGATTGTGAGAAAGAGAAATATCATTTAATATGGAAAAACATGACCTGTAGATATGAACAGATAATTATAACTCACATTTATAGTGCTTTTGAGATTTATAGGCATTTTCCTTACAACTACCCTTTGTGAAATGCAAGTCATTTCAGTGCCTTGGGGAACTTTCTGAGATTGTAAATAGTAGAAGAGTTGCTGATGTCCATTGTTGACAGAGTTTCCTCACTAGGAGGACCCTATACCCAATATATTTATGACTAGTCATCAACATGGGAAACTCCTAATGTGGGAATTCCCTCCAACTCTTTTGCAAAATACCCTCTAAGAGACAGGCCTTAGGGCACTGAGGAAACAAATGGCTTTCCTATGGTCACTTAGCCAGAACATGTCAGAGACAGGTTTTCCTTACTCCAAGGCTCACCCTCGATAACTATCACATGATACTGCTTCTCATTATAATATATAATAATGCCAATTTTACAGATGAGTAAACTGAGACTAAAAGAGATTAAGTGACTTGCTCAAAGCCACACAGCAAGTTTCTGAAGGGGAGTTTGGAACTCATGTCTTTGGAATCCTTATCCAATGGTCTTTCCACTACCATTTATCAAATCCGTGATCAAATAAGACCTTCTATAAAACAACATTTTATTGTATTTGCAAAGTAGAATTGGCATTGAGCCATAATTGAATGTCTTTATTTTTCGAAATAATCTCTTCTTCCTGAAATCTGAAATGATTTTTTTAATAAATGCATAGGCATAAAAATATATAAGGTAACAAATCTATGGGTCATGTCTGCAGATAATTACCAAAAAAATAGTATACATCAGAAGGAACACAGTGGGGATGATCCATTGATATGGACAAAAACACCATCAATATCATCTTCCAATGCATACAGCTCCACCCAGAACTTCTAGTCCTTTTTCACAAAGTTGATTGAAGTGTCTGAACGTTCTCCGATTTTTCTCTAACAAGTAGCAATTTAGTACAGGTCAGCCCTGTCAAAGAAAAAGCAGAAGATTGTGAATTAAACATGAGACTGAATATTCCTAGGATCTTTCATACAAATCCTATAGAAAATACTAGAAAGAATTTGTTTTGGACTGGACCTGTGTTTTCGTTGGGATAGGGAACTCCCAGTGTGAAAACTCCCTCTGCCAATACAGATCAGCAAGTCCTCTGCAACTTAGACTCTTGGAGAGTTGAGTGAGGCCTTGACAGTTTAAGCAGCTTGCTCTTATCCCTCAGTCGGTATGTGTCAAAAGCAGAACTGACCTCAGATCTTCCTTACTCTCAAATCTCTCTATTCCCTGCAGCAAACTATCTCTCATTTATATGCTGACACCTGGCATGTAAATGTGTTAAGTTTGCAGATTACTTTCTTTACATACATTTTCTCTTTTGAGACTTACATCAACCCTGAGAGGTAAGTAAGTAATAAGGTATTAAGAATAAGTGTAAGACTTAGGGATAAGAGTAAGGAACTTGTCATTTCATTGGTATAGGGTATATAAAAATTTTAAGGGACTATTTTGTTTTTTACATCTCTAGCATCCAGAATAGAACAATTCCTTAATAAATGCTTATTGAATTGAACTGAAATTGATATGCTTAAGCTACATGGTCCATTGGTTCAATCAGTGCTTGTTGATTGACTTTACAATCTATTAGATACTATTTCTTTAGCATTGACAATGCAAGGCATTGGAATAGGTGCAGTGGGAAATGTAAAGTGTAAGACTTGTCCCTCCCTCCAAAGAGCTTACCATACATCTGGTTGAAGAACTAGATATCTGGGCAAGAAAAATAATAATAATCCTAAAGAAATGAATAGGTGACAAATGAATAGGACAGATACAAGATGTCCCTGGAATTCAAAGAACTTTGGGTAGAAATTCTCAGGGTAGATTTCATAGCACAGGTGGGGTACATAAACTGGGAAGGGTTTTTGATAGCTGGAGAAGCAGTGAGAGGCCATTCCAAGCAAGAAGGTATGGCATGAGTGGAAAAGGCCAAGAGGCAAAGTAACTGAGGCCTTAAGAGGTTTATTGTTTTCTCCAGGGTCACACTGTTAGTGAGAAGTGGAGCTGGGACTCAAACTGTGCTCTTTCTATAATTTCTGCAATTTTTCCTATATGACCTCTGAACTTTATTGGGGTTGTTTTTTTCCCCCAAAACAGACATCATTGTTCAATGCTCGACGTGCCATTATTCAGTGTTGGCTGGAGAACAAACAAGTGGTAAAATAATGCTACTCTGCCAGTGTTCAGAAAACTCCACTCCCAGTTCCACAAGCACCTAATTTTTTTTTTTGCTTTTTCTTTTGGAGGTTAATTGACTTGCCCGAGGTCACAGGGCTAGTTTTTATGTTAAGTGTCTGAGGTTGCATTTGAACTCATGTCCTCCTGACTCTAGGGCCAGTGCTCTATTCACTGCACTACCTAGCTGCCCCCTAACTAATTTCTGATTTGCTTTCGTGTTTTCTAATATCAAGGGTTATGAACTGAATGTCAGTCAATTTCCTTTCATCCCTATTGGCTGGATGGTGTCTATTAACACCCTATGACTTGCTGGGCATTTGTGGTTTTAACCCATAGTCTATTTTGACTCTTGTGAACAAATTCTATTTACTATTTTGTTGCATTTTCAGTGTCTATTCTACCTGGGCAAACGATCACCTAAGAGACAAGATACACAGGAAGATACAATGCCCAACATCAGATGAGGGTGTTTCTGAAACTTGGGGTTTTGTGTTTTTTTTTTTTCTTTCCCAAGAGCTTTGATCTTTTCACTGGCAAGCATTTTTGCAGCTGCTCTCAAACAGCTCAAGTTCACAATGAATACAGGGCCTGGGAACCTGGGTCCTGGTTTGACTGTGGTCTCAAAGACTTGCTATATTTGGTTCCCTTTTGGCCTTTCCAGGAACATGGTGCAATTCTGCCTCAAACAAAACTGATATTTACTTTATGACACTCAATCTCTCACCATCTCAAATCAATTCCACTACTGATCCAAGTCAAAATAGCTTTTTGAGAATGAAACCACTGTTGGTTTTGACTCTCAGTGATTTCTCCTTCCTTCTGACTTTCCCCTTCTTCCTTGAAGAGACTAGAAAGTCCCTGCAGGTAAACAAGTCAATTCCAACAAGTTAGAATCCCTACAGTTTTGATGTGTTTTCTACACTTCTCCCTTAGTCAGCTACCCAGCTTTTGTCCAATACCAGTTGAAAAATGTTTTTTCTTCTCTCTTTGAAGAGTTAACAATTGGTTCTCCATTCTGACATCATCGTCTAAATATTTAGCATTGTTAGAAGCATTTGAGTTGTAGAATGGATAAACCCTGGCCTTGAAGCCAGAAATACCAAAGTTAATAATCATCATCATTATTATAATGATAAATGATAATAAAAATAAGTAATATTTCTATAACACTGTATGTTTTGCAAAGTACTATGTGTGTGTGTGTGTGTATATAATCTTATCTTATTCAAGTTCTACCTTTGACCCCATACTGTGACTGTATGACCATGGGCAACTCATTTGGTATCTCAATGCCTAAATGAACTCTTGAAGACTTGGACTTATACAGAAGGTGCCAACTGACCCTCATAAAATGGGTTTCCTCACCCTAGAATTCCCTAGTTTTAAATTGTTATTAATTTTTTTGCACAGATATCTAGCTCCCCAACAAGATGGAGAAAAGGACAAGTTCTACACTTCTTTGTATTTCCCACTGCACCTATCCCAATACCTTGAATTGTCAATGCTCAAGAAACAGTAACTTATAAATTGGATAGTCAATCAACAAGCATTGATTGAACCAATGGACCATACATCTTGAGCATATCAAAAAGCATATCAAAGATGGTTCAATTTAATAAGCATTAATTAAGGAGTTGTTCTGTTCCACAAGCTAGGGATGTAAAAACAAAAATAAAATAGTCTATGTGTGAACTTTAAAAGTTTATCTTTTACTAGGAGGGATGGGGA
Source organism: Petaurus breviceps papuanus (assembly GCF_028583685.1). Taxonomy (NCBI): domain Eukaryota; kingdom Metazoa; phylum Chordata; class Mammalia; order Diprotodontia; family Petauridae; genus Petaurus; species Petaurus breviceps. The sequence continues at coordinate 22,913,209 of NW_027185876.1, forward strand.
ACAATATTGATACAAATTAGTAGCTATAAAATACACATAAAATAAATGCAAAATAATTTTTCAGGGGTCTACAATTTCCCTAACTGTGAAGACTAGCTTCTGCAGGCAACCTCATCAAAAACTCATTTAACTATTAAAGAATTGGGGGAGGCTTAGAGAGATTGAGGGAAAGGACTGTTTTTCGCATCTTTTTGTATCCCCGGTGCTTAGCACATTGCCTGGTACATAGAAGGTTCTTAATAAATGCTAATTGATTGATTATGTTGCACAGCTGACATTGGTGTCAGAGGTAGGATTTGAACTTGGTTCTGATTTCAAGACCAATGCTCTAATATTAATCATGCCACCTGCCATAGCTTACTGTGGTGACCCCAGAACCACAGGGTCAGGATTAATTTGATTTCTGGAGCTTACAATTCTATCATTTTTTAAATTTTAATTTAATATTGGTACATTTAAATTTCCCACCTGCATGCCCATTGTGTTCCTCAAGGGAAATTAATAAATATTAATTGGTTGAACTGCTTTCATCTGGAAGCAATTTCAGTAGCTGGGGTTTTTGCAGCTGGCAGCTTGTCCCCTGATACCAGGCAAATCTTTGACACAGTGGGTGTGGCCAGGAAATAAATCTGTAGATGTTATCAGTTGCCAACCCTACCATTCCCACATGACCCACAAAGTTGGGTGGGTTGGGGAGAATAGAGTGGGGGGAAGGGGAGAGAAACCATCTACACTAGCAAGCAATATTTACTAAATCCTTCAAGACCAAATTACCTTCTTATGGTCTAGCTTCTGTCCCAGACTCCCCAGAGACCTGGCATACTTTCTATTTGACCACTTAGGACACTTCCGAATTCTCATCTCAACAATACCTATTACCTAACATGTTTCTTCCTAAAATCTCAAAAAACAAAAAACCTTTATCCACTACCCTGAAAACTAAAGAAAGACAATTTAGCAATCCCTCTTGTAAATTAATTTTTAATGTTAAATTAAAGTTAATGTTTACATGGACCTTAAGTTTGGGCATTTACCTTCTTTAGGGTAAGCAAAAATAAATCTCTAGAATTGCCTTCTTCAAAGGGATATCTTGGACAGTCTAGAAAGTGTCCCCAAATTTAAACAAGATGTATCATGCAAACATATCCTTGCTGTAAATGGATAAGTTTTAGGTTTTTTATTCTATAAACCCTAAGAAGGATGTTCTTGTCAGTTCCACCTGCTAACTTCAGTTGGGCCAGAAGCATGCACCTTTTGGGATAAGCATGAATGAACAGCTCAGTTACAGATAGGAAGACATCCTTAGCAAGGCAAGGAAGGGCCCAAGAGAAGTGAGAGATTAAAAAACATCTCAACAGAGGAAGGTTATTGAGGAAAGACACTTACCTTCTGGAAGACTTCTTGCCTGTCAATGGGGGCAAAAAGAAATAAATGTCATTAACAAAAATAGGTCAGAAAAATGATACCAAGATGTATCATACTTTTATTAAGGAAGGTTTCAGAGAGATTCCCCCTTTCCATCTCCACCTATTTTTAAAAATTCCATTCAATTAAATCTTTACTAAATGACTACTCCATAGACAGTGCTAAGCCTGGAATATTTTCCTTTTTAAGCTTACTAGTCAGAGATATTAATTTTAAGAGACCTAACAAATGTAATCTAACTGTCGGTACCATTATCAGTATTTGACTACAGGTAATGATGAGTAATGGAGTAGGTTTGGAGTCAGAAGACTTGGGTGGAAGACTTGGGCAGGCCACCCAATTGTTCTAGGCCTCATCTATAAAGTGAGAAAATTGGACAAATTGAAAGACTAATGTCCCTTCAAGCTCTAAATACTCAGAGTGACAGGGAATACTGGTCTGGATGGGACCACGGGTCTGACTCAGTATGACAATGATTGTGCCTCCCTAGAAACTGTCATACAATGGGAAGAGCCTTTCATTTGGAATCAGAGAACCAGACTTCAAATCCTGGCTTTGTTCCCTGCTCCCTGCGTGACCTTGGGCAAATTGCTTAATCTTCCTATAGATTCCTCATCTATAAAATGAGAGAGTTGGACTAGGTTGTCTCAAGCTCTAAATCTCTGATCCTTTGGAACCAACTCTTGCTCTAGGAAAACTTCTTAAACTTTTTTGGTGTCATGGAACCCTTTGACAATCTGTTAAAAACTATGAACCCCTTCTCAGAATCGTGTCTTTAAATGCATACAATAAAATAAATACTATAGTGCAAAATAACATAATACAATATACAAAAAAGGAATACAAAAAATTACATTGGATAAATATTTATTTTTCCCCTGCAGATTAATGGATCCCCTTAAATGTGACCCCTTAGAGGACCATGAAACCTAGGTTAAGAACTCTTTCTCTAGGGGAAGCAGGAGCAAAAAGATCTTTGGATAAATAGCCCCAGGAGGAAAATTTCTTCCCAACATGCATTTTGTTGATAATGAGACTCAGATGCAAATAATACACTCATTCAAAATGCAACTATTTTGTTGTTGTTCAGTCTTATCTGACTCGTTGTGACCTCATTTGGGATTTTCTTGGCAAAGATGCTGGAGAGGTTTGCCATTTCCTTCTTCAGCTCATTTTACAGATGAGGAACTAAGGCAACAGGGTAAGTGACTTGCCTAGGGTCACACAGCTAGGAAGTGTCTGAGGCCAGATGTGAACTCAGGAAAATGAGTCTTCCTGACTTCGGGCTCAGTGCTCTGTGCACTATGATGCCACTAGCTTGTTCCATCTACTATTTTATGGTAACCCAAATTACCTATGAATTCTGTGATCTTTCTGGGCTTTTCTTCATTGCCGTAACTATAAGTAGTCTTACTACTGTTGGGTATTAGGAATAAACAGACAAAAACAAAAGTTTCTGCCCTCAAGAAGCTTAAGCAAGAGGCAAAGATCAAAGGAGAAATACGCTTTTATCAGTAGAAAAAGCCTTAATAAAAGTATATAATCTGCTTTTCTGCTATGCTGTATCTGACTTGCAGCGGGTCTCTCCCTCCTCCAGTAGAATGTGAACTGCTCAAGGTTTTATTCCCACTGCCTAATAAGCCCTGAATAAGGGATTTTCATTCATTCATTCATTCTAAATTTTATATTGCCTGTTTTTATGTGCTTTTCTCTCAAGTAAAAAACAATGAAAGCTACAGCTGTATATCACTAAGGGCCCAGTCCTATAGAGGGAGCTTATTTTTAGAGAAAAGGGAACTAAGTGGGTATGTGTTTAGTTTCAAGCCCTATTCTCATCCTGTGCATTGGTTCATGTGGAAAACTCTCCCAACCACAAAACATACACAACACTGCGTTAGTTTGAATGAAGGCCAGTGGTGGATTCAGGTCACATGTGGTTGGGGATTTAAGTTTTTATTCTGGTTCTGTTATTATGCAAGCAAGGAAAGTTGGCCCTAAAGCACCTCTGCCTCAGTTTCGCCTCTGCTACTTGCTGACTGACCTTACAGTGATGAGAAAAGTATGAGTTCTGATTTGTGTAGATGCTCAAACAGTCTTTGCGATACAGGCAACTGAAAAGTGTACTTCAATTCACTATATCCCCTTCTTATTATATAAAAGGGAACCAGCTAAGCAAAGGTTAAGGGGAAAGGCATTTCGTGGTACCCTCCAGTGTTCTGTTCTCATCATGGGTTGGGAAGCAAAAAAAAAAATTATTACCGAAGCTATGACATTCTCTCCTAGTGGGGATGTGCATGGAGGGGAGAGGAAGGGAAATGGTCCCAGGACTAGATCTCAAAGATCTTGCCTAGGTTAGTGGCTCTTGGTGGAGCTCTGAAGGATTGTATAGGGATTGAGCCTTTCTATCAATCCCTAGTTTCCACCCTTGGACCTCCCTCCTTTCAGTTTCTCACATTCCTTCCCCAAGTTTCTTCAGCATTCTTAATTCTCTTAGACTCCTCTGACTTTTTAATCACCTTCTCTGTCCCATCGGGTTCTTTCATTGCTGAGTCAAACTCCTCTTTCCCCTAACTCCCTGCAGAAGGAAGAGGAGAAAGACAAATTCCGAGAATTTTCACATTGCTTTATTCCCTGAACCACAGGGTGTTGCATTTTTCTTCACAGAAAAGCAATGCTACAAACTAGTTAAGTTCCCAGGCTAGCACATAAGATAACTGAAATAACCATATATTTGCAACATAATCGTTCACTATGTTTTCATTGCACATGTATTCAGTTATATTTTTATTTAAATAACCACCTCAGGTCTAATTTGCTAACTGCCATTAGCAGCACTCTTGTTATGAAGAAACCTATTTTGAGTTCTAAGTAATTGCTTGAAAACAAACTCTTGCAAGTCTATCCTGTTACTAAATTGGGACTGCCTATGTTAGAACTGAACTCAACAAATATTTATTGGGCACCTACTATGTGCAGCACACTGTATTAAGTTCTGTGGGAGGGGAGGAGAATGAATAAGGCATGATCCTTGTCCTTAAAGAGATTATAATCTGACGGGGAGCATTTTTTTTCTAAATCTGAGCATTTTAAATGCAGCTTTATGATAGTCCTAACTACCTGTGAGTTCTGTGATCTTTCTGGGCGTCTCTTCTCTTCGTTGGCATAACTGTAACTAATCTAGCTGTTATCTGTTTCCTGTTTGCCCCCACTTTGAAATTCCCACAGTGGTGGCATGTCAATCATCATGCTATCTGTCTGAGATCTTGTACAGAAATTACTCTGGGGGAGAAAACTGAAAAAAAGAGAAACCAACCTACCACCTTTCTCATTGCTGCCAGTTTCAGTCTTGGCCAAACTCCTTGTTGGAGAACACAGGCTCAGAGTGTTCATGTGAGATTGAAATGTAGATGATTGAAATGTAGAAGTAAAGCATCTCCTTATTCAAAGTCCTTAAAGGCTATCTAGGCAAATGATTACTCCAGGGGTCCTTGAACTGCTTTTGGAGGACAACCTGTGGCCAGGAGGAAAAGTAGAGCCCCTAGATGATACATGGAAACTCCCCAATTCCTTTACCATTTTTATTCTGGGTTGTAGGGTGCAGTGAGAGTTGATAGGGGGCTGTGAGATCATAGGATCAGATTTAAGACTGGAAGAACAATTGAAGATCACCTCATATAACTCATCATGTTCAAGCTGGATCATAAATTTAGAACTGAAAGTATCCTTAAAGATGATCTAATCTAATCTCCCTCCCCCTGTTTCACAGATGAGGATATTCAGGCCCCAAGTTAAGAGAATTATCCAAAGTCACAAAGATACATGGGGCAGGTCTGGGATTTGAACTAAGCATGGTATTTGAACCAAGATTCCACTTCTAAGGTTAACATTTGTTCCAATGGACTGTTCTGATTCATGTGGGTGGGTGTAGGGTGGGCAATAGTGGGTAGAAGGTAGATGAGATCTCCTCTGATAAGGAACTCCATAACGATCTTCCTTCCTCTGGCCTCCTCTGACCTATACCTGAGGGCAGGTTCAGGATGAACATCCTTATCAAAGCTGATAGCAGTGGACACATCAATCTGAGTGTCTTAGATGCATTTAGTAGATTTGTAATTACCCAGAGTACCACTCAACCACCCTGACTGAAAAAGTTGCCCAGAATGTCCTATGATTGCATTTTGGACTATACCATGAGTGACCTGGAGGGCCTTTAAAGACCCCTGGCAGCCTATGGACAACACATGGGAACCCACTAATCGAAAATCATTTTTAAAGGGTAGCATTCTGTGAGTAGGACTGATTAATGAATTAGATATTGAAGAATTTCAAATAGCAACCCAATAGGAAGACAGCATTTGTCAAAAGAAAGGTTGCTGGGTGGCGGATGATACTCATTCACCAATGGACCATTTGGGGCCTTAGTGCCTTTCTTTCAAATGCACAATTTAGCTTCACTATCTTATATTTTTTCTGCTAACCACGTTTAAGTGGTCTTTTTAAAATTTTATGACAGAAACATTGAAAGTGATTCATTTTTGCATAGAACTTGCTTTTAAAAGTGTGATTTGGAAATAACAGGTTTAGTTAGCACTTCAGGTTGTAACACACTTAAAAGGTGAGGTGAGTCAGAGCTATGGGAGTGGTACTCGGATTTTTTTTTCTTTTTTGGTGGTTTTCGATTTCTGTTTTGTCCCTTCTGAGCTGGTATAAACTACTTTGGTACATCTGTCCCCACCCTTCTGCCTTTTTCTCCAGGCATCTTTTCCCTCCCAGAGAGGCTAGGTAGCAAGGAGATACAAATACAAATACACTGAAGTCAGTACATCCTTCACAGTTCTTCATCCACCAGCACAATGAATTCAGAATAAAATTTAGGGATTGGCAAGAAAAAAAAATCTGGAATTGACTTCCACTGTCCACAGAATATATTCCAGGGGTATTTGGTCTTTTAAGGTAATGAGGGGTATCCAATGAAAAAGAATGAGCAAGAATCCAAGTATTTAAATACAGTATGTTCAAAATAGAATTCCTTATCTTTCTCCCTAATACTTCACTCCCAACCTGTTACCTTCCTTATTACCATAGAGGGCAACACTATCCTTCCAGTCCTTTAGGCTCACAACCTAGGAGACTGGACACAACCTGGACTTCTCACTATCTCTCACTCCCCATATCCAAGCTATTGCCAAGGTCTACTGATTTCATCTTTGCAATATCTCCTGAATATGCCCCTTCTCTCCTCTGACACAGCCACCACTCTGGTCCGGGCCCTCATCACCTCACACATAGACTCTTGCAGTAGGCTGCTTGTGGGTCTTGTAAGTCTCCTACTCCAATTCAGCCTCCAAGATCATGTCAAACCCTCCTACCCAATAAAATTCAGTGGTTTCCCGTTGCCTCCAAGAACAAATACATTACGCACTGTTTGGCACTCAAAGCCCTTCATAACCTAATCCCCTCCTACCTTTCCAGCCTTTTTACATCTTTTTCCCCAACACATACTCTTCAATGCAGTGACCCTGGCCTCCTGATGGCTCCACAAGCAAGACATCCATCTCTCAGCTTGGAACATTCTCTCTGGCTGTCCCCCATTCCTGGGACACTCTCTCTCCTCCACTCAGACTACTGAACTCCCTGTCTTCCTTTAAGACCCAAATAAAATCCCCCCTCTTAGAGGGATTCTGCCTTCCCCAACCCCTCTTAATTCCAATGCCTTCATTCTGTTCATTATTTTCTGTTTATCCTGTATATAACTTCTTTTGTATAGATTTGCTTGCATGTTTTCTCCCCTATTAAACTGTAAGCTCTTTGAGGGCAGGGACTGTCTTTTGCCTTTTTTTTATATCCCCAGTGATTAACATAGCACCTGTAACATAGTGGGCACTTAATAAATATGTATTCAATTTAATTGAAATGGTCAGTCATTTCAAATTTGTTCTCTGTTCCATCAATCAATTCCTTGCCCTCTTGTCCTTGGCCTGGTAATCCTCAATACAAAGTAACCTCCACCATCCATAATATTTGTTCCTGATCTTGAAGCCCCTGAGGATTGCTAGATTAAGTTATGGAAACCTGGGTGCATTGCAAATTTAGGCTCTCTAATCCCAACTGGTCTTTCTCTCACTCAGGCCTGAATATATCCATAAAGTATAAATCAGATGTTAAAAAATTTTCCTGTATGAATAGGTCATTAATAAACTCCAGATTAAGCTAAAGATTATATTAATTTGTTAGGCTGACATATGTGGGAGAAATAAGGACAGACTTAGAAGGTGTTGTCAGAGTGCACTGTTGTTTGTTGGCTTTCTGACCTGGAACTTTTAAGCTCTTAGATTAGATCTCGTGGTATATACCCCTGATGCCGTCCCTTCTGCCTTCTCCAGCAGATTCCCCCCACAATCATCACCTCTCTCTCCAATCTTTAATCTCTCTATATCTTCTGATTCCTTCCCTGCTGCTTTCAAATGTACTCGTTTGACTTGTCCAAAAAAAGAAAAAAAACTTCTCTAACCCCTCTAGCCACTACTCTGTATCTTTCTCAAACTCCTAGAAAAAGCTATCTACATGGGGCAGCTAGGTGGCGCAGTGAATAGAACACTGTCCCTGGAGTCAGGAGTACCTGAGTTCAAATCAGGTCTCGGACACTTAACACAAAAACTAACCGTGTGAACTTGGGCAAGTGACTTAAGCCCAATTGCCCTCCAAAAAGCAAAAAAAAAAAAAACAAAAAAAAAAAGCTACTACACAATCATTGCTTTCACTTCCTCTCACCTCTCACCCCCCCCCCTTGCAATCTCTCTGGTTTCTGATCTTATCACTCAACTCTTACCAATGATCTCTTCTTTGCCAAACCTAATGACCTTTTCTCAACCCTCCACTTGATGACCTCTCTGCAGTATTTGACCCTTCTGACTACCTTATTCTCCTAAATACATTCTCTTCACTGAGATTTTGGGACACTGCTCTCTCTTGGTTTCTCTCCTACCCATCTGATCACACCTTCATTGGATCATTGTGTGTATAACACTCCTATCCTTAACTGTGGATTTACCCTGAAAGCTCTCTCCTACTCCCCCTTCTTTTTTCTCTCTATAGTCTATTTATTGGTGACTTTATCAGCCCACATGTATTTAGCTATATGCAGATGACTCCCATATCACTATATTCAACCCAGTCTCTCCCCTGATCTCCAGTCCCACACCAGACTTAGGCTCTCTAATCTCAACTGGGACCAAAAAGTTCCTACTGCATTCTTCAGACTAACTGTCCTGTAGGCCTCTGAGCCTTATATGTCTAAATCAGAACCAAATAGTGTTCATTTCAAACTCTCCTCTCCTCCCAGTTTCTCTACTTGCATTAAGGATATCACTACCTTTCCATTGACCCAAATTTATAACCTTGCTTTTGCTTACCTTACCTTTGTTCATCCCACATATATAATCAGTTGCCAAAGTTTGTTATTTGTACCTCTTCAATATATTTACATCTGTCTCTATCCATCCATCCACAAACCACCACTTTAGTTCATGCCTTTACCACTTCTCACCTAAATAATTACAATAACCTCATAATTAGCAGCTTTGCTTCAGATCTCTCCCCATGCCAATCCATCCACCACACAACTGCCAATGTGATTGTCACAAAGAAAGTTTGGACCACATTACTCTCCTCCTCAGTAAACTGCAAAGGCTCCCCATTGCCCATAGGATCAATATAAACTCCTCTGTTGGACTTCTGAAACCCTTCACAACCTGGTTCCAATCTAGCTCCTCAGTATTCTTTCACATTACTGCCCTTCATATTTCTGATGGTCCAGTCAAAACTGCCTTATTGTTCCTAATGCAAACACCCCATTTATTGTCTCTTTGCCTTTTCGTTGGCTGTTCCCAATGCCAGGCATGCACTCCTCTCTCATTTCTACTTCTCAGAATCCCTTGTCTGCTTCAAGACTCAGTTCAAGCACCATCTTCTCCATGAGATGTTTCCTAACTCTCCATGCTGCTAATGTCATCCCCCTCAAAAAAAGTCACCTTGTACCTATTTTGTATTTATCTATGTATTTACACAATTTCTCCCTCCTGTAGAATGTAAGCTCTTTGAGGGCAGAGACTTGCTCTTTTTTTTTTGTATCTCTAGTGCCTGGTAGATAGTAGGTCCTTAATAAATCCTAGTTTATTGATTGATAGCCCAAGTTCTCATGGTAAATGACAGAGCTGGGATTCAAACTTAGATCTTTTGACTCTAGTTCCATTACTCTGTTTACTCTACTATAATGAAGCAATACCTTTAGAATTTGTTAAACCGTTTTATTTTAGATTTTTCCTATGTACTTAGAAAAGTGGCATGGTATGAGGCAGTAAAGTCAAACTCTAATAGAAATGGGGGTCAGGAATCCATACATAAGTATCACTGTGGACCACCTATTGACTTAGTTTTAGAATGTGATATTATTTGTGTTTTATTGCATTTCTATTTATTTTGTTAAATATCATCAATTAATTTTAATATGGTTTGGCCCACACTCAGGAATATTGTGGACTACATTCAGCCAACTGGTCTCATATCTGATGCCTCTGGTGTAGGGGATGAAAAGTTTACATCAAAGCCAAGAAAATCCAAATGCAAGTTCTATCTTTGACAAGATTTGTCTATGTGACTCTAATAAATCACAGCTAAGTGCTATAGGCAGAGAATTTGCTGACCTTCGTTGGCAAAAGGAGTTTCTCATGCCAAAGTAATCACAGGCTCCCCTATACCTACTAATCATACTATTATTTGAATATACAATATTGATTATTTGAATATCATATATCAGATATTGATATTTGACAGTTTTCGATCCTCCAATAACCTCCATGAAACAAGGAACTGTTTCTTGGTTTATCTTGGTATCTACCAATACCTCATCTAACACATTTCCTGTAGTAGGTCCCTAATTAATGTTTGTTGAGTTAAATCCAATCTGAGTGAACTCTCAGCATGAAAATGCAGGAAAACAAGTTCTAGGATTGTGTATTTTCCAGTCAGAATTTGCACCATGTATAAGTTAAATAAATTGCATCATTCAGTTGACTGGTTCTAAAAATTATGAACGTGAGGGTAGAGCATTTGAAGTTCTGATTATTTCCAAGACCAATTGATCTTTACAGAACCTGAAACTGTATGTGTATTTCTCAGTTGAGACTTTATCTAAACCTACTGTGTTCAGTTTCTTAAGTGTTTATGTGTTTTCTTCTGTTGTATTTGAAAGTTAAGGTAAACTTAGAGACAATGGTCTGAGCATTATCAATTTATTAGCACAGCAGTAGCCAATAAATTGGGTCAATGGCATATCTCAGTGACCAAAGGACTCACCAGCCTTAATATAATTTGGGGAAATGCAAGTTGGTTAGGTGGGGAAGACAATGTGATTGATTACACGGTAAACTTGGGAGTGGAGACAACATGATTGGTTATTTTAAAGAAAGTGGGCTAGCACCTATGTGGGACTAGTAACCACCCTTCTCTGACAATTAAGGAATGTTAATTGTTTCATGGGACCCATCTGCATCTGGCAGACCTTGTTAGTAGACTCCCTGGTGCCTAGGGTTTTTAGGGAAGTAATAACCTCCTTATTTGTAGAAGGACAGGCAAGGATGAATGATATTTCTTATGGAAAAATATCAAATTACTTTGTAGGCCTTTAAAGATGAAGTATAATAGATAACAGTTTTTCTGTTAACTAAACCTTTAAACTAACTCAGAGCAAGGTGGCTTTAAGAGAAGCAAACAGATTATAAAATTAGTATGAATAAATTGCATCATAGAATCAATATGGAAGGAACTAGAAGTAATATTAATTTTGACATTTTTACTTCCTTTGTGTATTCCCACAATCCTTTCTGATTTCCACATAGAAGATTAAGTTCCCATACCTTTCTTTAGCTTCCTTGCCAACCAGATGATAAATGACAGCCCACAGAAAGAAGTGACCACAATCCCCAGGGGAATGAAGATAGGATTGTAGTTACCCTCTTTGATGGGTGATAGAATATTTCTTGACCCTAAAAGAGAAAACAACAGGACATGCATGATAACAGTGATCATGTTCTCCCTTGGTAGTATAAACATTCACGTGTAAAATACTCAGTGACCTCTAAAGTTCCTTTATCTCTAAATCCACATTCCAATGGAGCACATTGCATTTCCATTGTTCCTATTTTGGAAACTCCTAATACTTTATAGCAGAGTTTATAGAATATGTAAGGTATGTATTTTCCCCCTTGCCACCATATGATAAATAAGGAAACTAAGTCTGTCTGATGGCATTTGTGACTCCATGAAAGAGACAAGACCAGGGTTCAGACTTGCCAATCCAAGCTATTCTTTGCCTAGATCACTGGGTTTTTAACCTGTGACCCATGAAATACTATCCTTTCCAAGAGATTCCTTTTCTAGAGATTCCTAGGAGAGAGATATTATCTCGGTATTTCACTCAAGAAATGCTTGGTGGTTTCCATATGTCATCACAGCATTGCATCAGCATTGGGAACCAAGAGTGTGAAGAGCAGTGGGACAACAAATATGGCTTCAAATGCAACTGAGTGTCCAAAGAAAATAAGAAGTTCCATTATTATAATATAAGACATGCAAGTTAGCATACCTGTGTGATCAAGGACTGAAAGAAATTAAGTTTGGTCTAAAAGAAATCAGGCAACAAGTCAAGAGACATTTCATTGACTTCCCATTACTTTTGGGAAGTTTTGATCCCCTTCAATTCAAGCTTCCATAGGTTGTTGCATTGGCAAATAGACAGAGTCAAAGGGACTTGAGTTGACATTCTGCCTCGGACATTTACTAGCTCTATAATCCTGGGCAAGTCACTCCATGTCTCTATGCGTCAGTTTCTTTGTGTATAAACTAGAGATTATAATAGTACTTGCTTCAGTAATTGTGTTAAGGATCAAATGAGATGATATATGTAAAGCACTTTGCAAACCTAAAAGTGCTACTATTATAATGAGCAGATGCTTTAAATTCCCCTTAGTACAATGAATGACAACGTACTCCATTCTCTACTTGTCCTTGTCACTAAAGGAAGCAAAAGGATGAGTCCGTAACCTCATCCTTAAGAAACTGTGAAGGGAATTCTTAACTGTGAGTTAAGAATTGCCCAGAGAAGAATTCAGATTCTCCAACCATTTGTCTCTATAAGCATTTTTAGATGAATGTTTTGATTTTCAAATACAATGTTTTAATCACTCAGGAATAAAAAAAAAAAAATGACCAGGAACTGAGGGGTGTGGCAAGGTGGAGGTGAAAAGCAACAGAGAGTTGGGACTACACCTGATAAGAGCTAAGAGAAGAAAACTTGAGAAGTGTTTGTCTGCAATATCTCCAGCCCCAGGGGAGCAGCCTCTGTCCCTCTCTCAAATGAGCAGACAGGCACCTCAAAGTACTCTGGAACAAGTCATTCAAGTACACTCTAAAAGGTTCCTTTAAGTGATAAGAAGGATTTTTACTGACATCTACCCTTAGTCAGCTTTCTCCAATTTTCTCTCAATTTTCTTCCAATACAACTTAGCAATAAGGCTTACAACCTCCCTTTCCAGTCTTATTTCACACTTCTCTCCTAATTCATACAAGTGCCTGGTAGACACTTTCCATTCCCTATTCATTCAACAAATGATACCTGTTTGAGTACCTACTATGCTATATGCTGTGGGGAACACAAATATGTATGAGAAATTATTCCTGCCCTCAAATGGTTTATATTCTTGTAGGGAAGGTGAAACATGCACAAATAACTATAAGGTAAGGCTTGATGGGACAAGTGTAATCAGAGTGCTACAAAGTGCTCTTAGAGTTCATTTTTGGATGAGACACAGGTTCTTGGATTTCAAAAAGGGTCCATGAACATGGATAGGAAAAACCTGCATCTTTATTTTCACTGAAATTTAGCACTTCCTTCAATTATGAACTTTAAAAAACCTTTGGGGATCAGAAACTGTCTTTCTTTTTGCTTATATTTGTATTCCCAGCACATAGCAAAATTCCTAGCACATAGTAAGCATTTAATAAATGCTCTGTCATCTATGATCTATCTGTTTATTTGTCTGTCTGTCAGTCTCATTTATCTTTACCAATCTACCAAAGGAGTCCATGATACAAAAATTAAGAACCCTTGAATTCGTGTGATTGGGAAAGGCTTCATGGAAGAAATGGCATTCTGAGCTTAACCTTGATGGATGAATTAGATCCATAGGTAAAGAATGGGGGGAAGGACATGGATAGGGGAATAGGACCACTATAGTTAGAGAGAATGACACAAAGGCACATAGCTAGGGAAGCACAAGATGTGTTCGTGGAAACATAATGCTTCTAGGTAGCTAGTAGATCATATGCTGTTCCTACAACGTTGATTTTACTACATTTGTTGCCAAAAGTATTTATTGACACAGACTTTTGATGGGAAATGTTCCCCGATAATAAGACCTATCCCAAAAATAAGCCCTCCCCTTACTGTGTAAGATTCCTCTAAAATAAGCCCTCCCCCGAAAATAAGCCCTATTGAGATTGCTACTGTAGTGAAGGTGATCCCCTGCGCTACACGTTGCATTATGGTACCCTCTGTATGCACCGCCCCCCCCCCGGGTGAAACGCACGCCGCGCTCCGAGCTGCATCCAATCAGAGCTACAGCAGTGAGCGTGTCATCCTGTTCTTCCCCAGTGATTTGCTTATTGAATAAAGGTACTTTTTTTGTTCACATTTACCTGTTTATTAAAATTGCTGTCAATGTTCATTAAAATAAGCCCCCCCTGAAAATAAGCCCTCCCCTGAAAATAAGCCCTCTGGTGTTTTTCTGTCCAAAAAATTAATAAGACAATGTCTTATTATCAGGGAAACACAGTAATATCTGGTGTGATACTCTTCCAGGGACACCCTACGCCTTCCAATGATGAATCTAGTTAAATATAGAGATTCATCACCAGTCAGAAACTGCTGAGAGAACCTGAAGGCACCTGAGGCAGAAATAATTTAGTCAGATACTGTTCAAGCTAGAAGAAAAGAGCTGAGACATTACACAAGAGAATCACTGAATTTCCTTGACTGGAGAGAGAGACAGAGACAGAAAGACAGACAAAAATAAAAAGGAGGAGGAAGAAGAGCAGTAGCAAAATGTAATAGATTTCTTTCCATATACAAAGAAAGATAGGTTCCTGATAGCAAGGTAGGAAATGATTTTTTTCAAAGGATTCCAAAGCAATTACAAAGTCCCATAAATGGTAAGGAGAGGAGAAACACAGGCTTGACCAAAGAAAATTGTCAGAGAGGGATATCTGGAATTGATAGCAAACAAAGGAAGATGAAATTATTACCATATAGTCAAATAACCCAAACTTATCCCCCAAAACATTGAGTACCTACTATTTGTCAAAAAACAACAAAAAAGACATGCTAAGCACTAATGATACAAGGCAGTCTCTCCTGTCAAGGAGCTTGCATTCTTCTAAGAAGTTACAGTATGTGAACAGGCAAATGTAGACTGGCTTATTTGAGTTGAAACTAACACCTCAGGAATGAGAAAAGAAAAAAAAACCTCCCCATTGTAAACAGCTTGACATGGAAGGAAATGAGGGATTTCAAAAGGCAAAACACATTCTGTCCCTGAAAGAAGCACAAAGATAGGTCATGGAACGCCAAGGTGAGAGACCAGTATACCGAACAGTCCAGTTGGACATGAGAGTAAGCCATGCAGATGCTAAAGATGAGAGGTCAGCTAGGATTGACCAGCCAGGGTTGTCATCAGTATATAATTCCTTGATGTCTGCTCATCCATATTGCCTCACATGTGGTCACTAGTTACATCTATGCAAAGTGACCTACCTTCACATATTGGCTTTGAAGATGACCAGTTTCCAGATCTTTCGCATGTAGTTTCCACAGCACCTATTAAGGACATTCCCTCTGAGCAACGGAATGTACACTTGGAGCTGAAATTGAAATATCCCAAGGGGTGAGTACAGTTCATAATTCCCAATTCTGGTGTCATCAAAGGCTCACAGTGAGTCCCTGCAACAACAATAAAAAAAGAGAAAACATTCATGTCACCTGGCAGAGACTTTCTATGATTTATGAGTTTCAATATAGAATTTCCCAGAGCAAATTTGAAATTTACTTAACCTGTTTCTTCATCCAAAAAATGAGGAGGTTGGACTATATAACCTCTAGGGTGCCTTCCAGTTCTAGCTCTCTGATCCTAAATCTTTCCAACAATTTTTCCATATTGTCTATCCCCCTTGTTATTCATTGCCTGGCATTTAACCCCATTAGGAGAACAGGGGCTATTCTACAGTCAGGAGAAGAAAAACACCTTGGTGAGAGAAACACTACAACTGAAAGGTGGGCTTCTGCCCCCAGTGTATGTCTTCACTTTCTTTTTTTTTTTGCCTTTTTTTGGAGGGACAGTTGGGGTTAAGTGACTTGCCCAAGCTCACATGGCTAGGTTTTGTGTTAAGTGTCCAAGGTCGGATTTTAACTCAGGTCCTCCTGACTCCAGGGCTGGTGCTCTATTTACTGCACCACCTAGCTGCCCCTGTCTTCACTTTCTTGATCGAATTTGAACCATTTCATTTTTTCTAGAGACTACTCTGAAATCTCTGTCTCATGGATACCTATGTACCACCTTTAACTCATTTAAATTTATTTTCACCCAATCCAGTGGTCCTTTCTCTGTCTTCATCCTTCTTCTTATTTTGGAAACATTTGGCATTGTTGACTTGCTAATATTAATTTTTTCATTGACTTCCACAACACTAAACTCACCTGGTTTTCTTGCTACCTTTACGACAGCTTTCTCTGCTTTCTTCAGTAACTCCACTTCCTCTTCATCCCACCCTCTACATATAGGCATTACCCAAGGTTCTATCCTTGACACTTTTTACTTCTCATGGTAACTTCTCCCTTGGTGATCTTATTCTGTGCCACAGTTTTAATTATCATCTCTATTTTGATCACTCCTAAATCTGTATGTCCATCAACAATCTTTCTCATAAGCTCTGGACTTAACATTACTTATTGGCTATCTCCTCCACTCCTACTGTGATTCTTCAACACGTTGAATGCTATACTAGTGAAACACAAGTTCTGGTATGTCCTTCCCTGATGAAAAAACTCTGTGAGCCCAGGATTGACTATGAATAGGTTGTCCAAGGACCAGCCCAGCTGAATTTGCAGATGTTGTCACCAAATTGTAGAGCAATGAAATCTCCTACCATAGCAACTCTCAAAAAAAAAAACCAGCTGCTATCATAGAAGGTTTGCCATCTGTGACAATGGAGGGAATGATCTCCTTACTAAACTCTCACTCTTAAATTCCCTGACTTTGTTTCAGTCTTTTTCCTCCCCACCCACCCCTACCTCTTCATTTCTAATGCTGTTTCTTTTAAGACCATCTACTCTGTATTTATCTTATATACACTAATTTATGTATATGGGATCTCCCATTAAAATGTAAGTTCTTTGAAGTCCAGAACCATTTTTACTTTTTTCTGTATCCTTATTTCTTAACACTTTGCCTAACACATAGCAAGCACTTAATAAATGTTTATTGATTGATTGGAAGGAATACTCACACCTACAAAAATCATGAATCTCTCAAATACTGGAAAGCTCAAACATAGATGTCCTGTTAACATTTCAAACTCAACACATTCAAACTCCCCTTCAGTACCCCCATCACCCACCGCCAGAAAAAAAAATCCTGTTTCTCCTTACTTCTCCATTGCTGTTAATGGTATCATAATTGCCCAAATTTGGTCTCCTTATCTCTAACGCTTTGATGTCCATCAACCTACAGGCCACATTGGCATTATTATTTTTGGTCTGGACATAATATTTTAGGAAAGACATTGACAGGCTATCAGGTGTCCAAAGAATGACAATTAGGTTAGTAGAGAGGAACCCTTGAGATCATTCAATGTGAAGATTAATTGAAGGAATTGAGAAAGTTTATCCTGGAGAAGAAAAGACTAGGAGAAAGGCATGATAGCCCTTTTCAAGTATTTGTAGGGCTACCATCTTAAATGGGCATCAGGCTTGTCCTACTTGGACCCAATAAGATTTAGACTTATTCTAATTGAACTCAATAGTGATCAGACTTGTTCTCTTTGAACCCCAGGGTAGACCCATGGGTAAAAGTCACAAAGAGATAGATTTAAACTTGTGCTTAAGGAAAAACTTCCTACTGATTAGAACTATGTGAAGGGAGAATGGGCTGCCTTGAGGGGTAGGAGCTCCCCTCTCCCTGAATGTCTTAAAAGAAAGGTTGCATGACCCTTTGTTGGGGATGTCATAGAGAGGATTCTTGTTCAGTCATAGCTAGTACCAGATAGTCACTAGAGTACCTTCCATCTCTGTCATGATTCTGTTGCGACACTAAAGGGTTTGAATGGTAATGAATTTACACCATAATGTCAGTGGCATCTATATTCTGATGATACCATCTGAGTCATTCCTATTATTTCAGCATGCCAGGGTCCCTGGCAATTTGGTTGTCTGGGTCCAATGGAGGGTGTGACCATTCTTCAGGGGTCCCTAGTAATGTGGGCGATTTGTTCACTATCTCTTTGCTAAGGGGTGGGAGGCTTGCTCACCAGTAATCCTCTGAAGCCAGGCTCTGTTCCTAAACTGGCTGGGGTTGAGAAGTCTTTCAGTGTTGTTGTCATGGTTTCCTAGCAGTTTCACCTACTTCTAATATCTTGCCTTCACTATCATCCTGACAGATTAGTTTTCCTTTAGTTCATAGTCCTAATCACATCCTATCCCTGCTTTAAAAACAATGGCTTTTCCTTTCTACAT